>NC_041396.2:303312951-303631701 GCF_900747795.2 Erpetoichthys calabaricus
TGGAGAGTGTTGTTCACTTGGTTGGCTGTTGTGAAGGGGTTTCTCTTCACCATGGAAATGATTCTGCGATCATCCACCACTGTTGTCTTCCGTGGACGTCCAGGTCTTTTTTCATTGCTCAGTTCACCAGTGCTTGCTTTCTTTCTCAGGATGTACCAAACTGTAGATTTTGCCACTCGTAATATTTTAGCAATTTCTCCGATGGGTTTTTTCTGTTTTCTCAGCTTAAGGATGGCTTCTGTCACCTGCGTGGAGAGCTCCTTTGACCTCATGTTGTCTGTTCACAGCAAAATCTTCCACATGCAAGCACCACACCTCAAATCAACTCCAGGCCATTTATCTGCTTAATTGATAAGGACATAACGACGGACTTGACCACACCTGCCCATGAAATAGCCAAAGAGTCAATTGTCCAATTACTTTTGAGCCCCTGAAATGAAGGGATTGTGTTCACAAAATGCTTTAGTTGCCTCACATTTTTATGCAATCGTTTTGTTCACCCCACTGAATTAAAGCTGAAAGTCTGCACTTCAACTGCATCGGAGTTGTTTCATTTCAAATTCATTGTGGTAATGTACAGAACCAAAATGAGAAAAAAGTTGTGTGTGTCCAAATATTTATGGACCTAACTGTATGTAATATATTGTAATGGATGGCACTCCCTGCCAGGTTAGACTCTCTTCCTCTAACTTGCTGGAAGGCTTGGGTAGCAAATGGGCAGGATGTCGGTTTGATGTCCCTTATGTGTGCCAGAGTTGAAAACAGGGTGTTCCCTGCTTTAGCTATGGGGGTGGCAGGAGATGCCAGTGTAGCAGTGGGTACACTGGCAACCCAGCAGGGTTGGACTGAGGAACAATAACCGGCCAGGAGACCACCGTGGTGGAAGGACGGGTTGGTGGTGGGGCATTAAGACAATCTGGCAATGACTACATTGTCCCCCTAGGTGGCAGCCTCCCTGGGTGACACTACCAGTGCTGACACTGGCAAGGCATGCTGGGAACTGTAGTCCTGTAGAGCAGCCTGCAGATTGTGCCCCTGTTTTTAAACCCAACTTAAGCCACCAGTCTGCCCCTTTGCGTGCTTCACCCTCTCATTTTCTTTCTCCCATTTCTGCCATCTCCAGGGTTGCTCACTAAGGATGCAGACATGAAGACCCCGACTTCTCTGCCCGTCCAGTGCTCAGATGTGGGCCACGGCTGCTCCAAGCGGGCTTTTCCCCAACCTGGAGCCCCACTTTCCAGAAGTCCCGCTCCTGGATTTGTTGCCGCTGCCCCTCCCTACGCCCAACACCCCGCAGCCATGGCAGAGTCAAGTACCCTGACCAATGGTGTGAAAGCGCTGGAGATACACCCACCAGAAAGAAAGGGACACCCCACCTCTGCAGGACCCTCCTGCCTGTGTGAGGGAAGCAGGACACAAGAGCCACTCGGCTGTCCTGGAGGTGGTGGCACATGGCAGAGCGCTCCAGAAAAACCAAGTGAGGACCACCTGATGCAAAGGGAGGCAGAGAAGACTCAGCACGGGTCTCCAAACCAGGTGAGTACGCCGGGGTGGACCCCACCACTGGGGTCTTCAAATGGAGAACTCTGGGGATTTCATAAGTCAAAATTATTTCTTCACACTCATGGAATAAATTAATGACGGCTTCATAAAGTGAAGTATATTTTAAACATTTAAAAAAATTAGTAGCCCACCGCTGCATTTTATACTGGCGCCTGCGGATATTGGGGTCCCTAAACTTTCTGACTACGTCCACTTTGAATGCCTCCTGCGTTTCTGACACAACAAATGTAAACTTGTGTGACCACTAGGGGGCACTGCAGCACCCCAAACCCTAGGACTCAACCACAGTGACACAAGTCCCAGGTTCAAATTAAAGGTTTATTGTATTAGGGGTCTTTTGATAGCGGCACGGTGGCGCAGTGGGTACCTGGGGACCCGGGTTCGCTTCCTGGGTCCTCCCTGCGTGGAGTTTGCATGTTCTCCCCGTGTCTGCATGGGTTTCCTCCGGGCGCTCCGGTTTCCTCCCACAGTCCAAAGACATGCAGGTTAGGTGGATTGGCGATTCTAAATTGGCCCTAGTGTGTGCTTGGTGTATTTGTGTGTGTCCTGCGGTGGGTTGGCACCCTGCCCGGGATTGGTTCCTGCCTTGTGCCCTGTGTTGGCTGGGATTGGCTCCAGCAGAACCCCGTGACCCTGTGTTCGGATTCAGCGGGTTGGAAAATGGATGGATGGATGGGTCTTTTGATATAATAATCTCGAGAGAAGCGCAACCCCCTAGCCACATTCGCCAACTCATACTGTGGGACCACCAGGTGTTCACAATCCATCTGAGAGATATAAGCCCTGGGTCTTCTCTGGGGTCTCTGCCTGGGTCTTTTCTGGTGCCTGAACCACCGCAATTAGATCTTCTCGATGCAGGGGGGTCCACGGCTCTACTCCCATGATCTCAATCTCCAGCTCATTAATAATAGCATACGCCGGTGTAAGAATAGGAACGGAAAACGGTGAGAAAGGAATTCAGAAATCAAGAAGAAATAAATGCTTCTTGAAAGACGCAGTTGTGAATAGGTGTTTTGGTGGAGACGACAGATAATGATTCGAAAGATCTAACTCTAGAAAACAATTAACAACCCCAAAAAGATGTTGTTGTAGAATGTCTCTAAGTAATTCCTTAAACTTAATCCAAAAGACTCGTACTACAATATCAGGTCTGTGCTCCGGTCTCTGGGTATCCGACAGTCCATGTAGAATTTCCAGCCAAGCAGGATTACATGTGAAAGTGATAAGTAAATCAGGCTTTCCGAATTTACGTACTATGGCCATGGCATCCTGATAGTTTTGTTGCATGTATCTTGGACTTCCTGGAAATGTGGACGGTGATCTGATCATTTTGCCTACATGTATGTTGTTATTTTCAGCGTTTGCTTGCAGTGCGTCTGATAGTTCAACGCGCAGATCTTGTTGATGTACTCTGAGATAGTCGAGACGCGCACCCTCTGTTTTAACATACGCATCTATGACGTACTGTTGGAATAGTTTGCCACTGGAGTGCAAAATGCTAAACCAGGGGTGGGCAAATTCATTCCTGGAGGGCCGCAGTGGCTGCGGGTTTTTGTTCCAACCCAGTTGCTTAATTAGAAAATAATCTTTGCCAATATTTACATTTCATGGCTTGTTAGTGCTTTAACTCTGCTATGTCAAGTCATTCTCATATCCTAGATTTTATTTCCATTCTAAGGATATCATCCAAATACTTTGAAGTGTAAAACGGACGAGTAATTCTCAGTCCTTCACTTTTTTCTCTTCTCTTTCCTTCCAAGTATTTAATTAAACCAAACAGTGCACAATAAATACACACAGGTGTAAAGGCTAACAAGCAAAATGGATAACTGCTGGTTTCTTTTGTCATTTGCATCTTATTGCTAATAAGGAGCAATTAAAAACTGAGAATGCAGCTGTTTAAGACTTAAATAAGCAATAAGGGTTCAAAATCTTAATGAAGGAGATAACTAAAATGAAGCAGAAGTGTTACTTGAGCAATATGTGCTTCTTATTAAGCAATTGGGTTAGAACAAAAACCTGCAGCCACTGCAGCCTTCCAGGAATAACTTTGCCCACCCCTGTACTAAATGTATTCCTCATTGCTAATCTGTACGCCTAAAATTGGCGTTGAGTAAGCCTTATTCATTTGGCGGTTCTTTTATCGGGAACATGTTGTAAATGTTTGTGCCAGCCAATGTCTCCGTAAGGGAATAAAAGTGGGAAAACCATAGGATTGCAATTCATATTGAGCGTGGAAATCTGTTTACAGGAGTTACGTATGGGATAGATGCAAATGTCCCTTTCGGCAGGCGTTTCACCATCTTCTCCGATGAAAATCGCTGCAATGTCGGGGCATTGTATCTTCATAAATCCTGCCCAGGGTTTTCCTTGAAAACCATTCGTACAGATGCTGTTGGATTGGACTGAGCGATTTCATGCATGTGTTTGTATGATTTAGTGAAGGGGTTGATGGTTCTGAGCATGGAATCTAACTGGAGAAGTACATCTTCGCTGCATGCAGAGTTTGCTTTATTTTGTAAGTGTACTTCAGTAGCGTGCGCTGTGTCACAAACATACAGTGCATCCATAAAGTATTCCCAGCGCATCACTTTTTCCACATTTTGTTATGTCACAGCCTTATTCCAAAATGGATTAAATTCATTTTTTTCCTCAGAATTCTGCACACAACACCCCATAATGACAACGTGAAAAAAGTTTACTTGAGTTTTTGCAAATTTATTAAAAATAAAAAAATTGAGAAAGCACATGTCCATAAGTATTCACAGCCTTTGCCATGAAGCTCCAAATTGAGCTCCGGTGCATCCTGTTTCCCCTGATCATCCTTGAGATGTTTCTGCAGCTTCATTGGAGTCCACCTGTGGTAAATTCAGTTGACTGGACCTGATTTAGAAAGGCACACACCTGTCTATAGAAGGTCCCACAGTTGACAGTTCATGTCAGAGCACAAACCAAGCATGAAGTCAAAGGAATTGTCTGTAGACCTCCGAGACAGGATTGTCTCGAGGTACAAATCTGGGGAAGGTTACAGAAACATTTCTGCTGCTTTGAAGGTCCCAATGAGCACAGTGGCCTCTATCATCCATAAGTGGAAGAAGTTCAAAACCACCAGGACTCTTCCTAGAGCTGGCCGGCCATCTAAACTGAGTGATCGGGGGAGAAGGGCCTTCGTCAGGGAGGTGACCAAGAACCCGATGGTCACTCTGTCAGAGCTCCAGAGGTCCTCTGTGGAGAGAGGAGAACCTTCCAGAAGGACAACCATCTCTGCAGCAATCCACCAATCAGGCCTGTATGGTAGAGTGGCCAGACGGAAGCCACTCCTTAGTAAAAGGCACATGGCAGCCCGCCTGGAGTTTGCCAAAAGGCACCTGAAGGACTCTCAGACCATGAGAAAGAAAATTCTCTGGTCTGATGAAACAAAGATTGAACTCTTTGGTGTGAATGCCAGGCGTCACATTTGGAGGAAACCAGGCACCGCTCATCACCAGGCCAATACCATCCCTACAGTGAAGCATGGTGGTGGCAGCATCATGCTGTGGGGATGGGAAGATGACTGCAGCAATGTACAGAGACATCCTGGATGAAAACCTGCTCCAGAGTGCTCTTGACCTCAGACTGGGGCGACGGTTCATCTTTCAGCAGGACAACGACCCTAAGCACACAGCCAAGATATCAAAGGAGTGGCTTCAGGACAACTCTGTGAATGTCCTTGAGTGGCCCAGCCAGAGCCCAGACTTGAATCCGATTGAACATCTCTGGAGAGATCTTAAAATGGCTGTGCACCGACGCTTCCCATCCAACCTGATGGAGCTTGAGAGGTGCTGCAAAGAGGAATGGGCCAAACTGGCCAAGGATAGGTGTGCCAAGCTTGTGGCATCATATTCAAAAAGACTTGAGGCTGGAATTGCTGCCAAAGGTGCATCGACAAAGTATTGAGCAAAGGCTGTGAATACTTATGGACATGGGATTTCTCAGTTTTTTTAATTTTAATAAATTTGCAAAAACTTCAAGTAAACTTTTTTCACGTTGTCATTATGGGGTGTTGTGTGTAGAATTCTGAGGAAAAAAATGAATTTAATCCATTTTGGAATAAGGCTGTAACATAACAAAATGTGGAAAAAGTGACGCGCTGTGAATACTTTCTGGATGGACTATACAGCTGTCCATATCCTGGAGAGGTAGAAGTGTTAGCGTACAGTGGAGAGATTTGGTGATCAATCTGCCCGTGTATTTTAAAACAGTATGGTCCGTGGCCAGGAGGTTGAGTTATCTGTGCACCCATGGAAGCAAACGCTAGAGAAGAGTTGTATTCTCGAATGTGTTGACGATCATTTTTACCTTCTGATGTTTGCTGTGTAAGAAGCTGTTGTAAAGACACAGGTGGCTCCCGCTAAGGTGGTAAAGCTACTTTACCGTCATGGCAGCACCTCGAGTACTTGTTGGCTGGATTACGCTCAGCAGGCCAGTATGGTGCATGACAGGCAGTTGCCGGATCCCGGAATAGAGATGACGTTGTACAAAAACCCATCGACAGAGAAGATACTGTCGCTCATTTAATAACAGGCTTAGGAAACAACCATCGCAGTATAACGAAAATACGAAGGAGCGAAACTAATACCAATGGTCGACAGAATACGTTACTGTAGCAGGCTACGGAAAAGACTCCCAGGCGCACACATGGCTGAAGTGAAAGGTCATGCGGTCAGGCTAGATATTGGGTGGTGACGTGACACCAATGGGGTCATGAGAGAGGAGCGGGGGAACGTGTTAGTCTGAAGGAGGAATAGGAATCGAGAAAAGTGGCGTGGAGGTGTATGGGAGGCCTCAGGCAGCGTGGAGAAGGGTTTGGAAGAGCGGGAATAGGAATCGAGAAATGCCGTGTCAGCTACGTGTGCGCGGGACTACTTTAGAAGAGGAAGCAGGATGAACCAGAAGAGAAATATATATAAGAGATAATGCATTTTATTTATAGGGGCACTTTACATTAGCAGTAAATCTCAAAGTGCTACATAAAAAGTTTAAACAAAGGCAAAGCAAGATAACAACAGAGATAAAACAACAATAATTATAGCGTTCTTGTTAATAAACTTTCTTAAATACGTAGAAAGTCTTTAACTGTTTTATAAAACAGCCCACCATCTGCTGTGTTCTCAGGCTCTCTGGTAGGACATCCCAGAGCCGTGGAGCAGCAACTGCAAGGGCTCAGTCACCCATTGTATGAAGTTTGGTCACAGGGGGGAGAAGGTGACGGTTTCTTGTAGTGGATTGTAATATAAGGAGATTTTTAAGGTATTGTGGAGCATTTCCATGGATGCACTGGTGAGTAAACAAAGAGTTTGTATTCGATACGGAGATGGATAGAGAGCCAATGAAGTGACCTAAGGATTGGTGAGATATGTTCATATTTCTGCCCCCTCATCAGGATTCTTGCAGCACTATTTTGAATTTGTTGGAGCTTTTGAAGGCTCTTGTTGGGTATCCCGATGAGGAGTGCATTACAATAGTCCTACCTGGAGGAGACAAAGGCATGAACCAGCTTTTCAGCATCACAGAGGGAGAGGTGGGGACGGAGTTTGGCTATGTTTCGGAGATGAAGGAATACAATTTTACAAAGGTGATGGACATGTGTATCAAATGACAGATGGGAGTCTAACTTGACACCCAGATCTGCAACAGAAGGGTAGAGGGTAATGGTACGGTCAGAAAAGGAAATACAATTTACAGAGGAATGAAGTTGATGGGGGGGGTGCCAATTAAAAGAGCTTCAGTTTTGGTGCTGTTCAGCTTGAGGAAGTTCTTGGACATCCAGGCCTCAATCTCATCCAAGTTGATGGAGGTGTAAGAGAAGTCAAATCCAGTCTCACATAGAGCTGCGTATCATCGGCATAGCAATGGAATGAAACTCCATGCCTGCGGATGATGTGACCCAGGGGTAGCATATACAGTGGTGTGAAAAACTATTTGCCCCCTTCCTGATTTCTTATTCTTTTGCATGTTTGTCACACAAAATGTTTCTGATCATCAAACACATTTAACCATTAGTCAAATATAACACAAGTAAACACAAAATGCAGTTTGTAAATGGTGGTGTTTATTATTTAGGGAGAAAAAAAAATCCAAACCTGCATGGCCCTGTGTGAAAAAGTAATTGCCCCCTTGTTAAAAAATAACCTAACTGTGGTGTATCACACCTGAGTTCAATTTCCGTAGCCACCCCCAGGCCTGATTACTGCCACACCTGTTTCAATCAAGAAATCACTTAAATAGGAGCTGCCTGACACAGAGAAGTAGACCAAAAGCACCTCAAAAGCTAGACATCATGCCAAGATCCAAAGAAATTCAGGAACAAATGAGAACAGAAGTAATTGAGATCTATCAGTCTGGTAAAGGTTATAAAGCCATTTCTAAAGCTTTGGGACTCCAGCGAACCACAGTGAGAGCCATTATCCACAAATGTCAAAAACATGGAACAGTGGTGAACCTTCCCAGGAGTGGCCGGCCGACCAAAATTACCCCAAGAGCGCAGAGACGACTCATCCGAGAGGTCACAAAAGACCCCAGCACAACGTCTAAAGAACTGCAGGCCTCACTTGCCTCAATTAAGGTCAGTGTTCACGACTCCACCATAAGAAAGAGACTGGGCAAAAACGGCCTGCATGGCAGATGTCCAAGACGGAAACCACTGTTAAGCAAAAAGAACATTAGGGCTCGTCTCAATTTTGCTAAGAAACATCTCAATGATTGCCAAGACTTTTGGGAAAATACCTTGTGGACTGATGAGACAAAAGTTGAACTTTTTGGAAGGCAAATGTCCCGTTACATCTGGCGTAAAAGGAACATAGCATTTCAGAAAAAGAACATCATACCAACAGTAAAATATGGTGGTGGTAGTGTGATGGTCTGGGGTTGTTTTGCTGCTTCAGGACCTGGAAGGCTTGCTGTGATAGATGGAACCATGAATTCTACTGTCTACCAAAAAATCCTGAAGGAGAATGTCCGGCCATCTGTTCGTCAACTCAAGCTGAAGCGATCTTGGGTGCTGCAACAGGACAAAACACACCAGCAAATCCACCTCTGAATGGCTGAAGAAAAACAAAATGAAGACTTTGGAGTGGCCTAGTCAAAGTCCTGACCTGAATCCAATTGAGATGCTATGGCATGACCTTAAAAAGGCGGTTCATGCTAGAAAAACCTCAAATAAAGCTGAATTACAACAATTTTGCAAAGATGAGTGGGCCAAAATTCCTCCAGAGCGCTGTAAAAGACTCATTGCAAGTTATCGCAAACGCTTGATTGCAGTTATTGCTGCTAAGGGTGGCCCAACCAGTTATTAGGTTCAGGGGGCAATTACTTTTTCACACAGGGCCATGTAGGTTTGGATTTTTTTTTCTCCCTAAATAATAAAAACCACCATTTACAAACTGCATTTTGTGTTTACTTGTGTTATATTTGACTAATGGTTAAATGTGTTTGATGATCAGAAACATTTTGTGTGACAAACATGCAAAAGAATAAGAAATCAGGAAGGGGGCAAAAAGTTTTTCACACCACTGTAGATATTAAAGGACTGATCTTTGTGGGACTCCACAGGTGACAGTGTGGGTATGAGATTTAGCATCTCCCAAGGCCACATACTCAGTCCTGTCTGTATGATAGGACTCGGACCACTCTAAAGCAATGCCAGAATGTCCAATTGTATAGTGAAGATGATGAAGTAGAATATTATGATCTACCATATCAAATGCAGCTGTGAGGTCCAGGAGGATAAGGAGTGATGGAGAGCCATGGTCAGCAGCCATCAGGAGGTCATTGGTGACTCTGATTAGGGCTGTATCTGTGCTGTGAGAAGTTCAGAAACCAGATTGAAATTTTTCAAACAGATTGAATTTTTTGAGGTGATCCTGAAGCTGAACCAAAACAACCTTTGCCAAAAATGGAAGGTTGGAGATTGGACGATAGTTTGCTATCATTTCAGGATCCAATGAGGATATTTTAAAATGAGGTCTAATTTTTGCAGTGTTCAAGGCCAGTGGGACTGAGCCGCTCTGGAGAGAGCGATTAATGATATCTGCAATAAGAGGGTTTATATCTGACACATTAGCTTTTATCAGAGGAGTAGGAAAAGGGCCCAATGGACACGTTGAAGGTCTCATCCTCTGTATGACGTCCTCAACTTCTTTAGCTGTGGTACAGAGGAACTGGGAAAGGCAGCCCATTGACTTTGGGGTAGAAACATCCAGCAATGGAGGGCTGGAGGCAGACAATGAGGAGCAGATGATGTCCACCTTAGAGGTAAAATATTCAATCAAATTATTGCACTGCTCCTCTGTGAAGTTATTACAGGCGTAGGTGTGAAGACTGAGTAAACGATTTATCACGGAACAAGTTGTTTGGAGTTTCCAGGAGTGTTGTTGATTAAATTTGAATGGCATTGAGATCTGGCGGCGGTCAGTGCCCTGGAGGAGTTGTTTTTGGTGTTCCCGATAAGCTGAGGGTAGGGACGTAGGCCAAGTGGTCAATCGAGAGCGCCACCTTCTGGTAGGGCAGCCAACTGCAATTTCTCTGGAAATGATAGATAGATAGATAGATAGATAGATAGATAGATAGATAGATAGATAGATAGATAGATAGATAGATAGATAGATAGATGTGAAAGGCACTATATGATAGATAGATAGATTTGAAAAGTCGCATAGTTTGGTGGAGGAACGATCTCCTCAGTCTGTCAGTGGAGCAGGACGGTGACAGCAGTCTGTCTCTGAAGCTGCTCTTCTGTCTGGAGATGATCCTGTTCAGTGGATGCAGTGGATTCTCCATGATTGACAGGAGTCTGCTCAGTGCCCGTTGCTCTGCCACAGATGTTAAACTGTCCAGCTCTGTGCCAACAATAGAGCCTGCCTTCCTCACCAGTTTGTCCAGGCGTGAGGCGTCCCTCTTCTTTATGCTGCCTCCCCAGCACACCACCCCCGCGTAGAAGAGGGCGCTCGCCACAACCGTCTGATAGAACATCTGTAGCATCTTATTGCAGATGTTGAAGGACGCCAGCCTTCTAAGGAAGTATAGTCAGCTCTGTCCTCTCTTGCACAGAGAATCAGTATTGGCAGTCCAGTCTAATTTATCATCCAGCTGCACTCCCAGGTATTTATAGGTCTGCACCCTCTGCACACAGTCACCTCTGGTGATCACGGGGTCCATGAGGGGCCTGGGCCTCCTAAAATACACCACCAGCTCCTTGGTTTTGCTGGTGTTCAGGTGTAGGTGTTTTGAGTTGCACCATTTAACAAAGTCATTGATTAGGTTCCTATACTCCTCCTCCTGCCCACTCCTGATGCAGCCCACGATAGCAGTGTCGTCAGCAAACTTTTGCACGTGGCAGGACTCCGAGTTGTATTGGAAGTCTGATGTATATAGGCTTAACAGGACCGGAGAAAGTACAGTCCCCTGTGGCGCTCCTGTGTTGCTGACCACAATGTCAGACGTGCAGTTCCTGAGACGCACATATTGAGGTCTGTCTGTAAGATAGTCCATGATCCATGCCACCAGGTATGAATCTAATCCCATCTCTGTCAGCTTGTCCCTAAGGAGCAGAGGTTGGATTGTGTTGAAGGTGTTAGAGAAGTCTAGAAACATAATTCTTACAGCACCACTGCCTCTGTCCAAGTGAGAGAGGGATCGGTGTAACATGTAGATGATGGCATCCTCCGCTCCCACCTTCTCCTGATATGCAAACTGCAGAGGGTCGAGGGCGTGTTGAACCTGTGGCCTAAGGTGGTGAAGCAGCAGCCTCTCCATGGTCTTCATCACATGTGATGTCAGAGCAACAGGCCGGAAGTCATTCAGCTCACTAGGACGTGATACCTTTGGGACTGACTGGGGTGATGCAAGATGTTTTCCAAAGCCTCGGGACTCTCCCCTGTTACAGGCTCAGGTTGAAGATGCGCTGTAGAGGACCCCCCAGCTCCAACACACAGACCTTCAGCAGTCGTGGCGATACTCCATCTGGACCCGCTGCTTTGCTGGCACGAAGGTAGATAGATAGATAGATAGATAGATAGATAGATAGATAGATAGATAGATAGATAGATAGATAGATAGATAGATAGATAGATAGATAGATAGATAGATAGATAGATAGATAGATAGATAGATAGATAGATAGATAGATAGATCCGGAGTGTTGTGTGCAGTTCTGGTCACCACACTACAAGAAAGACACAGCAGCACTTGAGGCTGTGCAGAGGACAGCAACCAGGTGCATCATGGGACTGAAGAACATGTCCTACTGATAGATAGATAGATAGATAGATAGATAGATAGATAGATAGATAGATAGATAGATAGATAGATAGATAGATAGATAGATAGATGTGAAAGGCACTATATGATAGATAGATAGACTGCGGTGGGCTCCGTGACCCTGTAGTTGGGATATAGCGGGTTGGGTAATGGATGGATGGACTTCATATGCTCCCATCTCTTAAAAATGTTAAACGTTCTAGATAGCACGTCAAAGACTAAGCGAAGAAGAAAGAGCAGTGTCGAAAAGAGACACGAAATCGTTGGAGAGAAAAGAAGACAAAAAAGAACAAAAATAATCAATGTGCAAATTCAGATGATAACGAAAGTAATCATCAGCCTGGACCAAGTGGAACTGAAAACCTCGCACGTCATATAGTGCCTTTCACACCTATCTATTATATAGCACCTTTCACATCTGTCTGTCTATCTATCTTGTCTTAATCTTCAGATATCTTCATGTCTCCCTTTTTGTTCCTCTTCCCCCAGACTCACTGGACCCCCGGATACCACCTGGACAGTGACCTCTTGAGCCGTGGAGGCCTCCTGCTGTCAGACATCACCCTGAACTCTCAAGTCTGCGAGTTCTGCCAGGCTGTGTTCCCGAGTGACACGACAACGCGTGGAGAGTACCTGCGTCACATCACGGCCCACATCACTTAGGGGCTGCGGTGGGCTTGTGCTGGCGTCAGGGAGGCAGGCAGGCGGGTGGGTGTCTTCCAGGTCAGCATTGGCTTGTTTATAAGGGTTTTAGAAAGGGTGGGGGAGGGGCAAAAATATTCATGCTGGAAGACCAACCCATTGTGGGCGGGGTCTACTAAACACAGAGACTCTGTCCCGCACCGGACCACAACAGTCGGTCCTCAGCAAATAACTGACCAAAGACTTGAGAAGCTCCAGCCCTGCTGGTGGCCTATGGTCCATGTAAACTTCATGTAAGGGTCACTTGTAAGACGGTGAAAGATCTAAACATGGAGGACCTCATGGACATTGCTCTCCCATCTGTCCTGGGAACATGAAACAGATTTTGGCTCCAGATTTTAGGTCAAGCTGCGTATGTTTTAAATATTTTATTCTCAAGAGAAACAGGAATGTGGAATAAGTTACCAGGTAGCCTGGCCAAAAATACGTGGACCCTCATTGTGGTTGATGGATTTGGCTATTTGAGCCTCACTTAATGGCCCCTGAGATTGAGCAGACAGCGCAGTAATCTCCATAGGCGAGCACTGTCAGCAGAACAGGGCCACTGAAGAGCTCCGTGACTTTCAATGTGCCACCTTCACAAGATGTCTCTGGTCCAACAAGGCCAACAGTCTATCAGACGTCTGCCCTGGTCTTACTGGGAAGTGGTGGTCCGCACAAAATCACAGAACGGGACCTCCAAGTGTTGAATCTTTGAATAAATCGCCTGTCCTCGGGTTATGAGTATCGTTCCACGGCACAAGAACTGATCATCGGGAACTTTGTCAAGTAGGCTTGCATGGCCAAGAAGATGTAAACAAGACTTGGACCACCATATGCAATGCCAAGTGTCTGCTGCAGAGTTGGAAAACACACTGCCATTGGACCTTGGAGCAGTGGAAACACAGCGAGGACGGTAACAAAGTGTATTGAGAGAGATGGACCAGAAGAGTAGACGTCGTGAAAAATGCACACGGAGATCAAAGCCACAGGTCACTTTGGCCAAACCGAAAAACGAAACCCAGACGCCTGAGAAGATGGAAAAGGAGGTCTTCATTAGGAAGTTAGATACGAAATGGCAGCCAGAGCTGAGCTTCCTCTTATCATGTTAGTGATGTCAGACCCCCCCACCAGCTCTGAAAATCTCCCACAGCCCCCGGGGCTCACAAAATGGTGGTGC
Organism: Erpetoichthys calabaricus; assembly: GCF_900747795.2. Classification (NCBI taxonomy): domain Eukaryota; kingdom Metazoa; phylum Chordata; class Cladistia; order Polypteriformes; family Polypteridae; genus Erpetoichthys; species Erpetoichthys calabaricus. The sequence goes on from NC_041396.2 coordinate 303,326,672, forward strand.
CCATAACAAAAGTAAAACTGAGTCTTCATCGGCAAAACCCCAATACAGACAACGTCCAGATCAGAAGAAACCCTACATGACGGCTGGGCAGCAGTGAGGGTGACTAACACAACACCATCAGGTGGTCTGATGGACAAATTTAGATTTGGGGATGCCAGGAGAAGACTACCAGCCAGAGTGCACAGTGCCAGCTGTAAGGATTAATGGAGGAGGAGGAGGAATAAGGGCCAGAGGCTGTTTGTGAAGGCTTCAGAGAGACCCCCTTAATCCTACTGAAGGGCAACCTCAGAGCTACAGCAGACCAGGACATTCTAGAGCCGTCGCTCTCAACCATTCTGGTGCCATCACACACTTTTTCCCCATGTAAGTGTCTTTGAAACCCACCAAGAGAGATGCCCCTCGAGTTCTAGGGAGGTTCCCCTCAGTGAATTGAGTGTGATCATTCGGGCAGGGGTGGGGGGGTTTGTGGTCCACTTTAGTGCATGAGAGCACCAGATGGGGGGCTTTAAACCCCCTGAGTGAACTGAGCACGACTGTCAGAACAGGAGGTGGGGTTTATTTGAGTACTATTGTTAGAGCAGGGTGGTGGGGGGGGGGTTCCCCATGGTGAGTCGAGTGCAGGGTGGGGGGGGGGGGATTTGTGGTCCACAAGCATGAGAGCACCAGATGGGGGGCTTTAAACCCCCTGAGTGAACTGAGCATGACTGTCAGATTGTGAGGGGAGGGGGGTTTATTCTAGCACTATTGTTAAAACAGGGGGGTTCCCCATGGTGAGGTGAGTGCGATTGTTAAAGTTATTTGTGGTCCACTTTAGTGAACTGAGCACGTGCATGAGAGCACCAGATGGGGGGCTTTAAACCCCCTGAGTGAACTGAGCATGGCCATTAGATTGTGAGAGGGTTTTTATTCAAGCACTATTGTTAGAGCAATTGGGGGGGTGGTTCCCCTTAGTGAATTGAGTGTGATCATTGGAGCAGGTGGGGGGGGGGGTTTGTGGTCCACTTTAGTGAACTGAGCATGTGCATGAGAGCACCAGATGGGGGGCTTTAAACCCCTTGAGTGAACTGAGCACGACTGTCAGAATAGGAGGTGGGGTTTATTTGAGTACTATTGTTAGAGCAGGGTGGTAGGGGGGGTTCCCCATGGTGAGTTGAGTGCAGGGGGGGGGGTTGTGGTCCCCGAGCATGAGAGCACCAGATGGGGGGCTTTTAACCCCCTTTTGTGAACTGAGCATGACTGTCAGATTGTGAGGGGGGTTTATTCTAGCACTATTGTTAATACGGGGGGGGGGGGTTCCCCATGGTGAGGTGAGTGCGATTGTTAAAGTTATTTGTGGTCCACTTTAGTGAACTGAGTGCGTGCATGAGAGCAGCAGATGGGGGGCTTTAAACCCCCTGAGTGAACTGAGCATGGCTGTCAGAACAGGAGGTGGGGTTTATTTGAGTACTATTGTTAGAGCAGGGTGGTGGTGGGGGGGGTGCCCCATGGTGAGTCGAGTGCAGGGGGGGGGGGGGGGTTTGTGGTCCACGATCATGAGAGTACCAGATGGGGGGCTTTTAACCCCCTTTTGTGAACTGAGCATGACTGTCAGATTGTGAGGGGAGGGGGGTTTATTCTAGCATTATTGTTAAAACAAGGGGGGGTTCCCCATGGTGAGGTGAGAGCGATTGTTAAAGTTATTTGTGGTCCACTTTAGTGAACTGAGCGCGTGCATGAGAGCAGCAGATGGGGGGCTTTAAACCCCCTGAGTGAACTGAGCATGGCTGTCAGAACAGGAGGTGGGGTTTATTTGAGTACTATTGTTAGAGCAGGGTGAGGGGGGGTTCCCCATGGTGAGTCCAGTGTGATTGTTAAAGTCATTTGTGGTCCACCTTGGTGAGCTGAGCGCGGGTGTGACAGCAGATGTTCCCCACTGTCAGCTGAGCGTGATTGTTAGAGCACTGGATGGGGTGAACTGAGCACACAATCATCAGTGAGGGAGGATGGATTTATTTGAGCAAGGCAGAGGTTTGGATTCCACATGGAAAGTCAAGTGTGATCCTAAGAACTGGGATTGGGTTGGGAGGTGGGGGGCTAAGGTCCACCTTGGTGAACTGGGCACATTCTTTATAACAGGGGAGGGGTCCGCCATGATGAATTGATCACAGATGTCTGAGGGGTCTAATCGAGTGCAATCATCAGGGTATCTCACGATATCCCCCCCCCCCCCCCGCCCCAAAAGTCTCGACCCACTCGTTGAGAACTGTTGTTCTGGGCGATTGTGCACATCCAACGCTGTATCACTTGAGTGGCCTGCGCAGACCGTGGAGCTCAAAGCACAACTCACAACTTCAGAACGATCTGGAAAAGCAAACCGCCAGCCCAAGGACAAGCGGCCCACCTCACCACCGCGCTTATGGCAGAATGGAAGTGAATCACTGGGGCGGGGCCCTGAAATCGAGTGAGGAAGAAGAGTGGGGCCCGAGTTAACAACCACGCAGAACCCAAAAACAACCACGTCATGTCACTCACCCCGTGTGGCTGGGAGTCACTGCAGAGAAACACTCGGGACCCCCCTGCTTAAAAAACACCAAGGACATCTGTGGAGACAAACGCTGAACAACAGCAAACGACGTCAAAAATGAAGAAAACAAGAGAAATTCTCAGGCCACTTGTGTCGCACACGTGAAGTCATCCAGTCATGCGCTCACAACACTCCAGACACAAGACTAGGGGGCTCTGCCCCCACCCGCGGGTTTGGTTAACCAGATGTACAATTTTAAAAGATTGTTATTTTCATGGGAACTGTTACAAATGCATTATTTTCACTTTTAAACTTTAGTAAAAACAATATTTGGAATGAACTTTTCTTCAAGATCGCATTGAATTTTGATTCTTTGTTTGAACTTACATCTTGACAACGCAACGTATAACTTGCCCGTGTGAGTGAATATCGTTTCTTTCTCTCTAATAAATAAAACGACTTTCTCGAATGTTTGTCCCTGCTCTTCTTTGCTTAGTCGTTGACGTGTCATCTACATCGTATAACATCCATCCATCCATTTTCCAACCCGCTGAATCCAAACACAGGGTCACGGGGGTCCACTGGAGCCAATCCCAGCCAACACAGGGCACAAGGCAGGAACAAGCCCACCACAGGGCACCCACACACCAAGCACTATGTAGGATCGCCAATGCACCTCACCTGCATGTCTTTGGACTGTGGGAGGAAACCCACGCAGACACGGGGAGAACATGCAAACTCCACGCAGGGAGGACCCGGGAAGCGAACCTCAGGTCTCCTAACTGCGAGGCACGTATAACACGATTGTCTTAATAAGAGATGAGAGCGCTGGAGGTGTGTCTGCCAAAAGCATTCACGCGACTGAGTTTAGATGATCGTGGTCTTATAGTTGTAAGTATGGCGTGACTTGAAAGAATCTCATGTTAACGGTCTCCGTCTTACGGGACTTCATACCGCAACATCCTTTTAATTCTCTCTGGCAACATGAATTAGACGATCTACAAGTCTCTGACTTAAGGTTTAAATCCGAACAATATATTCGATCTCTTTTCACTGTTCTGTAATCACTTCTGTTGTTTGCATGTTCTCCCCGTGCCTGCATGGGTTTGCTCCCACAGTCCAGAGACATGCCGGTTAGGTGGATTGGCGATTCTAAATTGTCCCTGGTGTGTGTGGGTGGGTGTGTGCCCTGTGGTGGGCTGGCGCCCTGCCCGGGGTTTGTTTCCTGCCTTGCGCCCTGTGTTGGCCGGGATTGGCTCCAGCAGACCCCCGTGACCCTGTAGCTAGGATAATTTATGGATGGATAATTTTGTTTGTTTGCACTAAGGTGATCTTTACTATCCTTGTATTGAGACTTTTGAATTTTTGGACTTCCATTATCTCTAACCTGCTCTGCGTGTGTGTGTGCCGTGCCAACATTTTCACGACCTTCTACTTTGTCATCTACTCTTTGTCTTTTATTCTCTTTCTCGCGGGACATATGTCGCTCCGAGAAAATCACGTCTCGTCTTCTGCCAACGTTTTTGAATGCCTTTTATCTCTGACCCCGATTGGAGCTGCGTGGTTTTCAGTTCCACTTGGTCTGGGCTGATGATTACTTTCCTTATCTTCTGAATTTGCACATTGATTATTTTTGTTCTTTTTTGTCTTCTTTTCTCTCCAACGATTTCGTGTCTCTCTTCGATGCGCTGCTCTTTCTTCTTCGCTTAGTCGTTCACGTGCCATCTACAACGTATAACATTTTTAAGAGCTGGGAGCACATGAAGTCCATCCATCCATTACCCAACCCGCTACATCCCAACTACAGGGTCACGGGGGTCTGCTGGAGCCAATCCCGGCCAACACAGGGCGCAGGGCAGGAAACAAACCCCGGGCAGGGCGCCAGCCCACCACAGGAGCACATGAAGTCCATCCATCCATTACCATCCATCCATCCATCCATTTTCCAACCTGCTGAATCCAAACACAGGGTCACGGGGGTCTGCTGGAGCCAATCCCAGCCAACACAGGGCACAAGGCAGGAACCAATCCCGGGCAGGGTGCCAACCCACCGCAGCCATCCATTACCCAACCCGCTATATCCCAACTACAGGGTGTGCAACGAGCCCTGGGCACAGACAGGCAGACATGTTAACTGTACCACCACACGTTTATTTACAACTATATACAAAAGTCTTGTGCCACACAAACAAACCCCAGGACTCCCCCAAAGTCCAGCCTTCTCTCTCTCTTGTCTCGGGCGTCTCCTTCGCCTCCTCCCAGACCTCGTCCTTCTCCTCACCCGACTCCAGTCCTTAATGACGGGAGGCGGCTCCTTATATAGGCAGGTGGTTGATGACCACACCCTGCCACCTGCCACAATTGTCACGGGGGTCTGCTGGAGCCAATCCCGGCCAACACAGGGCACAAGGCAGGAAACAAACCCCGGGCGGGGCGCCAGCCCACCGCAGGACCACATGAAGTGTGTCCGCCAAAAGCATTCCAACAGCTGAGAGGTTAGATGTCCGTGATCTTGTTTTAAATTGGTTGTAAGTACGGCGTGACGTCTCACGGGTCCTGCTCCCAAAGGTTGTAAAGTTTAGTCTCAGGGGACGTCAAAGTGTCTTTGTGAGATGATGACGTTATCGACACAAGATTTTTTTTATATAATAGAGAGACATCGCTCAGTAAGTCATTTTAGGAAACAAACACACTCATGGACTAAACCAGAACTCGGTGAGATGCACCGTAAACCTGCCTCCTGTTTTCCTGTGGATGCTATACAGTGACCTGGACTCCTTCATGTGGGTCCCACTGGTGTGACTTGGTGTTGCTCACAGAGTGAGGCACATGACCTGCACTACAGTACTATGGCACCATTACCCGAGGGTGATCCCTCTCACCTGCGGTGGGCTGGCGCCCTGCCCGGGGTTTGTTTCCTACCTTGCACCCTGTGTTGGCTGGGATTGGCTCCAGCAGACCCCCGTAACCCTGTAGTTAGGATATAGCAGGTTGGATAATGGATGGATGGATCCCTCTCAATAACCAATAAAGGCGGCACGGTGGCACAGTGGGTAGCAGTAAGGAGACCTGAGGTTCGCTTCTCGGGTCCTCCCTGCGTGGAGTTTGCATGTTCTCCCCGTGTCTGCGGGGTTTCCTCCCACAGTCCAAAGACATGCAGGTGAGGTGCATTGGCGATCCTAAATTGTCCCCAGTGTGTGCTTGGTGTGTGTGTGCCCTGTGGTGGGCTTGTTCCTGCCTTGCGCCCTGTGTTGGCTGGGATTGGCTCCAGCAGACCCTGTAGTTAGGATATAGCGGGTTGGATAATGGATGGATGGATCCTTCTCACAGCTGAGCGGCTGGACCAGGCCAAGGGGACACTCATGTAACACCTGGCAGCAACAGATAGTGGGTGGGACTGAACCGTGTGTCTGTCTGGGGGGGGGGCTGCCAACCAGCATCCGGGGTTGTTTCATCGTGTGGCGCTGCCCAGCCTGACCTGACCTCCTGACATATTCATATCCACAACTGAAGAGCCTTGGGATTGCTCAGCAGCACTCAGTGAAGCTCCACGGGTGAGCTGACCTTCTACGCCAGGGGTCCTCAATCACGGTCCTGGTGGGCCGCAGTGGCTACAGGTTTTCACTCCAGCCAGTGTCCTAATTAGACCTCAGTCCTTGCTGATAATGACAGGTGGTGTTTAACTCCATGCCTTGTCCGTGCCTTCATTCATCAAAGACAAATTGGGGGTCCTCAGTTACAGTCCTGGAGGTCTGCTATGGCTGCAGGTTTTCACTTTAACCAATTTCTTAATTAGAAGCCTTTGACTTACTACTAAAGCAATACGTTCTTTGGGCTTAATTTGAATTCTCTTGCCTGTTACCATTCAGAACCCTTCATTGTCTATTTTAGTTTTTAGCAGCAGCATTTAAGTTTTAATTGTTGCCTGTTTTCCTAATCAGACATTAGATAGAGATGCACCCCACCGACCCTCCATCATCCCGTACCATCGTCCGGGTCTCTGAAGGGTCCCCTTAGAGCACCATTGCCTTCGCTCATTCACACAGGCCCTACTGTCCAGCTTACTTGCTCCCCTGTAATCTCCAACTTCCTCCTCCTCCTCCTCGGCCTTCTTCTTCTCTCTTTTTAAATATCAGTGGGCACCGCTGCTCAACTGCGCACCCCAGGGTGCTAACGAGGAAACCTGACAGACTGCGCATGTCTGTACACAAATGCAAGCATGCCAATCCTCCCATCAGCAGTCCCCAGTGCACTCCGCCATGCTACCACACACCTGCAACCCCGTGTTTTTGAGACTGGAGCCGTCGCGGACCCCACTATGTGACATTCTGACGCCTCACTGACTGGCGGCTTATCCTCGGACACAACTATCGATGGACCCGGGCTCGAAGGACATTAAGGCAGCTCATAAGTCTGGCTCTGTGAAACCCATGTCCCCCACCCCCCGCACCATTGCCCCCTGCATTTCAGACCCTCACCCTGAACTGCCACTTCTTTCAGTCTGAAGCCCACCCTTTCATGTGGCGCCTTGTCAAACGCCTTCTGAAAGTCGAGATGCACAATCTCATCTGCTCCACTCTGTTCTTATGCTCATGTTGATAACACAGGATTTCCTTGTCTGACCCCAAGCTGACTGCTCTGCCAAACTTCATGCCATGTGCTGCTCCGTCTTCTTCTTAATAATCCCCTCCCTTACTTAAATATTTTCGTGTGAGGGATTTTACAGTTTGGTCTTCCCCTTTGGGAAAATTTCAACCAGTAACCAGAGACCCCAGTTCCATCCACTGTGGTGTACCCATGAAGATGCCCTCTCTGCACTTACTGTGTGCTGCTGGTCACCCAACCCACTCAGGGACTGCGGGCCAACTCTGTGTTGCACACTGGCAGGCCACTTCTAGACTGTTCTACGTCACCTCAGCACCCAGAGCCACCAGCGTCTGGACTATCACACAGCGGGGGGGGGGGGGGCTTACAGGATAAAAAGGCAAAGACATCTCGGTGAAAAATAAAGGGGGCCAACTGCAGAGTCAGTGGGAAAATCAAGAAGACAACCATCGGAACGTTTTTGTACAATGAAGGGAAACGCAGTGGGCTTCGTGTGCTGACAGGCAGGAGGACCCCCGTCACACTGGACTGATCCAGTAAGCTGTAGAAAAATTCAGCAGACTGTGCTGTGGGTTGCAGACAGGATGGAGGACTCTGAAGCATCCAGCAAGTAAGAGTTCATCAAAATGCTCCACCAGGGGGGCACACAGTGCCTCTTATTAAAAACTTCACTCTGTGTGTCTGTGTGGGGTGGGGGGGGGGGGGGATTTGTGTGTGTGTGTGGGTGAAGCTTACTTTTTGGGGACAGGGGTTAGGGGGCTTCTGGTGTCTTCTTATGTTTGTTCTTTAAAGCAAAAACTCCTGAAGTACTTCCTGGAAAGAATCCAACTGGCAGTCATAAATGTTCGGGTGTGAAGCCCCCCTTGGCGTAAATGTTACGGCAACTGCTTGATCACAGACAGAATGATCATTCATGAGCTTCCTCGTCCTCACTGAAATGAACTCCCAGTTAGGTCCCTGCTGGTCACCACGTCCAGGGGTTCAGCTGAAGGACATCCAAACTACTTTAACAGGCAGGCAGACAGACAGACGCACTGCAAAAAATGAAATCTTAACAAGCCAGACAATCTTGAATAGATAGATAGATAGATAGATAGATAGATAGATAGATAGATAGATAGATAGATAGATAGATATGAAAGACACTATATAATAAATAGATAGATAGATAGATAGATAGATAGATAGATAGATAGATAGATAGATAGATAGATAGATAGATAGATAGATATGAAAGGCACTATATAATAGATAGATAGATAGATAGATAGATAGATAGATAGATAGATAGATAGATAGATAGATATGAAAGGCACTCTATAATACACAGATAGATAGATAGATAGATAGATAGATAGATAGATAGATAGATAGATAGATAGATAGATAGATAGATAGATAGATAGATAGATAGATGTGAAAGGCACTATATGATATAGATAGATAGATAGATAGATAGATAGATAGATAGATAGATAGATAGATAGATAGATAGATATGAAAGGCACTATATAATAGATAGATAGATAGATAGATAGATAGATAGATAGATAGATATGAAAGACACTATATAATAGATAGATAGATAGATAGATAGATAGATAGATAGATATGAAAGACACTATATAATAGATAGATAGATATGAAAGGCACTATATAATAGATAGATAGATAGATAGATAGATAGATAGATAGATAGATAGATAGATAGATAGATAGATAGATAGATAGATGTGAAAGGCACTATATGATAGAGATAGATAGATAGATAGATAGATATGAAAGGCACTATATAATAGATAGATAGATAGATAGATAGATAGATAGATAGATAGATAGATAGATAGATAGATAGATAGATAGATATGAAAGACACTATATAATAGATAGATAGATAGATAGATAGATAGATAGATAGATAGATAGATAGATAGATAGATAGATAGATAGATATGAAAGACACTATATAATAGATAGATAGATATGAAAGGCACTATATAATAGATAGATAGATAGATAGATAGATAGATAGATAGATAGATAGATAGATATGAACGACACTATATAATAGATAGATAGATATGAAAGGCACTATATAATAGATAGATAGATAGATAGATAGATAGATAGATAGATAGATAGATAGATAGATAGATAGATAGATAGATAGATAGATACTATATAATAGATAGATAGATATGAAAGGCACTATATAATAGATAGATAGATAGATAGATAGATAGATAGATAGATAGATAGATAGATAGATAGATACACAGATAGATAGATAGATAGATATGAAAGACACTATATAATAGATAGATAGATAGATAGATAGATAGATAGATAGATAGATAGATAGATAGATAGACAGACAGATAGATAGATAGATAGATAGATAGATAGATAGATAGATAGATAGATAGATAGATAGATAGATATGAAAGGCACTATATAATAAATACATAGATAGATAGATAGATAGATAGATAGATAGATAGATAGATAGATAGATAGATAGATAGATAGATAGATATGAAAGGCACTATATGATAGATAGATAGATAGATAGATAGATAGATAGATAGATAGACAGACAGATAGATAGATAGATAGATAGATAGATAGATAGATAGATAGATAGATAGATAGATAGATAGATAGATATGAAAGGCACTATATAATAAATACATAGATAGATAGATAGATAGATAGATAGATAGATAGATAGATAGATAGATAGATAGATAGATAGATAGACTTCATTTGTCTCCAAGGAAAATCAAAACATTATTACAGAAGCTCAATAAGAATAAATTTAAAAAAGTATATAACAAAAAATATATAAAACAAAAAAAAAAATAAATTTAACATATATATACATGCAGTATATAGTGAAAGATCAGCCCGACACAGACAGACACACAGACTCAGAAGTTTACTTTGTTCCTCCTTCCTGCACAACACACACAGTGCCCAAACCCCAATAAACTCAGCCCTTATCTCCTTCTTTTCTTCTGCCACCTCCACTCCTCTCCTGCAAGCTTAGTCTTCCTCCTCCCAACTCTGGCTCTCTGAGTGGAGTGAGGCGGCCTCTTTCATGCTGCTCTCTGATCACCTTCCGGCAGCACTTCTGAGTGTGGTGGAAGTGCTGCAGCCCATGGCTCTGGGGCTGCCCTGGCGCCCCCTGGCGGTGGCCATGGACCCCAACAGGGTTGAGCTTCTAAGCCCCAAGCCTGTGGCCCTGATGCAACCCAGGGGGGCTTCCCTCTCATGTCCTAAGGCATGAATTGCCGCTCTCATGATTCCCTGTACCTCCAGGCCTCCCGGTAGGGCACAATCACTGGCCATCCATCACAATATATACAGTATATATATACATATATATATATTTGACAGTAAACTATTTCAACCATTCTATGATCTGCTCCTCACAAACTGAGGGCACCGTGGCGGATGTTAGCAGATTGCTGGCCAACCACAAGCGTTACCTGGTAGGTAACCACCCATACAATCAGATTGTGACACAGACTTCGAATGGCGTGAATGTAATTACCCCGATCTACATGCTGTCAAATAAACGAACCACACGCCGTGGCGCAACGTTAGGGGCATCGCCTCTGGCGCTGACGTCCGAGGTTCGATTCCCGAGAGGGAGTGCAGCGGAGTGTGTACGCCTGATGAGCCCAGAATGAGGGCGAAACACATGTCGCGTACTCGTTGCATTTATTTGACAGTAAACTATTTCAACCATATATATATATATATATAGTACCTGACAAATAATATGAAGAGTACATGACACCATTTTTTCCCTCATAAAGGGTACACACTTTTACTTCCCTGATCTCCACCCTGTCAAGTAAGGAAACCTTCCCCACAAAAGGAAGAAAAAGTGCACACGCCTGAGGATCCCCAAATAGGGAGAAACACGTGGCACGCACTCTTTGTATTATGTGGCAGGTACTCTATTGTATCATGTCTATGATCTGCTTCTCATGACTGAGAGGCCGTGGTGGATGTCCTCTGACAGGTTGCCACACAGGTGGCGCAGTGGTAGTGCTGCTGCTTTGCAGTAAGGAGACTTTGGAAGATTGTGGGTTCAGTGCCTCCCTGTGTGGATAGCGCTTTGAGTACTGAGAAAAGCGCTAAATAAATGTAATGAATTATTATTATTATTATTATTAACCACAAGCGTTGCCTGGTAGGTAACCACCCAAATATCACATTGTGGTCAGACCCATGCACCTATATATATATATATATATATTATATATATATATATATATATATATATATATATATATATATATATATATATATATATATATATGTACATATCTACTCTATATATATATATAAAATCCTAAGCCTTAAAGTGCAACGATTTTGTGCAACGATTTTATGTCACGTTTTTTGTCATGCTTTAAAACCTACATATATATGTTTGGTATCATTCTTTTCAGAATTTATCGAACTTTAATGTGATGTTGTTAGATTTTCAGATTCTTATTTCGTTTTTTTAAATTATAAAGTAAAAAATATCAACTCACGTCCTGCTAGACGAGACTTTGTACCAAGAGATTTAACCAGGCCCAGGGCCGGAAATAAAAGACAAAGAGCAGATGACAAAGACATCTACTGTACAGGCTTTTAAATGTTCGAAGTGCTGCGCGAGATGAAGATCACGCAGCACAGCAGCAGCTGATTGAGCAAAGAGGAGGTAAAAAACTGTATTTGCTTCCCGTTGTATCACCGTTTAAGAGGGGATTTCAGAGGAGAGACTGCGTCTTCTTGGGGTGCGTTCAGCCCCCCTCTTCACAACACATGTGGCAGAGATGTGAAGTGGCTGGTGAGCGAAGCAAGCAGCGGGTGAACCCCCTATAAATAATACTTTTGTACATTTACAGATTTTTACTAATATTCTGGCCGCAACTGGGGGTTGGGTGCCAAAGGCACAAGGGGGGCTTGGCCCCCTTAGTTGAACAACTATTATAAAGTTAAGTTGACTAAATCGGACTCTGTAGCTGCATGACTAAAGAATTTGCCATGATAATTTTATTTTGGCAAACAATTCCGGTAAATGGCCACTTTCAGTGAGAGGAAGTGGGTCAAAATTGCAAGAGACTCTAGTAATGTGTGTAATGTAATACTTGGTAAACAAAATTTTGTTTACATGAAGCAAAAATGTTCTCAAATATGGATGTAGGTGTTACCATTTGAACATCAAACTGTGATTATCTCGAAAAACCGGTCGTTTTTCGAAAAAATGCAAAGCGACAAAATAAAATGCTTAGAATATGGAGCTTTAACCATAATATGATGTGAAAAGGTCAAATATGAAATATTTTTGGGGCAACGTTTCAGGTAAAGTACCACTTCTGGTTTAGCGGAAATAGCACAAAAGTTGATAGAAATTGATGTTTTGTACCTAATACATGTATGCAAAATCTGGTAGACCGAAGTGAAAGCGTACTCACGTTATTGTGTTTACATACACTGTGGACACCAGGGGTCGCTGTTGCAGATGCACAGGACACAGGTTAAAAGCACCAAGAAATATTTGAATACTTCTTCTTCTTTGAGTAGCGCCTCACAGCACCACAGCCACAATAAACATGCAAGTAATAATCACAATATTCTCTCTTCTCTTTTTTCCACCACACCTCCCAGCAAGCTCTCTCACACTCTGCCCGACTCTGGCTCGCTTGCTGTGTCTTCAGCAGTCCTTTAAATAGTCCTTGACCCGGAAGTGCTTCTGCTCTTCCATCCATGTGACTTCTCAACACTTCCGGGTCAGGCAGAGAATTCAGGTTCTTCAATCTGCCCGGAAGTACTCCGGGGCTCCCGTCCTCGTGACTTCCTAGTACTTCTGGGCTATAAGGGAAGCACGACCTCTCCGGTCCTTCCACAGCACCCCCTGGTGGCACCCAACAGGGCTGAGATTTCGAACTCCAAGTTCCAGGATACCCCTTTGCATGAATCCGGGCACCGCTACACTCCAGGGGCCTCATGTATAAACGGTGCGTATGCACAGAAATGTTGCGTAGGAACGTTTCCACGCTCAAATTGCGATGTATAAAACCTAAACTTGGCGTAAAGCCATGCACATTTCCACGGTACCTCATACCTTGGCGTACGCAATTTCTCCACTCGGTTTTGCAGACTAGCGGCACCCAGCGTCAAAGCAGTGCTACTGTTCCTGTGTGATCACCCTTTCTTTCTTAGACCCACATTCCTGATGTGGCTTTATAAATACACTGAAATTAACCGCATATTGTTTATTAGTGTAATGCATCTGATTGTAATTAACCCGTAGAAATATAATGGTCCAGGGAATAGCCATAGTATTCCAAATACCATAACTGCTTTAGCGTTGTCACTCTTACATCTTCTTCCTCCTTCAGCTGCTCCCGTTAAGGGTTGTCACAGCAGATCATCTTTTTCCATATTACTCTCACTGTACCACTCGGAGTATTTATATCACTGTATCTGAGTGGGGAATCACAGCAGCAGCTGATCGGAAAGAGAATTATCGGTACACAGCATGAAGCAGACGTTGCCTGAGCCACAGCAAAACGATTTAGAGACTTCCCTGTACGGACTTCACAGTTTAGAAAAAGTTTCATCCCAAGAACTCTAAACGCACTCAATCAGTCCATCAAGTGCTCCTTGTAGAACTGTTAGTACTTATAAGTACAGTTACCTCACTGTAAACTTGCACTACAGTTATAATATTACACAACCTGCGCCACTTTATAAAGCGCGTATTTACATATGATGACGATATCATTTTTAAGATGAAATGCAGCAAAATATGTTGATTATATTATACAGATAAAACTTTAACTTCATTTAAATAATCTGTATTGTTAATAATTAAACATGTGAGGACACGGTGGCGCAGCGCTAGCTAGTTCAGGGATTGTTCCTGCATTGCGTTGTATTCTTACTGTTGCTGACGCGACACTGGAAAGATAGACGGATAGAATAATTAAACATGTACTACGAAGATATTTCAATGTACCTTAAAAATTTTGAAGAATCGGCGTTCTAAGCTTACAGATGGCTTCATGTCTATTAGAGACCTGATTGTGTGGTGATTGGGTATTTGGAGAAAGAAAAGTAAGGACAGGAATTGGAGGTTAGTACGTTTGAAAGAGACAGTACTTCTGTAATAAATTATTTCATTGAAGGTCGCGCATGGCGCAGCAAGCCTCTTGCGTGAGACACGAACAAGCACTGCGCCACCGTGTTCCCATGTTTAATAACATGCTTTCATTCCTATCATCATGAAAAAGATATCACGTATACATCTCAGTATTTTAATTATTCAGAGAGCTGTAATATCACAAATGTTATGGATTATGTGTCCTGTCGGAGAAAGAGAAAGTCCGTTTAAGAAGCAGGTAGTGATTCACACACATAGAGCACATAGAAGATCAAATACAGAACAAAGCATTTAACATGCCACTTTAGTTACAATGGGATTTGAGAAACTAATAAATTAAACGATTTTAAGATGAAGTTTATGATGTTCTACTTTAATGGCAAAATAAACTACGTGATTAAAGTGGAAATTTCGAGATTAGAGTTGACATTTTGTGCTTTTTTCCCACTGTGTGCCTATTTTTTTTTGTCCGTACCCTAATAAGCTTTCATATGACACTCAGACGGTGGGCTACGACTTGCCTTTTCACAGCGACTTTGATATGTGATTTCTTTTTTATTTCGGGCACTGTGCAATTTTGTGAACTTGAGCTTTCGAGTTTCTCCGACACTCTGTCACTCGAACAGCTTTCTTTTGTTGATTATATCACTGTTTAAACCAACAAATAGTACGTTTTTCCTTTGCCTCCACTTGGTATTCGCTGAAATTCTTATATTTTCCCCTGTGCTTTTCCCATTGTCTTTTCACAGAAGGCTATTTATATCGATTTGCATATTCAAAGAGGCGTAATTTTGGGGAGGAGTTGGGGCGGGACAGAAGGCGCGTGCACGTACGTTACTTTTCACGCCGATTGGGATTTATGTAGTGGAAGAACGTGAAAGTTTGCGTGCACACAGATTCCTGCATCTGGATTTTTCTGTGCGTATGCACATTCTCGCTTTTGTGCTTACGCCATGTTATAGTGTGAGTTCTACGCACGGCATTATACATGAGGCCCCAGGGGAGCTGCCATCTTGCGTCTTGGGGTAGGCAGTGTTTCCAAGGTTCCTTAGCCTTCTATTCTCGGGGCGTCCCAGCCGGGTTGAGCTGCCGGCCGTCCCTTACAACACACACACACAGAGGCAGACAAACACAAGTCCAAAAATGCTATTTTCGGACACAGGGAGGTCTAAAACGTCAAGATCTTGAAATTGAATTTTTGGATGATTGCAATACTTTCCCTATACTACTACAAGAAAGGAAAGAGCAGAAATATGGCCGTTCGGCCTAATCATCCCTGTCTTTATGAGATTTCATGTTGTTTGCAGGTGTGGTCCTGATCACAAAAATACACAAATACAAAATGCATTTTTACGAGCACGGTACATTGCTGTTTAAAAGTTGAAAGCTTCAGATCTCAGCTCATGTATCAGTCATGAAGATCTGGACAATAATCCATCTGTTTTAGAGCTCAGCCTAAGGGTCCACCTCATCTCACCTTTACAGTGAAGAGAAAAAGAAACGACGAGAGGCAGGAGCTCAACACACAAACTCACTCCAGTTAGGGTCACTACACTCGCAGTGGGATTCAAACAACGTCCTGGTGAACTACCAAAGGAGAACTGGATCAGAGCCCCTGAGATCAGCAGAGCCACAGCCCAGCGGTTCGCACGCTTTGAGCTTCTGTGTGGAAGATCCGAGGACACCTGGGGGTTCAGGGGGTCTGCTTAGGACTTCGCAGTACTGGGCCATTAAGGCCTCTGCTGCTGCTGCTTCACTAACGCCATTCATGTGTCCGCCATTGCTTGCAATCCAAAACGCAGACGACAGTGAAGAAAGAATTCATATAATGTGCTAATTTTTCAATGACTATCAAAGTATTTCTTCTTTTGAATTTTTTTCACATCTAAACTCTTTCCTCTTTAATTTTTCTTAGTTACAAGCACAATATTTAACATTACGTCAAAACTGTTTGCCTATTTATCACTTTCTGTATGCCCGTTTTATTCTGTTTCAGATTTTATTTCATTTTTTAATGAATGATAAATACCTAGCCTGACTCTCATTGTCGAGGTTAAACGTAAAAAAGATGCAGTTAGAAAGGCAATTAAGCTCAGTCCAAGCACAAATATAACATGCAGACACACATTATTAATGATTTCAGTTAAACAATGCAAAGCTTACATATGCCTGCATAGTTGAACAAAAATCACATCTGTTTATTTAAAATGAAACTGTAGGCAGCATACGGGGGATAATGCCTTTCCAGCCAACAATGGGCTAAAACCAGGAACCTACTCAGGTTAAGAGTAAAGCTCAAAACAAATCAAAATAGGGAAATGTTAAAAAAAAACCCAAAAAACTTGCACTTTTTGTGTTAAAAGTGCCAGCCGTGTTTCAAATATACCCTTAACCCTATATGTAGAACCTTGACTATCGATCTATTATATAGTGCCTTTCACATCTATCTATCTATCTATCTATCTATCTATCTATCTATCTATCTATCTATCTATCTATCTATCTATCTATCTATCTATCTATCTATCTATCTATTATATAGTGCCCCATCTATTTGTCTATTTATTTAATATATAGCACCATATCTATCTAATATATAGTGCCTTATCTGTCTATTTAATATATGGCACCTTATCTATCTATTTAATATATAGTGCCCTATCTATTTGTCTATTTAATATATAGCTCCTTATCTATCTAATGTATAGTGCCTTATATATCTATCTATAGTGCCTTATTTATCTATCCATCTATCTATTTAATATATAGCTCCTTATCGATCCGTCTATCTATTTAATATATAGCACCTTATCTATCTAATATATAGCACCTTGTCTATTTAATTTATAGAGCCTTATCTATCTAATATATAGTGCCTTATCTGTCTATTTAATATATGGCACCTTATCTCTCTATCTATTTAATATATAGTGTCCTATCTATTTAATATATAGCTCCTTATCTATCCACTATATAGTGCCCTATCTATTTGTCTATTTAATATATAGCTCCTTATCGATCTAATATATAGTGCCTTATCTATCTATCCATCTATCTATTTAATATATAGCTCCTTATCGATCCAATTTATAGTGCCTTATCTATCTGCCTATCTATTTACTATATAGCACCTTATCTATCTAATATATAGTGCCCTATCAATTTGCCTTTCTATTTAATATATAGAACCTTATCTATCTACTATATAGTGCCCTATCTATTTGTCTATTTATTTAATATATAGCTCCTTATCTATCTAATATATAATGCTTTTTATATCGATTTAATATATAGCACCTTATCTATCTGTCTATGTATTTAATATATAGTGCCTTATCTATCTAATATATAGTGCCTTATATATCTATCTAAAGTGTCTTATCTATCTATCTATTTAATATATAGCACCTTATCTATCTGTTTATCTAATTAATATATAGCACCTTATCTATCTACTATATAGTGCCCTATCTATTTGTCTATCTATTTAATATATAGCTCCTTATCTATCTAATATATAGTGCCTTATCTATCTATCTATAGTGCCTTATCTATCTATCTATTTAATATATAGCTTCTTATGTATCTGTCTATCTATTTAATATATTGCACCGTATCTAATATATAGTGCCCTATCTATTTAATATATAGCTCCTTATCTATCTAATATATAGTGCCTTATATATCTATCTATTTAATATATAGCACCTTATCTATCTGTCTATCTAATTAATATATAGCATCTTATCTATCTACTATATAGTGCCCTATCTATTTGTCTATCTATTTAATATATAGCTCCTTATCTATCTAATATATAGTGCCTCATATATCTATCTATAGTGCCTTATCTATCTATTTAATATATAGCTTCTTATCTGTCTATCTATTTAATATATTGCACCGTATCTATCTAATATATAGTGCCCTATCTATTTAATATATAGCACCTTATCTATCTAATATATAGTGCCCTATCTATTTAATATATAGCACCTTATCTATCTAATATATAGTGCCTTATCTATCTATATAATATACAGTATAGCACCTTGTCTATTTAATTTATAGCATCTTGTCTATCTAGCTGTCTTTCTCCCGGCTCAGACTAGTGAAGAACAAACTCAGATTCACAAGGGGACAGGAAGGACTGAATCAAATTGTGAGTGATCTGCTTCAGAAACTGGATTTTATTGATGTGATTGAGGACTTTGCTGCAAAAAGCAAGCATTGCCCTGTTTATTGTGCAGATTGACCTCGGCACTTGTATTTGATATTCCTGCTTTTGCAGTAGGGTTCTGTAGGTGACTTTTTAAACCTTGTTTTGTCACAGCCACTTGTCATTTGCACAGCAATGGCTAATTAAAAATAGAAGCTCTGATTTGGTAGACTTTGTCCCTCGTCATTTCAGACAGTTAAGTCTGTGCTTTTTCAGTTCTTGAGATTTTTGCCTTTCATTTTAAAGCTCAGACTCTGAAGTCGTCATTTACTTGACTCTGTGTTTATGTGTATAGTGCTTAAGAGTATTCCTCAAGCACAGGGGCCTCCACCCTCCTTAATCCAGTCCTGAGTGGGACCTTCTATAGACAGGGGTGTGTGTGCCTCTCCTAATGATTCACAATCAATTGAATGGACTACAAGTGAACTCCCAACAAGGTGTAGAAACATCACAATGACGACCAACCAATGTCTTCACAAAGAGTCTGTGTACTTGTCTCAGTGTGATAATAATTTTTTTTATTTTGATATAAATTTGCAAAAATTCTAAAAATCCAGTTATTGTTTTGTCATTCTGGGACACTGGGTGTTGCCTGCGGTGAAGGAAAATAATGAAAGGAATTTTAGAATAAGGTTGCATGCAACATGGCAAAGTGTAAAAAAAAGAGAAGGGGGCTGAACACTTTCTGTGTGTAAATATTAACAAATGATCCCATTTCAGTAGTGTACAATGCCCAAGTGGGATTGGGTGGGCTACTAGTCCTGAAATCTCTAGGGGTCTAAAATTTGCATTTTCCTCTCTGGTTATTTGGTTGTTTTTTGACTTTTTAAAAATCAAATTGGGTTCTGGGTGATTGCTCTTAGAACCATTACAGAGCTGTAGTACAGAAATACATGAATTAATTTGCAACATGTTTGTTAGGAGTTACTCCATTTCTCCCTTTTATTATTTATTTTTATAAATGTCATTTTACTTTATCTGTCTAAAAAGTACCTGGAGCTATCATAATGAATAGTGTTATCGTTGAAATCAGTTAACTGTATCTCTGTAAATGTAAGCAGGTTAAAATAAGTGTTTCAACTATACACAGACGCTATATAAAACAAATGGTGTTTGAGACAGAAGGCTCTCAGCTCAGGCTGTGACTGATGCCCCGACTTGCCAGTACACGCTATACTTCATCGTGGCTTTAGGAGACAGTTAAATGGTCCATTGAGCCCCCGACTCTTGGAAAGGCCCCGACTGAAGTGCCCATCCCCACATTTTCTCTATAAGGGGGGGCGCCTGAATGGCTTGGTGGGTGTAAATGGAGACAATGAGACTTCCAGATCGGAAACACTCCAGGGCCGTCTGCGATTCAAATCAACTTTCTGCTTTACTGCCTTCAGTAAGCAACGGGGTTCCGACTACGCTCAGACATCGACTGTCCCGTCTTTCCCACCGTGTGTCTCTTAGTTCACTTACCCAAAAACCCGTTCCAGACTGTCATTCCCAAAAAGTCCGGCTGCGAGGAGGCGGAAGTCTACCGGTCACATACACACATAGCACCTGTCCTCTGACTCCGAGGCCCACGCCCCCCTCCGCTTCCCATTGGGCAGTGGGCGGAGGCGCGCCAGTTGCCGCCGCAGCCGCTCGAGTGTCTGTTTGGTCGCGCGACGGGAGCGAGCGGTGCTCGCGCGGGCGTGTTATCAGCCCGCCGGTAGAAGCCGAAAGGATCTGCGTCGCTGTCTCTTTTATCATCCGTTTCGTTTTTTTTTTGTTCCCCCTTCTAGTGGAGAGTCCACCTCTGACGACGTGACCATGTCTGGAGGGTCCAGCAGCGATCCCGAAGGCGTCCTGAGCTATCAGGTGAGTAGCTGTGTGGTTTTTTTTTTGTATTTTTTGAACGAGTGGACATACACAGTAAATGAATGGTTGCCTTTGACTTGATGCACGTTTTGCATTCCACTGCAACGCTGAGCCCGTGCCTCGTTAAAGCGGACGTGGTTGCGGTGCTTCGGCCACTCCGTCCTTCGCTTGCGGCTTGTGCGGGTGGGCGCGGGTGGCAGACGCCCGTCAAAAGCCCGCTGCCATGACGTCACCCTCCCCCGGCTCTGCAGTGCACCGGGGTGCGAGATGCCGCGTCGCCGTGTGGGGCTTGAAGCCGCCCGTGTCTCCTCTCATTGCCGGCTCTCGATCTCAGTGGTCGCCTCGATGTGACCTTGAAGCATCATTGGAGACCGGGGCGGAGATGCAAACGCGTATCAAATCCTCTACGAGGGGGACCGGGCTTGGGATGTGCTGCTCCTCGTGCGAGGCGCCGTCGAGCTTCTCTCCGCAGCGTGGCTTGCTTATTGAGGTTTGCCGTGGATGGAGGATGCACGTGCCGTCATCTCAACTGGACGCCCCGCTTCTAAAGGGGTAGCAGTTTGTATTTGACCAATGGGGAGACTTGATGGTGTGTGTGTGTGTGTCAGGTTACTGTCTTACCTTCAAAGACACTGTGGTGGCATAGCGGCTAAGGGACTAGGCAGGATATCGCAGACTCTCCGTGACCCTCTTTGACTATTTTATGGGCCGCTTGAATCAGTAAAACCATCAGGTGTTTTGGGATGTGCTTCACCTCAACACACACGTGTGCATGAATGCGCCTGACTGATTTGGATATTGAACAGTGGAAAGTTCAATTATGTTCTGTTTACGGTGGAAAGCTGATTAGTGTGCTAATCCCGTAGGGTATGTTCAGAGCATTATCCATATTTTGGAAATGGAGGTTTTAAATAAACATCATGCATTATGTATACATACAGTATATATACACCATATAACGAAGTACACGCATATATGTCACTAACTTTTACAAGGGCACAGAAGAATCCATCTTCGCTGGCAGCAGAACATCTAGGTACCAAGATAAATGAAGCACTGCAGAGGGTGGTGGAGGTGGCACAGAATATTACTGGCACCCAACTGCCTTCTGTTGAGTACATATACTGTACAAACCCCCACCTGGAGTTAGAGAGGAGCATCACCAGTGTGCATCTCCAAAGAAAAAGAAAGTTAGATTTACTTCCATGTGGAAAAGGGAAATAATGCAGGACAGCTATATACATACATTTGGAAATAGCAGGAAAAGGTTAATAAAGAGTTGAAAAAGTAGCTATAAAGGGAAAAAAAACAGTGGTATAAGGCGTATAAGACTAATACCTCCAATGTAAATGAATCTGAATATTAGGGAGACTAAAAGGCAGTTAGAGAGGAGTATTGCAGATAAGGCGAACGACAACCCAAACAGATTCTTTCAGTATTTTAGTAGTGAGACATCAAGCAAAATGGCCCCATGTATTGGCTAACTAAAAAGATTACAATATGCAGACTTTCAAGGAACCTTGCAGAAGAAGGGGTCCTGAGTTGCCTTAGAAGCCTTCACCTATCAATTATGGAGAATCCACTGCATCCACTAAATAGTATCATCTCCAGACAGAAGAGCAGCTTCAGCGACAGACTGCTGTCACTGTCCTGCTCCACTGACAGATTGAGGAGATCGTTCCTCCCCCAAACTATGCAACTCTTTAATTCCACCCGGGGGGGGTAAACATTAACATTTAACATTATACAAAGTTATTGTCTGTTTTTTACCTGCATTATTATCATTCTTTAATTTAATATTGTTTATTGTATCAGTATGCTGCTGCTGGAGAATGTGAATTTCTCATTGGGATTAATAAAGTATTCTATCTATCTATCTATCTATCTATCTATCTATCTATCTATCTATCTATCTATCTATCTATCTATCTATCTATCTATCTATCTATCTAGTAATCTGTTCAGTTATCCAATAAAAAGCGTCATTCTGCTTGACTTCTTACTACATTCATAATGGCTAACACGGTACAACACCCTAGTACTACGGTATTTTAGTCGTAAAAGAACAGTCAAAGAGGAGCTGAAGTGCATCGGGAATAGAAAGGGGGATTAAAAATACAGACAGTAATAATAATAATTCTGTATATAGCACTTTTCTCACTACTCAAAGCGCTTTCCATGCAGGGAGGACCCAGGAAGCGAACCCACAAATCTCCTTACTGTGTCCCCTGCGTGGAAGTGAAATGGTCGATGCTCTAACACGTGAGGAAGTGCTTAACCTCCCAGCGATAAAAGGGATTACTAAGGAGTGCTGCTGAGGGATTTGGAAATTGTAGAGAGAGAAGAGCTGCTCAGATTAAAACGGCTGAAATCAAACAAATCGCCAGGAGCGGATAAGATTTACCCTCAAGGTTAGCAAGTATAGATATAAATAGATGAATAGGAAGTCACTGTGCACTGGGGAAATTCCGTAGGACTGGAAAATGGCAAATAGATAGATACTTTATTAAATTCACATACTCCAGCAGCAGCATACTGATAATAACAATATTAAATTAAAGAGTGATAAAAATGCAGGTATAACAGACAATAACTTTGTATAATGTTAACGTTTACCCCCCCCGGGTGGAATTGAAGAGTCGCATAGTGTGGGGGAGGAACGATCTCCTCAGTCTGTCAGTATTATCCTATTATGTAAAAAGGGTGACTGGGGAGATCCAAGCAACTATAGGCCAGTAAGCTTAATGTGCATCACAGGAATAATAATGGAAGGAATTATTAAGGATAAGATAGAGCAACACATGGCAAGGACAGGAGTTATTCTGAACAGTCAACGTGGGTCAGAAGAGGGAGGTCGTGTTTTACCAACAAGCTGGAATTCTGTGCAACAAAAGAATACAACGGTAGAGGTGCATGTGATATTCGTTATCTTAACTTTCAAAGGAGGTGCGACATGACTGGCATCTCTCTTCAGTTCAGCTAATGATCGTTGACACCCACCATGTTTGTGTGCAGCCTTTAGATCAGGGGTCTCCCAAAACATTGCTTGCAATCTATCGGTAGCTCGCCACCCCTTTCCAAGTAGTTTGCCAAAGGGTTAATGAATCCTACATAAATTTTGAATACTTGATTAGTCAAATTAGGGGTGGGCGATCTTTCCAAAAAATGATATCACGATCCTTTTAACACAAAATCACGATCCACAATCTGAATTGCAATCTCTCTTTTCAATGTGGCAGACACTTAAGAGACTATCCGGACTCAAACTCATCAAGACCTAAGTAACACTTTATTTTTAAATATCAAACAAAGTTGAATTCAATTGTTCTCTCGTTCGCTAGCTAAGCAGAGTTAAGGAACATGCCCCGAAGCTGGCGAGGGAGTGAGTAGAGCTCGGGCCACTGCGTGGATCTCGGATTCGTGCAAATAAATCGTTACCGCAAGCGAACTAGGATACATAACGAAATGAGAGAAGTCGCAAAATCAGCGGGAATGTTCAAGCAAATTATAGAAAAAAACCCGATCTAAATCCGTGAAGTAGTTCTCTCGTGAAAAACAGACCAACCTACATTGGGTTTTATATTTTATATATTAGTAAACCTTCAAAGTAATGTGCAGTTAAAGTCTCAACAGCATTTCTGGAGCTTAGTAGAGCCTGATAACGATAAGAATCTTCACCAAGCTGCTCTGAAAATGTCTGCTTTGTTTGGGTCTCCATACCTCTGTGAGTCTGACATGAATGTCATGAAGTCAAAGTTCAGAACAAGACTGACAGACGGACATTGAAATGACTCCATCAGAGTGAACCTCAGTGGCTCCACTCCACCATACACCTCAGTGCCAGTCATCTGACTAACTAAACAACACGTCACACATGTGACTGGATGTGTGAATTAAGTGACCCAGTGACATATGACAAATGAGTAAGTCAGATCTGTGTATTTGAAATTGCATTGTTTTGTTTTGACAGCATTCATGTTTTAATTCAATAGTGTGAGATGCACTGGAAAATGCATACAGACATACAAAATGCACTTGCAGGTGAACTCAATATTTTTTATGACATTTTAATGCAAAATGAGTTGTGGACACCAACATTTTGTAAATGTTCAGGCGAAACAAGCTTATTCAGTGTGTTTGGGATGAAATAAACTATGAGAATAAACGTAAGAAAACATGAGGAGCTCTCGGCCATTTTTGTTTTGTAAAAGTAGCTCTCTCTTGGGGTTGGTTGGAGGCCCCTGCTTTAGATGGGGATCGATGACCAGCAGTCCTCCAAGGATGGAGGCCTCTCGGTCTTACAGATTTATTTTATATGACATCGGCAGGGTCACACCGTATCTGACAAAGGAAGATGCAGCACAACTCCTGGTCCCGGCTCTGATCTTGTCACGTTTGGACTTCTGCAACTCTCTGTTGGCGGGAGCACCGGCATGTGTCACCAAGCCACTGAAAATGGTTGAAAATGCGGCAGCACGTCTGGTGTTTTTGTTTTTTTTTTTTTTAGCATGGCTACATTGGCTCCCTGTAGCGGCACATATTAAGCTCATATCCTTGATGTGTCCGAACATACTGTGTATATATGAGGGCTGATTGAAAAGTAATGAGACTTGATTTTTTTTTTTTTTGACTCAGAAGTTAAATGTCTCCACTGGCTCAGAACATTTTTCTTTATCTAAGTAGCATCCTTCATGTTGAAAGTTGATGTAACGTGAGCCCTGTGTCTCCTTGAAATGTTGATATCCATAACCGCTGTGGAAGGCCTCTCTGAACGTGCACCGTGATTCACTTGAGTGTTGCTGACCTTGAAGTGCTTCCACTACCGAAATGCAGCAGTACAGGTAATTGTTCCATTACTGTATTCTTTCAAGCATTTAATTACCGCTGAATGCAAAATTCAGTCTCTACTGTGCTCTCACAGGACCGTCTTCTTCATCTACTATGATGACACCTACAAGGTGCTTCATCTCACTGTGACGGAGCATCACGTGTTGATGTTCACAAACACCTGCACAGCATTCCCATGCAGGGTCAACAGAGGGTCTCCTTACTTTTTATGGAGACACTTGTGTGGTCCTCTGCTCCTTCTCATCCAACTCCAGTCTGCTGATGAATGGTGTCTGGTGAGACCACCTTTGCGTGGCCTCAAATCTCAATCCAGACTCTCTTCATGTGCAACTCTCGGCTGGTTGAATGAGGCGCTCACCTCCATTTGAAATTCTGACACCCTCAATATGGTCAAGAAGCGTTAGAAATTCACCAAATAAGAGGGTCTTCAATCTAACTAATGTTAGAATCCTTGAGCACAAAAACCTGAGCTCCTCAGTTATGATGATCACTTATGCTCATCGTGTCACACTTGTTCCCAAACACCATTATGTTGAACTCTTTTGCACGTCACTTTGGATTAATGTGTCTGTGAAACTGTTAGACTTAATGTAAATGTTCTTTCTGACAAATGGCGCAGAACAATGGTCACTTGTGCCAGTAGTCTCGGGGACAGTTTCAATGTGCAGCTCGTAAAGTTATTGAAGAGCCAGTCATAATAACAGTGCCGCGTGCAACCAAACTAGTTCACCAACTACCCTCACTCATACACTGCGTACTTTCACCATGCGCAACCAAACCAAACCAGTTGGGTGAATGTCAGTCAGGGCCCCTGACCCTGAGCATGGGGTCCC
This sequence comes from Erpetoichthys calabaricus, assembly GCF_900747795.2. NCBI lineage: Eukaryota > Metazoa > Chordata > Cladistia > Polypteriformes > Polypteridae > Erpetoichthys > Erpetoichthys calabaricus. The sequence goes on from NC_041396.2 coordinate 303,352,699, forward strand.
CTCAGGTCTGTGCTCTGTCACCTCTCCTCTCTTTTTTCCTTTCCTCTGTTTATGCCAATGACTGTACCTGCAGGGACCCCTCTGTTTAAACTGCTGGATTTTGCTGGGGACAGCACCCCTCCACTCTCGGAGCTCTTTGTGTGTTGGGAATTCAGGGAAGACCTGAGCAGTCGGAATCACCGGTCAGCACTTGGCCTGACGTGGACTAAACGCAGGACATGTCTTTTTTTATTTGTTTATTTTTGTTCTTTATTTATTACGCCTTATTCAATTTCTTGTATTAGGAGTTTGTTAGTTTTCGCATACCCCTGGGGGTCAGAGCGCAGGGTCAGCCATTGTACAGCGTCCCTAGAACAATTGTAGGTTAAGGGCCTTGCTGAAATGCCCAGCAGAGTAGGATCTCTCTTGGCAGTGACGGGGATTCGAACCGGTAGCCTTCTGGATACCAGCGCAGATCCTTCGCATCTTGTTTCCAGTACTGTTTATGATATGCAATAAAATGGAAATGGTGACATTTTGTGCTTTAGTCTCATGTTAATTGGTTCATCCAGAACACATATTCTATGAATTTATGTGTATGTTTGGCATATTTGAATATGTATATATGAATATATATTTACTGTATGTACATGTGTGTATATTATAAGAAAAGGCGCTATATTGCGCCTGAACCGACACAGATCCTCTAAGTGAGAATTCTATGTTTTCCGATTTCAAATAATATAGAACATCAGTTACCTACTGACTAGGTGCTTTAGGATTCTTCCAGTTGAGCAAGATAAGCCTACGTGCCAATAGTGAAGTAAAGGCCATTACAGTTTATTTGTCCCTCTCCACTTTAAGCCCCTCTGTGAGCCCACCACACACAGTTGTTAATGGGTTAGGAGGGATTGTGATACCGAGGCTGTCTGAAAGGCATTTAAAGATTCTGGCCCAGAATGATGTTCATTTGGTGCATGTGGCCCAAAACATGTGGCCTAGTGAGGCTGGAGCTCGATTGTAACGTTCGCTGGTTGGATTTACCCTGGAAACATTTTGGACAATTTTAAACGAGACAGATGTGCTTGATAAAAGATTTAAAGTTGAACAATTGAATGCTTTGCACATATGGAGCTCGAGTGAATTTTGTGCATGGCTGCCTTCCACTCCTTTTCTGAGATGTTGAGTGAGAGATCCTGTTCCCACTGTGCTCTGGGATCTTTAAAGGGAAGGGACTCTAAAATGTTTTTATATACAGGGGGTCCTCGGGTTACGACACAGTTCTGTTCCTACGACAGTGATGTAACCCGAATTTTGGTGTAAGTTGAAACACACCCTAGCCTAAGTCACTTACCTATCCTAATACGTTTATAAAATCACAATCTAGAACATAAACACACAACTAAGTCACAGAAAAAGGAAAAGGACATATACTGTACTGTAGTATGAGTGTAAAAAAATTCCTCACCTTTATTCCTTCTGATCTCTTTACAATGTCTAATTTCATATCCATCGTGATGGCTTGCCTCTTCTTCAAAGCACTATCATCTGAAGACTCTGACTTTCATTTAGGAGCCATGATAAGGCCCAAAAAGTTGCCAAACAAAGCAACACAAATGGAACACTTGTGCCGCGTGCAACCACACTAGTTCGCCAACTACCCTCACTCATACACTGCGTACTTTCACCGCGCAGCCAAACTAGTAGTCTGTAAGTACGACGCTAACGGCATAACCGAAACACTCACGTCTCAATTTTTTTTAAGTTTTTAATGGGAGTGAGCGTTGTAAACTCGAAACGTCGTATGTCGAGACGTCATAACCTGAGGACCCCCTGTATTACAGAAATGCTGTCTGAGTCCCCAAGACTGACCAGTATCTCTTCTGGAATAGAAATAGGTGGGAGGCGAGGAAAATTGGGCAGATTTCATTTAGCAAAGTTTCTAATTTGGAGATAATGGTAAAATTGTGTGGATGGGAGATTAAATTAAATGAGTTTCCTCCGCAGGGTGTCTCGGCTCTCCCTTAAAGATAGGGTGAGAAGCTCAGTCATCTGGGAGGGGCTCAGAGTAGAGCCGCTGTTCCTCCGCATCGAGAGGAGTCAGATAAGGTGGCTCGGCATCTGATCAGGATGCCTCCTGGTCGCCTCCCTGGTGAGGTGTTCCAGGCACGTCCAACCGGGAGGAGGCCCTGGGGAAGACCCAGGACACGCTGGAGGGACTATGTCTCCCGGCTGACCTGGGAATGCCTCTGGATTCTCCCGGAAGAGCTAGAAGAAGTGGCCGGGGAGAGGGAAGTCTGGGTATCTCTGCTCAACCGCTGCCCCCCGTGACCTGACCTTGGAGAAGTGGAAGAGGATGGATGGATGGGAGATTAAATTTGGAGTGTAATTGTTCATAGGATGTGAAGACATTATTTGTATACAAATCTGTAAATGATTTAATCCCATACGTTAAAAACTGTGTAAGTACGAGAGTGTGGAAAAAGGTGGTTATCATGGAGAGGTGCCACAGATAAAATATTCTCTAACCTGAAGTGCTTCTGTCATTGGTTCCATATTCTAATTGAGTGAAGCACAATAGGGTTGTTAGTATATTGGTGATAACTCGCATTTAATGGAGTACAAAGCCAGGAATGTAAAGAAGTACTGCGGGATTTCAGACCAAGATAGTTTATCTTCAACATGTTTTCTTACCTCAACTCACAATGCAGTGAAACCTGACGTTGTTTTCTCACGGTGATGATTTCTCGCAGTGCCACCTGGTGGAAGCTTCCAGATTGACCTAAAGTACGTGCACAAGTATGTGTCATGTCGCGTCAAGTGTGTCCTGGCCCTTAGCGTCAACGCTGATCACCAATTTCACATTACTAGATCGGCAGATTCCAATACCGAATTATTTTATTTTTATTTTTTTATGAGAATTAACGACGTTAAGTTTTGGTATAAGCAGATGTTTAGTAGCCTTTTGTTGTTTATTAAAAGTATTGTTGTTCATACACAGTGTGACTGAAGTGTGTGCAGATCCCCTGAAAGTAAAGTCTGCAGTGTGCACTTTAATTGTTTGATTTGTCTTTTTAAACTGTGGAGCAGAACTCATATGCAATGGAAAAACACAGTAACTGCCATTTGTTTTTCTTCAAAATTTCGTTTTTGGAGTTATAAGGTAGTGGTGATGGCCAAATACGTCTTCATTCCGGTGACAGCACCATGGAAGACGCTAGTATGGACAGAGCATTTTACATACAGCAAGACACCTCCACGGACCAATGAGGAAAGACCGGCTACCGATGAAAACGTCGGATTGCGATCACGTGATTTAAATGTTGCGACTGCGTGATTTCAGTGGCAGGTGGTGTTGATTTGTGTGAAAAAAAAAAACAATAGTTGGAAAAATGAAATCTAGAGATTGTTAATTATAAGGGTGGCCTCATTTTCTCAATTTGCTGAAAACCTGAGAGATGTGACATCCTTTAAGGTTTGTCCATAATTGGTGGGGGGGGGGGACATCAAGGTAATAATGTGCCTTTAACATTATGGGGATGCGTTACTGTATTTGTGTTTTACATTTTCATTGATCATTGGTCGGTCAGCCCCGTCAGAATGTTCCTCTACATGTGACGATGTGACAGCTCACCGCTTCGGCCTTATTTAGGTAGTTGCGTAATCCTTTAAAGAAGCCATGGAGGGCTTGAGGGAGGACACTGGCTTTGAACTGACAGCATTTTGATTACCAATTAATTTGTTTTTGTGGAATTGGTGTAAACGGAAGCAGATTTACCGAGCGAAACAGCAGAGCCAAATGCTAATTAGTTAGCCGCAGATGTCCGATTTAATCCAGTGGCACTTGAAAAAATAAAGGCGTCTCTCCTTTTCCATTCCTGTACTCTTAATAGAAAGAAGAAGCCCTAAAGCAGATGCCATGTTGAACTTCCATTAAATCCTCATCAGCAGCCCGGAAACTCGTCATGTTCCTACTTTAAGGGCAGCCAGGCAGTGAGCATCTTGAAAGGCTCCGCTCAGGCCTGGTCCTGCGTCACCCAACAGCCCGATTGTTTCTTTCTGTGTGATTGTGTGATGTCCGCTAGACAGCTCTGGTCACCAAGTCAGAAAATGGCGATGCCTGCTTAGCAGCAGAGAGCAGCACTGCCCTGTGACAAAAGTCTCCTTCAATCACTGGACAAAAAGCAGACCGCCCCCACTTTGAGAGCGGAGAGGCATACCAGATCATTCATTTCGGGTCTGACTGGTCGGGTCTGGTCTGCTCTTTGCAGTGTTAAACTGTGACACACGGGGATGTCACTTGTCACAATGTCAGCGGTGACCCTGAGCAAGGTGCTCATGGAAAGAGCCGGGCTGGGCAATTGTGAATCTGCAACACGATACAACAAAACGCCATTGCCAAGTTGATGTTGTGTTTCATTGAGTCGGAATATTCAGTTTGGTTTCCTGCAGATACCAGATGGTCCCCTCAACACATACGAAGAAGTGTAGGGGTCCACATGTTGTACTGTACTGTATATACTGATTACTGAAAGAAAAAAATAAAACACTCTTCACCAATGGATCCTGCATTGCACCTCTCCCAAAGAAGGCAGGTGACTCTTCACCTCATGACTGCAGGCTGGTGACATGATGAACTATAGGAGTCCACTTGTGGTATACCACCTTCACCCGCTGCAGTTGGACTATCAGACGGAGAGTGGAGGATGTCTGCTCCACAAGGCTTATTCTCACCTGGACAAAGCGGGCAGCACTCTGAGGTTGATTTTTTTTTATTTCACCCTGCACCTTCAGTCCCACCCAGGCATCCCTGTTAAGGGGTCAACTCAGAGATAAGCAGCTGAGATGAGGTGGTGGTGTCTGTCAGGCAGACTTGAAGACTGTGTGAGCAACACAAGGACCAGGCCTGTCACCTTTACTCTTCACTCTGAACACCTCAGACTAGAAATATAGCAGCGGGTCTGGTCACCTGCAGACATTCTTAGATGACTCTGCAATTATGGGGTGTGTTGATAAAGGGGGGCGAGACAGAGGAGAGGAGTCAGGGGTAAGGAAATCTTTGAGAATTGTCTGCAACTCAACATCAGCAAAACCAGGGAACTAAGTATTGACTTTCACCACACCAAAGGGTCACTATGCCTGGTCACCGTCGTCCACTCTTACGAGTACTTGGGGGTCCACGTCAATGACGGGTTGGACTGGTCTCAGAACACAGAGGAACTGGAGAAGAAGGTGCGCAGCAGGCTCTTTTACCTTAGGAGTCTGCATTCCTTTAAAGTGCAAGGTGACATCCTTCACACCTTCTACAACTTTGTGATGGCCAGTGTGGCATGCTGGGCTGGTAACATCACTTCAAAAGAGGACCACCGGATTAACAAGCTAATTAAAAGGGCAGAGTCATTTAGGGGGTGCACTGTGGACCCCCTGAAGGTAGCAGAAGAGGAGAGAATGAAGACAAAACTGAGGGCCATTATGAACAATACTGGACCTCCTCTCTGTGACACACAAACACTGAGGACTTTCAGCCAACAAATCATTCAGCAGAAGTGGGTCAAGAAACACAACGGGGGTCCTTTATACTAACAGTAACACACCTGTATAGCAACTCACTGCAACTGGGACTGCTAAGTCAGAAGATTTGTTTTTTCTTTTTAAAGTTTCTTCCATTTTAGTCATTCTGGTGTGAGTTCAGGGTATTGTGCGTGTGTGTGTGTATATATCTAATTATGTATTTATTTGTTTAAAAAGCTTCTGTAAAAAGACATAACTCCCCAACAAAGATCTATCTATCTATCTATCTATCTATCTATCTATCTATCTATCTATCTATCTATCATATAGCGCCTTTCACATCTGTCTATCTATTCTATAGCACCGTTCACATCTATCCATCTGTCTACTATATAGTGCCTTTCACTATCTATCTATCTGTCTATCTATTATATAGTGCCTTTCACATCTGTCTATCTATCTATCATATAGCGCCTTTCACATCTATCTATCTATCTATCATATAGCGCCTTTCACATCTATCTATCTATCTATTATATAGCGCCTTTCACATCTGTCTATCTATTCTATAGCACCATCCACCTCTTTCCATCTGTCTACTATATAGTGCCTTTCACTATCTATCTGTCTATCTATTATATAGTGCCTTTCACATCTATCTATCTATCTATCTATCTATCTATCTATCTATCTATCTATCTATCTATCTATCTATCTATCTATCTATCTATCTATCTATCTATCTATCTAAGCCCTAGTGATCTTTTAAAGCTCCTTCAGCCCCCCTGAATTGCTGTCCTGTCCTCCACAGGTTTCTCAGATCTGTAATGGTAAGTTTCCTTTCTCCACATGGCACCCTGACACAGCAGTTCCTCTGCTTTTTCCTGTCACACTGATGGTGACGAGCCGTGTCATTTACTACAACAGAACAATCGTCTGCCTGGCTTGCCTTTGGTGCTTTCACAGTGCGTCGCCTCGGGAAGGCAGACAGCATAAACAAGGGTGACAGTCACCCGGGAGACATTGTTGTGTGTGTGTGTTTTTTTGTTTTATTTTAATCCTTCGTCTGTCTTGTGACAAGTGTTACAAGAGTACAAAAGGTGACGTTGGTTTGCCATAATAATTGTGAACACCTTGGCCTGTTACACCCTCCTCCCCTTTTCCATTGTATTTTGATTGTAGGCCTGTGTCATGATGGCACCTGCCATTTTACTATTTCATTTTCCTTTCTGTGCCGTTCAGCCTGTCATTGTTGTGCTGTGCAAACACACAGCTGCTCTGTAGGCTACCTGGCTATTTGCAGGTATTTGCAAGTACAACAATTAAAGGCGGCGCTCGTAAATGAGATGTAAAACAAAGGTGAAACTTGAAGGAAGACAATGCTCAGTGTAACACACGCGATAATGAGAAAGCATTTCTATGTTTCTTTGACACACAAGCTCAGAAAGGCAATCTGACATTTAACCAGGAGTTGCGTTATGGCCTGGAGCTCTTAATAATAAATATTGTTTTTATAGAAAATAGTCATGGGAGACCCCCCAGCACTTTTAACAGAGGAAATGGTGGGCTAAGCACACAAAAATATGTCAGTAAGTTGCATGATAAGCCAACTGACAGAAACTGTGGTGACTATGTCATGAAATCATCGGAAGTTTCCTGTAAGTCCTCTCAGTTATCCTGAGAATTCCTGGCTGCTGTGAAGACATTTCGTTTTAATGGCAACGTACTGAGCTGCTTCAACAGCAGCGGAAAGAGGGAACAACGGCTCTTTGTTTAGATTGATTTGTATCTCGGTAAAGTACTGAGAGGGAGGATGTGCTCAAACTGCTGGACCAGATGTCAAAGAGAAGGTTACAAGAAAAGGACAAGCACATGAGATTAGGCCGGAATATGAATGAATCAGTAACAAACAAATAACATATGTAAAAAAAAATACAACCATACCATCTTAGAAAACAGAGAATTACTACACAATATCTTAATGGGAGTCTCTTATGAGATGGCAGCAGCTCTCTTCTCATTAGTCAAGCCAGTCGTTATTGTATATCCCGTTTCTATCTATCTATCTATCTATCTATCTATCTATCTATCTATCTATCTATCTATCTATCTATCTATCTATCTATCTATCTATCTATCTATCTATCTATCTATCTATCTATCTATCTATCTATCTATCGTGATAAGCTGCCCGGACACAGACAGACGGACACCATTCTTAAGTCCACCACACGTTTATTCGCCATATTTACAGTCCAATAAAGTGCACAACCCAGTGCCTCAAACACCAAACTCCCCCACAGTCCAGGCCTCTCTCAGTCTCTCTGCCTGCTCTTCAGGCCGCCTCTACTCTCCTGCACACAAACCTTGTCCACTCTTCACCCAACTCCAGTCCTTCTTTGCAGGGAGGCGGCCCCTTTTATAAGTGCCTGGATAGGCTCCAGGTGATCCCCAACACTCCCTAGACACTTCCATGTGTGGCGGAAGTGCCGGCTGTATTCCCGTGTGGTAGAAGTGTTGGGGTTCCGGGTCCTTCAGGCATAGGGGCGCCCCCTGGCGGAGACCACAGGCCCCTACAGGGTTGGGCTTCCAAGCCCTGCACCCGTGGCCCCTAAAGGAACCAGGGCGGTCGCCCTCTCATGGTCTGAAGGAGGCATGAGCCCTCCTCCTGTCTTTCTGGGCAACCCGGCTGGGTGCCATTCCCAGCCGTCTGCCACACTATCTATCTATCATATAGTGCCTTTTATATAGATAATGTTCTGTATGTGTATATATATATATATATATATATATATACACACACACTCAATGCCACCTCTAACATCCAAGTGAAAATATCACAGCTACAGTTCAGAAAAATTTAAAAAAATCAAAAACAAGACATACTTAGATTAATAAAGGATCACCAGCCCCCTAATGTCATTGTCATTTTGTTGACCCACCTTTTTCTTTAATGACAGCCTTGAGTCTGTTGGGATTCTTCTCTATCAGCTTTGCACACCTAGATTTAGCCCACTCAATATTTGCCCCCCACTCTTCTTTACAGTTTAACTGTTCAAGTTCGGTCACATTGGCTGGTGAGTGTTGGTGGTCTGCTATCTTCAGATCTTTCCACAGATTTTCACTGTGATTTAGGTCTGGGCTCTGACTGGCCACATGAGGACGTTCACTTTTTTCTCCTTCAGCTACTGTGTGGTCCATTTTGCTGTGTGCTTCGGGTTGTTATCGTGTTGAAAGGTGAACATTCTGCCCATTGTCAATTTTCTGGCAGAGGGTAGCAGGTTTTCCTTAAGAATTTGATGGTACTTTGCCCCATCCATTTTTCCTTCTACCCTAACGAGAGCCCCAGGCCCCCCACAACAGGATGCTGCCACCTCCATGCTTTACTGTAAGGTATGGTGTGTTGTGGATGGTGAGCTGCATTGGTGGACCGTTTGGTGTTGAGGCCAAACAGTTTGATTTTGGTCTCATCTGACCATAAGACGTTTTTCCACTTGGCATCAGAATCTTCAAGGTGATATTTCTTGAGAATTGCGACCCTCCTGAACAAGCCATAATTGTGGAGCACTTGTGAAATTGTTTGTCACATGCACACCATTAATGACCACTCTGTGCCATCAAATCCTGTAACTCCTTAAAAGTGGCCATTGGCCTCTTGGTAGCCTCTCTTACCAGTTTCTCCTTGCTCTTCCATCCAGTGTGGATCCAGGGAGGGTCCTAGTAGTACCAAACACTTCTTTATGATGGGCTTTACTGGGCTCCTAGGGATTGATAAAGCCTTAGAGATGTTTTTGTTTCCATCTCCTGCCTTATGTCTGTCCACAACTCTATCCCTGAGATCTTTTCAAAGTGGCTTGCCACCCATAGTCAGTTGTTTTCTGTCAGTGGCACTACCAAGGAAGGGAATGAATGAGCCAGGAACAGCTTCACTAATCACAATTGATCACAAGTGGAAGGAAGCCAGTAACTGCAATGGAAATGGTGGGCACTTACACCTGACTGAGTTAATCTCAGTATTTCTTGTTTCTGATTTTTTAAAATTCGTCTGAACTGTAGCTGTGATGTCTTTCACTTGGATGTTAAAGATTGCATTGAGTAAGTAAAGCTGGAAAAAATATTAGTTTGTGTGTTTTCATTTAAGGCTGTAAAGCAAGAAAAATGGGAATATGTCATATATATAGCGTCTTACATATAAATATATGTCTAACTCCTATAGTGTTTGACATGTATCTAGTACATACTATCTCTGTAAAATATAGTGCCTTTTATATGCAGTAGATAATGTTCAATAAAGTGTGTGTGTATGTGTATATCTATATATATATATATATCGACGTGAAAGGCTTATATACATATATACTAATACTTGAACTTGGGGGGTTCTTCTGAGGTTGAGACATTAACTTACTGAAGCCCACCCAAGGCATCCCTCCAGACTATGGACAAGCCCTCCGGGTGTCTGACTTGGAAGCCCCCCCCCCCCAACTCCTCGTGCTGTCCATAGAAAGGCATGTCTCCTGGTTCTTCCATTACTCATCCCGAATATCATTTGGGGTGCTGCTCGGCTGGGCTGCATCTTCACTCCAGTGGTTCCTTCCATTACTCCGACCCTAACAAGTAAGAAATCTTCCTCAAGCCCCCAACCCCAAAATCGGGGGTACCAGACCATCCACTCTGGTACATTAACAATACACAAGCGATAATCTGAATTTTATGTAGTGGAGGAAATGGGGAAGACAAACGGGTTACAAGTTTTCAGTCAACCACAGGTGAGCAGTAGTGGCATTACAGCGTGCTTGACTTTGAACTTCACGTCTAATCTCAAATGGTCTCCATAAATAACCGAGGCCCCTCTTATCCACTCGAATGCCTCGCATGTCAGACCACTCGAGGCAGTGCCAAGAAGCTGATTCATGGCTTCATTTTTAGTCACTTTGCGATATTGTGATTCGTTTCTGACGGGGACGTCAAAGAAGCACAATTGATAGAACACAATGAATAAAGAATTCCACTGCCCTGAGTTGACATTAAAACGTCAAAATTAGAATAAATCATTCCTGCTGTTGGCCTCGATGCTTTGTCTCACTCGTTGTCGTCATGTAGGTTTGATTTTACTTTGGATCCTCCGTAAAGCGTTTTTTTTTTTTTTTTTTAAAAAAGGTTCTCATTGTCAGTCTTAACCCTTAAACTGCCCTGCCACATACTTGGGGGGTTAATGCACCCCCCGACACTGTAATAAGTTTATATGTTTAATATATAAAAAATATTTTATAAATCCACTCACATGTACAGCTAACACATGGCCAGATTTATCACACAGGGGCTCAGCATTTAAAACTGCTAGGCAAGCATTAGAAGACAAGAAAGGGACAACTACAAAAATGGACCTTGTACTATTTGTGTGTTAGTCAGCATGACATTGGATCTTCTTTTCCTTCTTTGGAATGGCATGATTTACGTAAGTGGGGGTCTGCACATGGAGAAAGGGTATAAAACCTTGGAACATTGCCCGGCACACCTTTGAAGCCGACGGATGGATGGGAGATACCGTCATCCAATCTGGAAAATCCTTCCAACGCAGAGATGAACATGGCAGACTCTACACAAGGGCTTGTCATGGCTTGCTTGTCTGTTATGCCGCGTAAACCGTCATTAAAGAAAGCCAAGTTATTTCTCCTATGTGATTTCTTACCACTGTATCACTAAGGGAGGGGTATCGCCTTTTAATATTATATCTATATAGATTTGGGTTTCTTAAGACACCGCAATTACAAAATGAACTTATTCCAACCCCCCTGCTGGATAGACACCCTCATTCACCTTTATTGTAGGAGCATCCCTTATCTACGACGGAGCATTCAATCAGAAGAAAATAGGAAGCTGGTTTTAAATGAAAAGTCGTTGAAGTAACGAAAGAAATTGGTAACTGCGCTGCTGCAGCAAAATATATGGAAGTGTATTAGGGCCACGGTGAAGAAAAAAAACTATATGTCGAGAATAAAGTCGACATGTTGACTTTATTCTCGACATTTCCACTTCAATGACAAAATAAACTATGAGAATAAAGTAGAACATCGTAAACTAAACTTCATCTTAAAATCGATGTTTAATTTACTAGATTTTCTCAAACTCCGTCATAACTAATGTAGCACATTAAATGCTTTGTGTTAAGTGTTCCCTGACCCAGTTGTTAATCGTTAAGCACTTCTTAAACTGACTTCCTCTGCACTGAGAGGATGCGTAGGCAGCGATCGCTGCACAGAATCCATTCACTTCATGATATTCCTGCTCTCTGAACATTTAGAATGCTACGATAAATACTTGATACCATTTTTTATGATGAAATGCAGGTATTAAACATGCATGGTAGTGCTGCTCCTTTGCAGTAAGGGGTCCCCAGGTGTACGTTCAGTGTAGAGAACTTTATGACAGGTGTGACGAGGCTCCAGAAAACTGGATGTATGAATGGGTATTGCACAGGTTTAACTGCAATATTATGTAAATCTTGGGTTTGTGATCTGGTGGTCAGAGACCCAAACACAGAATTCAATGGATGTTCTTCAGAGTGGGCTTTCATCATTGCATGCATGCTGTCTCTATCTGACGTGCCAAACCCCCAGTTCCTATCCTTCCTTTTTCTTTCTCCACATAATCAATCTCCACGCGATAAACGTCTTTGTGAAATTAAAACTAGTTATGAACTTAGACCACGGAGTGTTCAGACCTTTAATAAAATCTTCATTACACATGTTTAATTATGCCAGCCATTCAGGGTTGTGCCCATCCCAGCAAGCATTGTGTGCGAAGCAGGAACAAATCCTGAACGTGGCGCCAGCACATCGCAGGGTGAATACGAGCAACACATACAGTAGCAGGGTCAATGGAGCATAACAATACCCTACAGCCTACAAGACTTTGAAAAGAGACTGAAGCACGCTGAGTAAACCCACCAGAAAAACATGCAAACTCAAGGCAGGGAACACCCGGACCGATCAGCTCTGGCGTGCTGGCAAATTGCACTGGCAACCGACTAGAGCTCGTTCTGGCAGTTTAAGGGTTGATTCTTAGTTTCTCAGCGACAGGTTTACTGGATGACACATCACACATCTGGGAAAGTCGTTATTTTTTTTACATGTGTGTGAGACTTAAGCATAGTTATGACATTAATCAGTTGGCTACACGTCACGGTTTTGCAGAAAGGCTCCAAAGTTACAATGCAATACAATTTATTTTTGTATAGCCCAAAAATCACACAAGAAGTGCTGCAGTGGGCTTTAACAACCCCTAATCTTTGATTTTCTAAGAAGACGAAGAAAAACTCCCCCCCAAACCCTTGTGGGGGTGGGGGGGGGGATAATATTTTATAAGTAGCCAGAAAAAAAAAATCTGCAAATAATAACATGCAGTAAATGATGATAAAACGTGCTCAGCAACCCCATACAGAATGTCAATAGATAAATGGAATGGAGAGAATGGCTGCAGGCAAAGTGATAAGGGTACCACAGAAAGTGCAGAGACCTGCAGTGAGGCAGCACAGTGTGAGCTCTGGGGAAAGAGGATATCTTTTTAGTCTGAAATACAAGCCAAAATGGAAAAGTCGAGAGAGCGCAGGTGTTCATCTCCTTTTGCTATGAAACCCCTAAGTAAGATCTGGTCTGACCAATTAACTGCAGGAGTTGCATAATTTGTCGATGAGGGCCCATGATGTCTGTTCTGAAAGGCCCCCGACTCTACAGCCCCACTAAGCAACTGACATGAAGACCAAGGATCTTTCCAGACAGGTCAGAGACAGAGTTGTACAAATCAGGGGTGGGTTATAAAAAAAAAAAAAAAAATCCTAGACTTTGACTGTCCCACAGAGAGAGAGAGAGAGAGGTTAGGAGCAGGCGCTGATAAAGCGCATTGCCGCACCCACCACATGTGTGACGATGCGGGTTCACTCCACGCTCCCTTTCAGCTTCTGGGTGCCCTTGAACCCTTCACCGTCGGTAATGTTACCGATGAGGTCGGCAGTGAGGCATAACAATGGAGCAAGGGGATGGTGGTGTAATAGTGCAAAGTGCATTTATTTAAAACAACAACAAAACAGTACCTGAATTAAATAAAGTGCAGTGCTTCAAAAAGTCATTAAATAAATAATCCATAAAATAGGTGAACTAGTGGAGGTTAAAAAATCCAATAAAATAGAAAAAAACAACAATCCTTTAAAATGAGATTAAAACAATGCTGGAAGCAGTCTCTTTATAAACAAGCCAGTGTCTTCTTTTATCTGGCGGCTCTCCTGCTTCTCCCATACGGGCTTCCCAACAGGTGAGTCGCCCTCTCAGCAGCTGACCTTCTCTACTGTCCGGTTGCCTTCCGTTCTCAGGCTCCATACGGTTTCCTTACCGGACCGAGACTTGGGTTCCTCAACGGCCAGGTCTCTCACGCTGAGGCACACCTTCCCAAGACTCCACGACTCCCGCTGCCATCTCGGCCTTACGCGGCCAGCTGTCCTTCATCCCTGGTCACTCCAGCTCCTTGTTCACTCAGCTGGAGCGACCGCTTCCTTCAGCCCCACAGAGTGTCGGCCAAATGCCACTGCTGGGGCTCACTGTCCAACTGCCTGCCTGCAAGCACACCCTCGCTCTCGCTCGCTCACACCAGTTCTCTCTCCATGCTGCTTCCTGCAACCTCCGTCTCTTTTCACTCTTTTACTTTTTCCTCCTCTAGCCGCCTCGTGCTTCTATTTATGAAAAGGACGTGGCAGTTGTGGCAATCAGCAGCTCCTGGGAACAATTACGGATGCGGGCCGTCTCTCACCTGTGCACTTAGGTGAGAAATGCCCGCATCACAAATTCCCCAGAACCTGCTTCAGCCACACAATCACGCTCCCTCACTAAGCCGCGAGTGCGGCGATTATTTATTTAAAATTGGCCTTTGACGGGAGCTGTGGACCCGCTATACCACCACATGACAAACCCAGGTTAGGACCCGAGTGCAGCCGTACAGCGGGTGACACCTTAGCACCCCACTAGTTCAGATGGAATGGAACCAGTGTGAGGTTTTTTTTATGGTGGCTGGAGTGGTAATTCTGCCACCAACCCCCTGGTTTTTCCCTGCAGGGTGGAGGGCCTACCTATAGGGCAGGGTGCAGATTAACGTCATACCCAGGACGGAGCAATTGCAGGTTAAGGGCCTTGCTTAAGGGCCTAACGGAGTAGTCAGTTTTGGCGTTTACGGTCCCACGGAGCACCATGAAATCTGTTATAACAAAATGCAAAGAATATGGCAGTCACTACAAACCTGACAAGAGAACTCGCCAACTCTGGAAAAACCTAGGGTGACATCTTTCAAGTTTCCGGCAAATTGAGCAAATGAGCTCGCCCCCATGTTGGCACACTGCCCGGGATTGGTTCCTGCCTTGTGCCCTGTGTTGGCTGGGATTGGCTCCAGCAGACCCCCGTGACCCTGTGTTCGGATTCAGTGGGTTGGACAATGGATGGATGGAGGTCATCCCCATAATTAACAATCTCTAGATTTCATTTCACTTCGTTCTTACAGGCCTGACTGACCAACTTGCAACACGTCGCCAGGACACTGTGGTTAATGAAAATGTGAAGCACAAATATAGTGCCGCGCCCCCATAATGTGTAAGACAGACACATTTTTACCTTGATGCCCCCCCTCACAACTGTGGAAGAACTTAGTATGTCACATGTTTTGTCTTGGTAGAGTTCTATATTACTCTCCTTTCCCCTTTTGTATTATTAATATGTAGCCTTTATCAGAATGCCTCACAGACTCACCACTCTTTATAAGGTACTGTACTCTATAACTTCTCTCCACCTTCCCTTCTACATTTATAACCTCAGGCAATTAGGTGTAGTAAAAGACAAGCAGGAGTTAAGTTACAATTTAAACAATGTATTATTGGTAATATTCATAAATAATAACAATATGCAAAGTACAAGTGAATACTGGCAACCATACAACCTGATAAATGCTGATGTGTAGTTTCAGGCAGCACACAGACTTGTCAATTATTTAAAATGTCTCTAGTTAAGGCATCATTGGTGGTCAGCTTTCTTCAGAACAGGCCTCATGCCCGTCTCAATATGGCCGCTGAGCTGTGCTCTTCATTGTGTTGTCCTTTTCAGTTCTTGGTGTGTGAGATGCTCCTTCATCAGTTGGTCAGAGACAGTGAGAGTGACAGCAAGCAAATGTATAGATTCTCTGTCTACACCCTACAGCCAATAGGGCGTCGTGGTACTTGAGGCCTTCTGATACAAGCCAATTCCAAACAGCCATACACTTCAGACCAATGGGGCAGAGAACACCTTCACACCTGCCACCCCCCAAAACCATCTTGCCAGCTTGGTGGTCTGGCTTTCTTGTAGGGGTTGACTGAGAGAGTCCTGCAGAGAATCACTGGTCAAACTGGTTTGAGGCACCAACCCCCCAACCCTGTCGTAAAATTACAAAGGACTGGTTCTTTAAAGGGGGAAAGGGTTCTTAACCATCTATCCATTACTGTTTTTATCAATGATAGACATTAGTGTTACAAGTTACGAATAAAGACATACAAAGTATTTATCAGCTTAAATGCAACATTTCACACCACAACACACATCTCTCAAGTTTTCAGCAAATTGAGAAAATGAGGTCACCCCTATCATCTACAATCTCTAGATTTCATTTTTCCTGAGCTTCACGTACAGAATATCGTTTTTTTTTTTTTCACGAATCAATGACGCCTGCTATTGAAATCACACTGTCGCAGCATTTAAATCACGTGATCACAATCCGACGTTTTCATTGGTAGGTGGTCTTTCCTCATTGGTTGGTGGAATTGCTAGGTTTTTGTCTTGCACTATGTAAAATTACTGTGTCCATACTAGTGTCTTCCATCTTGCTGTGACCAGAATGAAGACATATTTGGCCATCAGTACTAACTTATAACATCAGGAAAGACCCGGTAACTCTAAAAACTGAAAAAAAACCCTCAAATTTTGAAAAAAATGTCAGTTACTGGGTTTTTAACATTGCATGTGAGAGAAGCTCTCAGATCGGGTAAGGAGGGCATTCATCAGAGATGCAACAAATGACCAAGGGTAACACTGAAGAAGATGGGAGTATCTGTCTATAGGACCACCTTTAAGATATGCGCTCCACAGAGCGCGGGCTTTATGGAAGAGTGGCCAGAAATATAAGAAAAATAAGAAAACACGTTTGGAGTTTGCCCAGCAGTACATGGTGGACTCACCAAACACACAGGTTAGAAGGTTCTCTGGTCAGATGAGACTTTTGTATGATGAGATGTTTTTTGTATCAGTATGCTGCTGCTGCAGTATGTGAATTTCCATCCATCCATCCATCCATCCATCCATCCTCTTCCACTTATCCGAGGTCGGGTTGTGGGGGCAGCAGCTTGAGCAGAGATGCCCAGACTTCCCTCTCCCTGGCCACTTCTAGCTCTTCCAGGGGAATCCCAAGGCGTTCCCAGGCCAGCCGGGAGACATAGTCCCTCCAGCGTGTCCTGGGTCTTCCCCGGGGCCTCCTCCCGGTTAGACGTGCCTGGAACACCTCACCAGGGAGGCGTCCAGGAGGCATCCTGATCAGATGCCCGAGCCACCTCATCTGACTCCTCTTGATGCGGAGGAGCAGCGGCTCTACTCTGAACTTCTCACCCTATCTTTAAGGGAGAGCCCAGACACCCTGCGGAGGAAACTCATTTCAGCCACTTGTATTCGCGATCTCGTTCTTTCGGTCACTACCCATAGCTCATGACCATAGGTGAGGGTAGGAACATAGATCAACTGGTAGATTGAGAGCTTTGCCTTATGGCTCAGCTCCTTTTTCACCACGACAGACCGATGCAGAGCCCTCATTACTGTGGATGCCGCACCGATCCACCTGTCGATCTCACGCTCCATTCTTCCCTCACTCGTGAACAAGACCCCGAGATACTTGAACTCCTCCACTTGGGGCAGGATCTCGCTCCCAACCCTGAGAGGGCACTCCACCCTTTTCCGGCTAAGGACCATGGTCTCGGATTTGGAGGTGCTGATTCCCATCCCTGCCGCTTCACACTCAGCTGCGAACCGATCCAGAGAGAGCTGAAGATCACGGCCTGATGAAGCAAACAGGACAACATCATCTGCAAAAAGCAGTGACCCAATCCTGAGCCCACCAAACCGGACCCCCTCAACACCCTGGCTGCGCCTAGAAATTCTGTCCATAAAAGTTATGAACAGAATCGGTGACAAAGGGCAGCCCTGGCGGAGTCCAACTCTCACTGGAAACGGGTTCGACTTACTGCTGGCAATGCGGACCAAGCTCTGGCACCGATCGTACAGGGATCGAACAGCCCTTATCAGGGGTTCCGGTGCCCCATACTCTTGGAGCACCCCCCACAGGATTCCCCGAGGGACACAGTCGAACGCCTTTTCCAAGTCCACAAAACACATGTAGACTGGTTGGGCGAACTCCCATGCACCCTCCAGGACCCTGCTAAAGGAGTAGAGCTGGTCCACTGTTCCGCGATTAGGACGAAAATGATGTGATGTGAATTTCCCCTTGGGATTAATAAATCTATCTATCTATCTATCTATCTATCTATCTAAAATTCAGCTTGTGGCAAAACCCCAACACTTCCCATCAATCTCCCTGAGAATGCCATATCAACAGCAACTCGGTGTCATGCGGTGAGGACAGGAGAACTGGTCAGGACTGAAGGAAAGATGGATGGCATGAAATACTGGGCAATTTTTGAGTCTGCCAGAGATTTCAGACTAGGATGGAGGTTCACCTTCCAGAGGGACATTGAATGACCCTGAACATACCGCTCAAGTGACACTCGAAACACTGAAATGTCTTGGAATGTCCGAGTCAAAGCCCAGACCTCAGTCCAAAGGAGAATCTGTGGCAGGACTTGAAGATTACTGGACAGGAGCTTGAAGGAGTTGGAGCAGTTTGGCCTTGAGGAATGGCCAGGTGTGATAAGCTAATAGAGACAGACATTCAATAAGAGACAGCAGAAGTGGGCTTTACAAAGTATGGACTTTGGGGGGGGTGAATATTTCTGCCCACTTGTCATTTTTTATTTTTTTTGTCTTGTTTGACGTGTGCAGAATTAGGAAGGCAACGATTACAGTGCCTCTCCAAGAGGAACACAGGGATACAAACAGTCCAAGGCTTTTTTATTCACAGAGACAACTATAGACACAGGGGATAAGTGAAGAACTCTGGCACTTTGGGCACCATCAGATCTCCACTCGGTGTTGTCTTAAAGCGTCTCGATGTACGGGGATGGGTGCGCTTGTTGTTCTCGTGGTGTTCCAGTATGGCACAAGGCGGTGCTCTGATAGTTGGTGATTTGTGTGTTTCATCTAAAATGTTTTTTGAAGACCCAATAATCACATGTTGGCAATAACTGTGCCCTCTGTTTGGACCTTGGTGTAGTGTGGTGTGGCATACCGGTGCTGAGAGCGTACTGAGAAACCCACATTTTGAAATGGAAGTCTTCACGAAACAAGAGTACTTTCTTTGAACCTCATGGGAGACCCCTGCCACGCTGCACACTTCCCCCGACACAATTGGACCTTCATGGGGTACCCCTCATTTTGGCATTAACGTGACCTGCACTTCAGAGGGAACCAATCCTGTCTTGTGTGCTTGGGAGCTATTGGAACGTCACGTCTATCAAGAGGGAGGGGAGCAAATGTATGGCGCACCACGAAGGCTGAAGTAAGACCCCCGGGGTTGGGGGGTGGGGGGTATTACATGTTACTTGCTTCAGAACCGTTTTGGACTCTTTCTGGCTCTTCTGATATTAAGGTCTGAAAGCCGGTATTGATACCGAAGTATTTTAATACTGAGCCACTGAACAGACGGTAAGCCTGCCACCACTGGATATGAGTGCAGTGAAGCCCACCATACTGTAGAGTACGCCTCAGTACCTTTAACGTATCATCTCCTTTTTTAAACTATATACATGACAGTTAATTAAATCCCCAAATTCCCAGATATTTTATTTTTTTAAGACACATTTTTGAATCAGATCATCCTGTCATTTTGGGAATGTTCAATTCAAGCACATGCACATGATTTAGCATTCAGTCTTAAGTTTCAGATGCCTTTTGAAGCATTTAGAAATGA
Organism: Erpetoichthys calabaricus; assembly: GCF_900747795.2. NCBI lineage: Eukaryota > Metazoa > Chordata > Cladistia > Polypteriformes > Polypteridae > Erpetoichthys > Erpetoichthys calabaricus. The sequence goes on from NC_041396.2 coordinate 303,372,328, forward strand.
CTTATTAATAACTGAAAAGGAAAGGAAAACATTAAAATCTGATACGTTCCATGAATGTTGAAGTCACACGCGGAAGGTTCTCTGCTTAGCCCTTGTGTTCTTGGTTCTGCTCACAGTGCAGAAAAGCAGGAGTTCGGATGAGCGTCGCCTTCAAATTTAGCCGTCCCCTAAACCTGTGCAGTAAAGCGTTATTATTAAATGGTAAATTGTGACTCTCGAGTGCAGATTCTATAAATATGTGCAAGGCTATGTGTGATGTCAGGCCTTACTGTTGCAAATTTCTTGTGGATGCCTCATTGATGTTCCAAAGCTAGACCGAAGCTTTTAGAGCGTCTCAGAAAAGATGGCCCAAGGGGATGAAATATGCAGAAATATGCACAATAATGGGCATTAAAAATGTATAAAGAGACACAGCAGTTAGTGTAGCGTGCACTGTTTGGGTCAAGCGAGGACTCAAACGTCATAATCTACACCTTAATTAAAGGAGAAGTGTATCTGTATGTCTGTGTGGTTGGTATGACATTCCAACAGGTGGTGCATTACAAACATTTTTAGTAATATAATGCAATGCATTGCATATTTCGTTCCAACAGATGGCGCACGACAAACATTAACACTGCTCTCATGAACCCCATACCAGATGGCCAATGACGGTGACATACGCACTGAACATTGAACATAAGAAATGTGACAAATGAGAGGAGACCATTCAGTCCCTGTTTTTTTTCGTTAAGAGCTCAGCTGTCCTCAATGTCTCCTTCCCCAGGTTTCTACTTCAACACCATGCCTCCTCAGTGGTTTCCCACAATACTCTTGGTGTAAAGAAGTGCTTCCTGGCTTCATGTTTTAAGTGCACCTCCCCTTCATTTCCACTGATGCCCACAAGTATGCGATTCACCCTTAAGGTGCAAGAATCTTGCTGCGTCTCCTTTTATCGATGACTTTGAGGATTTTAAATACCTGGATGAGGTCCCCACCTGGTCTCCTCTGCTCAGGCTAAGCAGGTTTAATCCTCTGAGTCTGTCACAGTAGGGCATGTCCTTCAGTCCCATGATGCACCTGGTTGCTGTCCTCTGCACAGCCTCCAGTGCTGCTATGTCTTTGTTGTGCTGCGGTGACCAGAACTGCACACAGCACTCCAGGGGTGGTCTCACATGTGCATTTTATACGTCCCTTGACTTAAATTCAGCAGTTTTTATGACATGACCTTACGTTTTATTTGCCTTTCTAGTACCTTCTGCACATTGCTTAATGCCCTTTTCGGAGGTCTCTTTCTGCGGCTCAGTGTCTCTCATCTTGTATTTATGATTGACATAAGTGCCCCCTGAAGCTCTGAAGCTTGTTCAGCTCATTTTGAATTCTTTTGCTGCCACCTCAGTGTCTGCCATTCCTGCAATTTTACTGTCATCTGTACATTTGACAAGTTGTACTAACTATACCAGAATCAATGTCATGAATTTAAATCAGACAAGAAAACAATGAGGGTCCAAGGAAAGACCCCTGAGGGACTCCACTGATGACCCCCATTCTCCTCTTATCTGTACTCTTTGTCCTCTGATGGTTTACCAACCTGAGCTCCAGTTTTGTAGGTCACCTCTGGTGCTTACAGCTTCTTGGTGTAGGATGATGGCACCAGAGGCCTTTCAAAAGGTGAAATAAATTCTGTTGTTTGCTTTGTTTTTGTCAACTATTCCGGTTTCTTCTTAGAAAAAATGTAAAAGATTGGTTTGGCAGGAACTTCCTCTCATAAGCCCATGCTGCTGAATTTAGTATATTATTTCCATTTTGGTAATTTTCTAATTTATTTCTTATTATAGTTTCCATAATTTTGCAATGCACAGAAGTAAGACTAGTTGGTCTGTAATTACCAGGATCCATTTTGTCTCCTTTCTTGAAGACTGGAGTCCCATTTGCAGCTTTTCAGTCCTCTGGTACGTCTCCTTTCTGAAGTGACTGCTCAGATATGCCTAACAAGGGTTTATGGATGACATCTTTCATGTGTTTTTAATACAACTGGTCGAATCCCATCATGTTACGGGGGCTTTTATTAGTCTTCAGCATCTTGAGGGCTTGAAGCACATCTGACTGTTCTGTTTTAAAATCTATGCACTCGGAGTTTATTTCTTCAGCGTGAGGAATTCCACTTGTTTTTCACTTTATGAATACTTGGGTGAAATATTTGCTCAGTTCATTTTGTTATTTCCTTGTCATTTTCAATATTTTTTCCATTTGTGTCCATAAGGTTTCTTAAATTCTCTTTTATCCTTTTTTTACTTGAGTTGTCATTCCAACAGATGGCACTTCACAAACATTAAAAAAGCCTTTAATGAATCCACGGTGTAGTATATAGTGGACATAAACTGCGTTTGTCATTCCAATAGATGGTACTTGAATAACATTTTTAATAATACATAGTGCATTGCATTTTTCATTCCAACAGATGGCTCTTCACAAACATTAACTCTGCTTTTACAAATCCCATACCAAATGGCATATAGGCTAAGGATCTGTGCTGGTATCCAGAAGGTTGACGGTTCGGATCTCGGTCTGCCAAAAAGAGATCCTACTCTGCTGGGCCCTTGAGCAAGACCTTTAACCTGTAATTGCTCCAGGGGCGCTGTACAATGGCTGACCCTGCGCTCTGACCCCAAGGGGTATGCGAAAACTAACAAATTCCTAATACAAGAAATTGTATAAGGCGAAATAAAGAACAAAGAAAAATATATAACAGTACGCATTACATTTGTCAATCCAACAGATGTATGAATCCCATTCCAATTGCCATATAACAGACATATGCCTTACATTTTTCATTCCAACTGATGGCACAGCTCACCCATTTGTAGTAATAAAATGCATTTCATTTGTCATTCCAACAGATGGCTCTTCACAAACATTAACTCTGCTTTTACGAATCCCATACCAGATGGCATAGAACAGTATGCATTGCATTTGTCAATCCAACAGATGGCACTTCACAAACCTTATTAGTAATAAAATGCATTGCTTTTGTCATTCAGCTTTTTCCTGTGGTCTCTTCTTACAGATGGTTTCTTGAAGAGTGTTGCATTCATTCTTCATTCTTGTTTTGCCGTGTAGGGTCCTGCTTTGTCCTAGGTTCTTTTACTGTGTAGACTTTGCCAAAATGCCTCAAATGCCATACTCTGTGTTCAGGTTCTGTACTTAAGCACTTCCTCCCCTGCCTCCATTCTTTACCCCTATAAACTCTGGCAACTAGACAGAGTGAAAGAACAGGCAGGAGTTATGTTATTGATAGTATGCCCAGAAATATTACGGAAACCGAGTACAGTGTGAATATTGGCAAGCCGTACCCATCACAGCGTAAGCAGCAGTGCATCTTGCACCCATGTGCGGCTCTCGGCTTCTCTTCAGTCTGACTGGCTTTGCTACCACACAGCCTTTGAATGAGGTGCTGAAGCAGGTCACATGGCCTGTCTTGATATACTGTAGCTGCCGAGACAGAGTTGCCTTCATCGTGGTTGTCTCTTCCTGGTCTGATGGTAGTGACCAACTTTATACCATTCTTATTCCAAATCATGAACCAATGGGGTGTCGTGGTACAGAATGGCCTCTGATTCAAATCCAGTCCTAAACAGACCAATCGAATTTGTCTAAGCTGAACATTACGCTGAAAGCTGAATTGTTAAGAGAAGCATTAGGGAGACAGGATGAGGAGAAACAATGAATATGCTGGCAGAAGGGTGATGGGAATGGAAGTCCAGGGGAAGAGAAAAGTGAGGGAGGGCAAAGTAGAGGTGGTAACAAACCCATTCATGTCGATTTTATTTCGCTCCTTACAAATCAAAGTGACACTTTAGTAGTGTGCGGACGCTAACCGGTTAAGTGACACAGTGACAGCCCTGCGGATTGACGTCCCAAGTTTGTTACAGTCCAGTGCTTCGGTAATTCAGTCTCCTCACAGTCACCTTCACAAGTGACAACGACTGGCAGTAAAAATGCGCAGGGCAGCCGCAGCTTTGGGGTTTGTCACCAGCATTTTGAAAAGTCACTCGCTTCAGCTGTCGACTGAGCACCACACCACCTCCAGACCACATGTCCCTAAAGCGCCAAAGAGAAGAAGAAGATCAATGAAGCGGTGATTTGTTCATCTCTTGTCCCACCAGCAGCCTGTCCTCCTCAGGTTTCCGTAATGCTGGGGGTCCTTCTTGGGTTTCTTTACCTTTTATATTTTTTTATCTTGCTGATGAAGCCTCTCTTCATGATGAATGATGATAAAGGGGCTCGATTGAAGTCCATGCTTTTGTAGCACAAGACGTCCATTTAGCTAAGCCTAACCTGACCTGAACCTTGGACAGAACTTCAGAGGAAAGCCAGCAGTGAAATGAAAAGGACATTAAAAAAAAAAACAAATGATAAGAAATCGACTAAAAAGAGCCGTGGCGGTGGTCAGGGGACGTTTCTTAATCCTGCTGCTTATGGGACCTGCAGACCACTGAGCTTTAGAGGGGGATTGGATTTCTAGAATTGCTTTTTACAGATAACTGACAGACGCACGCACGAACACCTTCTTCAAAGCGGTTTATCTCGTTTGAAGAAATTGAAAATGAAGCTGACCTGTTCAGGGAGGCTGGCATCTGTGCCCACCAACTGTGAAGTGGCTTGAGCTCCAGTACCCTTTTTACTGCTTTTTTTTCCCCCCGCTGCATTGGGTGGCACAGAGTGTGCCATTGAAACCCCTCGCAGTCCTTGGAACTGCTAGGATCTTTGAATTTTTAAAAAAAATTATTTTGCAATTTCTAGTGGAGTTTCTGGCTTATTGTCAATCAATATGGGGGCGGGGGGGGGGGGTTTGACATGCAGAGATTCCAAATCAGAGGTTTGCTTTTGTGTTTTATATCCATGAACAAAACTGTTGAATATTTTTCCAGATCACCCTCTTTGGCTTTCCTCTCAGGCAGCACCATTTCGTGTATCCCATTGCTATGATGTGTCCACCGGTTACTGTTTTGGGGGGGGTGTGTTCACAGAAGCTGTGATCCTGACCTTGTTAGGACAAAGGTTTACATGTCGGCCCAAGTAGCCATGTTTTATCCAAGTTTGCAGGATAAACCCATTTGTGACAGATAGAGGGCGCTGCCGAGCCCCCAATCCTGGAGACACAAACAACACAAGTGCAGTCACGGGTTCAGAAAAGAGGTTTTCATTATCAAAATACCTCACAAAGGTTTCTTCTAAGGTTGCACAAGCACAATTGCTATCAATTTCTTATTTCTTCCTTCCTCCACTTCTCTTTTCTTCTCTCTTCATCCATCTCCCTCCAACGAGTATTGCCTTCCTTCCTCCTGGCTCTGACTCAGCTGGAGGAGGCTGGATGGCTTCCTTTAATGTTAGTCCTGTTGCCAAGGCACTGCCGATGGAGCACTTCTGGGTCACATTGAGGCCCCCGGGAATCAGGGATCATGAATCACCACAGCATCCAGTGGGCCCAGCAGGGGCTGACTCACACCACTACAACTCCCATCATGCCCTGCAGGTCGGTCGGTCGGTCTATCTATCTATCTATCTATCTATCTATCTATCTATCTATCTATCTATCTATCTATCTATCTATCTATCTATCTATCTATCTATCTATCTATCTATCTATCTATCTATCTATCTATCTATCTATCTATCTATCACTAGCTTCGCCTGCATAGTAGTGAAACAGGACAAACTTTAAAAATCAATAAACAAGCAGGTATTGCTAGGGAAGCGTAGGCAAGGTACACTCCAAAAAGTGGCCAGAGGTTAGACTGATGCAAACGGAGGCCGGCGCATGAGTGAGGAAGGTCCTGCTCGGCTAACCACTCTTGACGTCGCACTTCCCCCTCGCCTCGGCCCGTACCTTCTGTCTTGGATTAGCGTGAATAAATCGCTCCTGCAAGTGAACTGTGATACTTAGCATGATGATGAAAGAAGTCACAAAATCAACTGGAATTTTCAAGCAAATTATGGAAAAAAAAAACCACAATCTAAGTCTGTGAAGTAGTTCTCTCATAAAAAGTGGACAGACATTGGATTTTATATATATATAGAGATATAGCACCTTTCATTTCTATCTATCTTTATCTGTTAGATAGAAATGAAAGGCGCTATATAAGATAGAGATAGATAGAAATGAAAGGCGCTATATATCAGTTATATAGCACCTTTCATTTCTATCTATCTATCTATCAATCAGTTATATAGCACCTTTCATTTCTATCTATCTCTATCTGTTAGATAGAAATGAAAGGCGCTATATAAGATAGATAGAGATAGATAGAAATGAAAGGCGCTATATATCAGTTATATAGCGCCTTTCATTTCTATCTATCTATCTATCTATCTATCTATCTATCTATCTATCTATCTATCTATCTATCTATCTATCTATCTATCTATCTATCTATCTATCTTTACCATGGAGTGGTATAGCACCCACACAAGAACAGCTACTGCTCTGATCTGCTTGTCCCGAGACACTTGAGCTCCTCTGCTAATGTCAGTTGCACCCCCCCATCTTGATCGTCCAGTACCGTGTTTCCCGAGGGAGACTGCTGATCTCACACTTTGGAGGCGCTGATCCTCACCCCTGCCACTTCACCCCTAAGTGGGTGCCAAGTCAAACGAGTCAAAGAGGGACTTTGTCATCTGCATAGAGTGACGATGGCACCCCTAGTCTCCCCAGCTTCCCACCCGCCTTGACATGCTGTCCATGAAGAGCACAGAGAGGAGTGTCGATGGGACGCAGCCTCAATGGAGTCTTAACACTCACAGTGATCAAATTCACTTCAGTGCTCAGGAGCTACTGAGCGCCTTCCATTTCCGCTCGTGGTTGTGTTTTGATGACATTTGAGTGTTTTAGTCATGTCGTGAGCATACCTCTGAGTGGCTTGACATGTGGATTCTACAAGACGAGTAATGTGAGATTTCTTTCATGGATGTTTTGGATGTTGTTTGCTGTTGTCCAATGTCAGTCTCCATAAATGCTGTTACGCGTGAAAACCTGAAATTAAAAAATTGATGTCGGCCGCCACTACAAACTACGTGGGACGTATGTAACATATAAACAAAAAAAAAGTCACTTGTGAGGAGTGGAGGATTCCTTTAACGCCGATGCATTTACTTTTTCCCCAAAAATGGCCCTTGAAAAGTTTGGTACTTTGTAAAATGAACATACAGAGGTCAGACAATGGGCTGATTCTCTCTGTCACAAAGCCTTCTTTACACCAGTGTCTTTTCTTCAGGATAAGCCTCCTCCTCCTCCTTAGACGTAATGTGAATAAAGGGCGTCTTTGGCAAACATGCACAGAATAAACGAGAACAGCCCTGCAAATGAATAGGTGCAGCCACTGTGGCCCTCCAGGATAAAGCCTAAGTGGCATTTAGGATTTAACAGACCCTAAAGAACTCAACGGGATATTAACGTGGGCTCATCTGCCGCCTAATCCAAGACCACACCGAGTCTGCTTCATTCACCTCACACACCAAAGGGGAGCGTGGACTGGGAATGCTTGTGTGGGAAGGTCATGTACAGCTGGGGAAAATAAGTATTGAGCGCGTCAACGTTTATATTTCTAATGGGGTCGTTGACATGAAATTATCGCCAGATGTCGGTAACAACACAAGTAATCCACACATACAAATAAGTGATGTGTAGTAAAGTGGAATGGCACAGGGAATAAAGTATGGAACCCCTGAAGAAAAGGAAGCGCAAAAAGGCCTGGAAAGCCAAGAAAGCAGCTGACGTCTGTCAGTCCTGATAGCCCCCTAGCGGTGCACATGAATATCAGCTGCTTTAGTCCTAATTGATGGCCTGTCATTCCTAAGGTGTCACTCAAGAAGCACTGCATAATGGGTAAAAGCCCAGAGCTCTCTCAAGACCTTCACAAACACACTGATGGCATTGGTGACGGATGTCTTTCTGAATGTTCCAGTGAGCGCCGTTGGGGTCCTAATCCGGAAGTGGAAAGAACATCATGTCACCATAAACTGGCCACAGCCAGCTGCTCCTTGTAAGATTTCAGTCCAAAGAGTAATCAGAAGAGCCAAGGACCACTCGGCGAGAGCTTCAGAAAGACCCAGAATGAGCAGGTCTAGTAAGTGATGCACTCCACCGCCATGGCCTCTACGCACTCCACTGCACATTGAAGTTGGTTTAAAGTTTACTGCACAACATTTGGACAAGCCAATGAAATACTGGGGGAGTAGAGTCTGGTCAGAGGAGAAGAAATCTGAACTCTTTGGATGTCATTAGTGGAGAAACGGCACCGCACATCACCCCAAAAAACACCACATAGAATTGAAGGAAGGATGAATGGAGAAATGTAGCAGGACATTCTTGATAAGAATCTGCTGCCATCTACCAGGATGCTGAAGATGGAAGGGGGGGGGGGGGGGGGGGGGGCATTTCATCAAGACAAGGACCTCAAACACACAGCCAAGGAAACTCTCAATTGGTGTCAGAGAATAAAGAAAATCAAGAAGCTGCTAGAATGGCCCAGCCAGTCACCTGACTTAAATCACATTGAAAATCAGTGGTGTGGTAGCTGACCCGGACACGGACAGGCGGACACTGATGGTTCCAAAACCAGCACACGTTTATTATAATTTATCAGTGAAACCCAGCACACAACTCACTTTCACCCCCAAAATCCAGGCCTCTCACTATGCCTTTCTCTCTTCAGGTCCGCCTCCACTCCTCTCCTCCCGAGCTCTGTCTTTCTGCCTCCCAACTCCAGCCATCGAATGGAGGGAGGTGGCCCCTTTTAAACCCACCCGCACGTGCTCCAGGTGCCTCCCAGTGAGCGCCTGCCAGCACTCCCTGGTGTGGCAGAAGTGCTGGCTCTGCATTCCGGTGTCCCTGGTCTTCTTCCCCCCAGCACTTTCGGGTGTGGTGGAAGTGCTGAGGGCCAGGGCTCCTCAGGCATCGGGGCACCCCCTGGTGGTGACCATGGGCCCCTATAGGGTTGAGCTCCTTTCCCATGGTTCCCCAAAGCCATGGTGGTTGCCCCCTTGTTGTCTGGAGGAGGCGTAATCCCTCCTCCGGTCCTTCTGGTCATCCCATCTGGTTACCACTCCCCGCTGCTTGCCACAATGGAAAGAACTGAAGATCAGAGTTCATAGACGAGACCCACCAGAACCTTCAAGATTTGAAGACAGTTTGTGTGGATGAATGGGCCAAAATCCCACCTGAGCAATGCAGGCGACGAGTTTGTCCATACAGGAGGAGTCTTGAAGCTGTCATCACCAACAAAGGCTTTACTATTAAGTAAGCGTGTTCCATACTTTATTCCCTGTCTCGTTCCACGTTATTACACATCACTTCATTGATGGACATTTCTTTTGATCTCTTTGTATGTGTGGATTCCTTGGGTTGTTACCGACATTGGGTGATAATATCATGTCAATGCCCCCATTAGAAATATGAGAAATGTTAGCACGTTCAATACTTATTTTCCCCGCTGTATGTATGCTGACAAAGAAGAGCGCCGTGACGGTAAGCATCAAGAAAGCAGGCAAAATTATAGCGAGAGTCGGAGTAAGAGAACCCAAACCAGAGGTCATATTCATCCTGGGGATGTAGGAAGTGGAATCCAACGTGGAGTTACACCAGTCAGCCACAACATTCCAGCCACTGGCAAGTGACGTGAAGAACATTGATTATTTCGTCACAGTGTCTCCTGCCAAAGAGTTGGCAGCAAGTGAGCAGTCGGCTCTCGAAGGGGTTGTGTTGCAAACAGGAAAAATGGGCGTACATCAGGATCTGAGCCACTTTGATGAGGGCCAAACCGTGTTGGATGGACAAACTCGGCCAGAGCACCTCCAAAACGGCGGGCCTTGCGGAGCGTTCCTGGTATGCGGTGGTCAGTTTCTACCAAAAAGTCGTCTACGGAAGGATAACCGGTGACAAGGTCATGGGTGCCCATGGCTCATTGATATGAGTCAGGAGTGAAGGCTGGTCTGTGTGGTCCGATCCCACCACAAAGCTACTGTGGCACAAATTACTGACCATGAGAGAAAGATGTCAGAACACCCAGTGCATTACAGCCTGCTGTGTATGAGAGCTCATGGTGACCCCCCACCAAAAATCACCTTCAACATGAGGGTCAGGACTGGACCACAGAGCAATGGAAGAAGCTGGCCTGGTTTGATGAGTCATGTTTTCTAGTTTAGATCCTGTGGACGGCTGGGCGATTGTGTGTCACCTACCTGGGGAAGCGATGGCAGCAGGATGTACTATGGGAAGAAGTCGAGTCAGTGGAGGCAGTGTGATACTCTGGGCAACGTTGTGCCTGCCATTCATGCGGATGTTACTTTGACACGTACTGCCAGCCTAAAGATGGTTGCAGACCACGTCCACCCCTTCATGGCAACGGTATCCCCTGATGGCACTGGTCTCTTTCAGCAGGATAAAGCGCCTTGTAACGCTGCTGAAAAGTATTGAGGAGCATGACCAAAGATTTACCAACGTGTCAACATTCAAAATTCCCTAGATGTCAATCTGACTGAGCACCTGTGGGATGTTCTAGAAAAGTCAAGTCCAATCCATGGAGGCCCCACCACGCCAATTACAGGATCTGCTGCTCGTGTCTTGGTGCCCAAGGACGCCTTCAGAGATCTTGTGGAGTCCATGCCTTCATCTGGTCAGATCTACAGTCGTGGCCAAAAGTGTTGAGAATGACCCAATTGTTGGTTTTCACAAAATTTGCTGCTTCAGTGTTTTTAGATCTTTATGTCAGATGTTTCTCTGGTACACTGAAGTAGAATGACAAGCAGTTCAGAAGTTTCAAAGGCTTTTATTGACAATGACATGAAGTTTATGCACAGAGTCCATATTTGCAGTGTTGACCCTTCTTTCTTTTTCAGGACCTCTGCAATTCACCCTGGCAGGCTGGCAATCAACTTCTAGGCCCAATCCTGACTGATGGCAGCCGCCCATTCTTGTAGAATCAGAATTGGTGGGTTTTTATTTGTTCACCCGCTTCTTGACCACAAGTTCCCAATGGGGAGTCTCCTGGCCATGGACCCCAAATTTTGATTTTTTTATTCCATGAGCCTCACAGTTGTCACTTTTGCCTTATGGCCCAGTGCTCCATCATGTTGGTCACCAAACTGTTGTTGGATGGTTGATAGAAGTTGCTCTCAGAAGATGTTTTGGTCCCATTCTTTATTCATGGCTTGGGATCAGGGCACCACCAGTGCAGAGCTGGCTCAGGAATGGCAGCAGGCAGGCAGGTGTGAGTGAGGCAAAGACTTGTGGAGGATGGCCTGGTGGGTGTCAAGAAGGGCAGCAAGGAAGCCATCAGGGGCAGACTGATATTCTGGGATTGGACTGCTGGGGTCAAGTCATCGTCTCTGATGAATCTCCTTTCTGATTGTTTGGGGCATCCGGAAAAAAGAAAAGGTGAGTGGCGCTACCATCAGTTCTGTGCCAGTCCAACAGTAAAGCATCCTGAGACCATTCATGTCAGCCAAGGCAGTGCAGGGCTCAGATCACAGCCAGGAATAAAGAATGGGACCCTAACATCAACAGAGAGCAACTTGTGCCAACCATCCAAGAACAGTTTGGTGACAAACATGAAGGAGCACCGGGCCATAAGGCAAAAGTGACAACTAAGTGGATTGGGGGAACAAAACATAAACATTTGGGGTCCAAGGACAGGAAACACCCCATTGAGAACTTGTGGTCAAGAGAGGAGTGCACAAACAAAAACCCACCAAGTTTGACAAACTCCAAGCATTGATGATGCAAGAATGGGCGGCGGCCATCAGTCAGGATTGGGCCCAGAAGTTGATCGACAGCCTGCCAGGGCAAATTGCAGAGGTCTTGAAAAAGAAAGAAGGGCCAACACTGCAAATATGGACACTCTGTGCATCAACGTCATGTCATTGTCAATCAAATGTGAGAACTGAGTGGCTCGGAGAACAAAACATCGACATTTGGGGTCCATGGCCAGGAAACTCCCCATTGAGAATTTGGGGTCAATTCTCAAGAGGCCAGGGCTGTTTTAACACATGGGCACACTGGGTAGTTGCCTGGGGGGTCCCATCCTAATCTATGTATGTTGTGACTTACTGAGTGGTTGTGTAGGAATTGGCCTATAATGCTGTTAAGATGGCCTTGCAGAAGGCGGGTGGACAAACAAAAAGCCACCAATTCTGATTATCAAGAATGGGTGGCGGCCATCAGTCAGGATTGGGCCCAGAAGTTGATTGCCAGCCTGCCAGGGCGAATTGCAGAGGTCTTGAAAAAGAAAGAAGGGCCAACACTGCAAATATGGACGCTCTGTGCATCAACGTCATGTCATTGTCAATGATAGAAAGTTTAATTAGGTCACGCCTTAAACTGGAAGTGTTTGCCTGTTCACAAAAGACTTTTATTTCCACCATATTGGTTTATCTACAACATTTTTGTTTATTGTTTCAGTTGTTTTTTTTACGTTAAATAAATATAAAATACTGGAATTGAATAGTCTCATATCTCCAGTCATCTGACAGTGACTCCTGCACTCGGCTTTCTGTTAGCTAAACCCTGCGAAGTAACACATTTCCAGAGGTCCCTGTACCCCTGTTTTACAGTCAATATAAGCCTTTGAAACTTTTGAACTGCTTGTAATTCTACTTCAGTCTACCACAGAAACATCTGACACAAAGATCTAAAAACACTGAAGCAGCAAACTTTGTGAAAACCAACACTTGGGTCATTCTCAAAACTTTTGGCCACGACTGTACACAATATTAGGCAGGTGGTCTTAAAGTTGTGACTGATTGGTGTAAACTGGACAATTCTGAGATCAATACAAAGGTTCACGTTCTGCAAATGAATGTCTTAATAGTTTTGGTGGCTTTTGTGCCAAGTGACAAGCAGGAAGAGTTGAAAGTACCAGCGCTGAATCAGTCCAGCGCCCGTCAGATTGCCGTTCTGATCTCGCTGAGGTCACCCCGGGCATTGTACCTACCATTCTGAAGATTTATGGAAATGTGCATTAGAATTGAATTATGTGAGGTGTGGAGGACGGGATGGAAAGACGTTATTCATGAAGGAGCTGGCGCTCCATTAGTCCAGCCAGGTCGATCACAAATCCAGACAACAACAACGATGTCGATCTGGTCCTTACCGCACACCTCACATCCTTCAGTTCTAATGACATATCTACAAATCTTCGCCCTCTTTGTGATCCCAAGTGAGTCACTGTTACTCTCTGTTCAGACATATGTGGAGAGAGACAGAGAGAGAGAGAGAATTATGGGTACTGTTTGGGTGGACCTTGGGATTTGAAATTCAATCTGAAGGAAAACTGAACCAATGAGAATGTCTGGAGCTGCTCCTTGAAGTCTTAATTTGCTTGGAAAGCAAACTGCTGTCACGAGAAGGAGAAGGACCACACAGCCCCGTTAAGGCCCTGCCACATTTGACGACTTCAGTCACAGCCTTCTTTTATGTAATCTTAGTGAGTCAGAGGCCATTGGTGGCATCACATGACATACCGCGGTTGCTCAGCGGCTCGCTCCACAAACAGGTTCGAGTTTTTCGTCTTTAGTCGTACAGTCCACTCTGAATGTGCAGGAGAGCTGACGACCAATGAAGGCATAGACTGCGGAGATGTGGAATAAGGAACACGGATATTCTGGACCTCACGGGCAGGCGAGAAGCTCTTCTGTCTGATGTCTTGTTTTTATGTAAAGATTTGTGGGGCTGTGGAACAAACTGTAGTTGAAGCAGGAACCTTGACCACCTATAAGAAGAATCTGGATGAGCTATCAGGACAGGTTAGTTATTAGCTAAACAAACGGGACTGATGGACTGAATGGTGGTCTCGTGTTTGTCAAATTTCTTAAGTTCTCAAGTTCTCCTATTTCTTACCACCTGTCAGCTGGAAGGATGTGGCTAGACATTTGAGTGGCAGCAGTCTGGGCGGGGCAGACGACTGGTGGGCTAGACATTTCAGTGGCAGCAGTGTGAGCGGGGCTAGTCATTAAGTCTTGGTTGACTCGCCGGGCTAGACATTTGAGTGGCAGCAGTCTGGGCGGGGCTAGTCATTAAGTCTCAGTTGACTCGACGGGCTAGTCATTTGAGTGGCAGCAGTCTGGGGGGGGGGCTAGTCATTAAGTCTCAGTTGACTCGACGGGCTAGTCATTTGAGTGGCAGCAGTCTGGGCGGGGCTAGTCATTAAGTCTCAGACGACTGGTGGGCTAGACATTTGAGTGGCAGCAGTCTGGGTGGGGCTAGTCATTAAGTCTCAGTCGATTGGCGGCCTATATACTTGAATGGCAGCAGTCTGGGCGTGGCCAGGCACTTAAGTCTCAATTGACTAGTCAGGTTGAGATGCTTGAGTGGCAGCAGGCTGGGTGTGGCTTAACACTTGAGTGATAGCTGATTGGTGGGGCTTGATGGGTGAACAGATGACTGAGTCATGGATTTGAATTAGAAATCTTGAAAACCTTTAAGCAGAATCTGGAGAAGACATTGGGACAGCTTAGCTATTAGCCAAACAAACGAGGTTGATGGATTGGATGGTCTCCTCGTCTTTGTCACGTGTGTTATTTTCTTATGTATCACAGAAAAGGAAAAAAACTAAGATTGTGGCTGAACTCGCTGTACCTGATACTCCCTTCGCAGGGGGCGACCTTACAGTAGTTCTTTTTCACTTACCACAACACTGTCTTGGATCCCCATGAGTGCTGCCATATTGTGTTATTTGTGACGAGATTTGTGACTTCATGAGAGACCCTTAATTGCTTCAGTGCAGTTTGGGACCTCATGACTGTAAAGAGTAAAGTGGTGTTTAGTGCGCAGTGCAACAAAGTAGGCTGAAGTAAGATGGTGGGGTGGCGCTTTAGCAGTTATCCGGTATCTGCTTCGGTAACCGTTGAGGTCGAAAGCTGGTATCGAAACCCACGTCAAAATGGTAGTACCGATCCAACACTAGTGAGGACTCTAACCTTCTCCCTTGAGGAACTGGCTGATTATTGTGGGTAACTGGGCCCACTACACCAGCCATCTTGATGACAGGGATTGGTCAAGACAGCTGTGCATCATGTGGTGGGGGTGGGGACACCAGTGCCCTGGGCACACAGCACTGGTCAGTATTGAGGAACGGCTTCCATAGAACAATGTGAATGTCGTGGAGCGGCCGGGTCAGAGAGCAGATCTCAGTCCCGTTGAGAATTTGCAGCTGGACTTGACAACGGCTCCTCGCTCGTGACCTCCATGACACCCGATAAAACTTGAAGATGGCGGAGCGGACAGAGAGTGAGACGTGTGCACACAGATGGCTGCTGTTACTAAATACTGCACGTAAATACGTAATGCTTTTTGTGTTTTATGTCTGTGATTAGTGTAGACCACTTTTCAGATATCTGTTTCCACTTTGATTCCATCTGGCCTGAGGAAGGGGCCTGAATTGCCTCGAAAGCTCACCTATTGTCATGTTTTTTTAGTTAGCCAATAAAAGGGGTCATCTTGCTTGACTTCTCATTACACTTTGACATGTAAAGAGTCTCGTCTTCTTTTGAACCCTGATGAGAAATCCAAAGTCAATCTGTGATTCAGTGTTACACACCCGGTGAATGTCAGCACGTCCAAAGGGCGAGTGCTTTTCCCAGGGACGGTGGAGCCTCTCCATTTCCACACACAGCTGCATCTCCTTACCACTGGACTGCAGAAGGACGAGGGGCCGTCATCATGAAGGTGCACCTCTCAGAGCTGTTGGTGGTCCTGTGCTTATCTGTTTAACTTCAAATTGTAAGTCAAACATCTCTTATCAGTGGGGAGTAAATACTCCATGTGTACACAAGATGAACTTCAGTTTGCTTAGACTGGCTTTTAAAGTGAGGCTTAGCAACAGTCAGTCCCACCAAACACCTTGAACAGTTTCAGTATCGAAAGGTGCGATATGAAATAAAAAATACGAGTGTGATGATCTGGAACGTCCTTGTCCCTTCTAACCATTCTGTGATTTTTCTTTGCTTAATCCTGTTCATCGTGGCCATTTTGGCTTACGAGACTTGGAGTTTTCCATCCACGGCTTAAAAGCCTATTTATTGACCCCACTCTTTAGATTGTGTGAAGAAAGAAATGGCAACACGGGGTCAGATATTCTCATGGCTGTTGTTGTCAAACAGTAGCGAAACTCGAGTTCAGGGAGGAAATGTGGAGCCAACAACCCGGTGGTCCTGTTTAATTGTTGTTTTGCTTCAGAAAATCAAACAACATGTAATGGCACAAGAAAACTGCGAACTTGGGCAGTTACCCCTATCTTTAAACAGAATGTTTTCTTTCTTGTCTGTTGCCCTTCTTGGACCTTCGCCTTTGTGATTAGCTCTGGTCCAAGTCGGACGCCTTCCTCAGCTTTATTAGGAAATGCCTCAGAAGGAACGGAGTCAGTTGCCCTTTATTGGAGTTATGGAGTCACTGCACACAAGCGATTCCTGCAACTCTCCATGAGAGTGCTGTGCCTGTCCACAGGTCGTCTGGCCCAAACTGCTCCAGCTGTGCCAGGCTTGAAGAGGGGTCTTCTCCAGACTGCAGGTTTCACTTCTTTCCAGAGATGTTTGATGGGATTCAAATCAGGCCGCATAAGGGTGCCACTTCATAATAGTCCAGTGTTTTGTTCTTATCCATTCTTTGGGGCTTTTAAGTGTGTGTTTTGGCTCCTTATCCTGTTGGAGGATCTATGGCCTGTGTTGTGATGTGATGTGCCATCTCTTGGAATGACATATGCAGTGCATATATCTGTTATATGCCATTTGGTATGGGATTTGTAAAAGTAGTGTTAATGGTTGTGATGTACCTTCTGTTGGAATGATAAATGTAATGCATTTTATTACTACACATTTGTGATGTGCCAACTGTTGGAATGACAATGCACTGAATTATATTACTACAAATGTTTATGATGCACCATCTGTTGGAATGACAAATGCAATGCATTATGTTACATGTTTGTGATGCGTCAACTGTTAGAATGGCAAATGCAATGCATTTTATTAGTACTAATATTTGTGATGTGCCATCTGTTGGAATGACAAATGCAGTGCCTTTATACGTGATGTATGTCATTTGGTATGGGATTCATAAAAGCAGTGTTAAACTTTGTGATGCACCATCTGTGGAATGACAAAAGCAATGCATTTTATTACTAGAAATGTTTGTGATGTGCCATCTGTTGGAATGAGTAATGCAATGCATTTTATTACTACACATTTATGATGTTCCAACTGTGGGAATGACAAATGGAATGCATATATATGAGATATACAGTGCATCTGGAAAGTATCACTTTTTCCACATTTTGTTATGTTACTTCTTTATTCCAAAATTGATTAAATTCATTTTTTTCCTCAGAATTCTACACACAACACCCCATAGTGACAACGTGAAAAAAGTTTACTTGAGGTATTTGCAAATTTATTAAAAATAAAAACACTGAGAAATCCCATGTCCATAAGTATTCACAGCCTTTGCTCAATACTTTGCCGATGCACCTTTGGCAGCAATTCCAGCCTCAAGTCTTGTTGAATATGATGCCACAAGCTTGGCACACCTATCCTTGGCCAGTTTCGCCCATCCCTCTTTGCAGCACCTCTCAAGCTCCATCAGGTTGGATGGGAAGCGTCGGTGCACAGCCATTTTAAGATCTCTCCAGAGATGTTCAATCAGATTCAAGTCTGGGCTCTGGCTGGGCCACTCAAGGACATTCACAGAGTTGTCCTGAAGCCACTCCTTTGATATCTTGGCTGTGTGCTTAGGGTCGTTGTCCTGCTGAAAGATGAACCGTCGCCCCAGTCTGAGGTCAAGAGCGCTCTGGAGCAGGTTTTCATCCAGGATGTCTCTGTACATTGCTGCAGTCATCTTTCCCTTTATTCTGACTAGTCTCCCAGTCCCTGCCGCTGAAAAACATCTCCACAGCATGATGCTGCCACCACCATGCTTCACTGTAGGGATGGTATTGGCCTGGTGATGAGCGGTGTCTGGTTTGCTCCAAACGTGATGCCTGACATTCACACCAAAGAGTTCAATCTTTGTCTCATCAGACCAGAGAATTTTCTTTCTCATGGTCTGAGAGTACTTCAGGTGCCTTTTGGCAAACTCCAGGTGGGCTGCCATGTGCCTTTTACTAAGGAGTGGCTTCCGTCTGGCCACTCTACCATACAGGCCTGATTGGTGGATTGCTGCAGAGATGGGTTGTCCTTCTGGAAGGTTCTCCTCTCTGCACAGAGGACCTCTGGAGCTCTGACAGAGTGACCATCGGGTTCTTGGTCACCTCCCTGACTAAGGCCCTTCTCCCCTGATCGCTCAGTTTAGATGGCCGGCCAGCTCTAGGAAGAGTCCTGGTGGTTTCGAACTTCTTCCACTTACGGATGATGGAGGCCACTGTGCTCATTGGGACCTTCAAAGCAGCAGAAATTTTTCTGTAACCTTCCCCAGATTTGTGCCTTGAGACAAGCCTGTCTCAGAGGTCTACAGACAATTCCTTTGACTTCATGCTTGGTTTGTGCTCTGACATGAACTGTCAACTGTGGGACCTTCTATAGACAGGTGTGTGCCTTTCCAAATCATGTCCAGTCAACTGAATTTACCACAGGTGGACTCCAATGAAGCTGCAGAAACATCTCAAAGATGATCGGGGGAAACAGGATGCACCTGAGCTCAATTTGGAGCTTCATGGCAAAGGCTGTGAATACTTATGGACATGTGCTTTCTCAATTTTTTTATTTTTAATAAATTTGCAAAAACCTCAAGTAAACTGTTTTCACGTTGTCATTATGGGGTGTTGTGTGTAGAATTCTGAGGAAAAAAATGAATTGAATCCATTTTGGAATAAGGCTGTAACATAACAAAATGTGGAAAAAGTGATGCGCTGTGAATACTTTCTGGATGCACTGTATGCCATTTGGTATGAGATTCATAAAAACAGTGTTAATCTTTGTGATGAGCCGTCTTGTTGGAATTATCAATGCTACACATATGTCTCTGATACGTTATTGGGTATGTGATTTCTTAAAGCACTGTTAATGTTTATGATGTGCCATCTATTGGAATGGCAAATGCATTGCAGTTTATAACTGCAAATGTTGGTGATGCACCTTCTGTTGGAATGACAAATTCAGTGCACATGTCTGTGATATATGCCATTTGGTATGGAATTTGTAAAAACACTGTTAATGTTTGTGATGTGCCATCTGTTGGAATGACGCAAGCATATCAAGCAGACAGATACTTTCCTGAAGGTGGTTGTACTCCGTTTTCGTGTGTGATTGAAGTCATTTTGTAGTTTGTTTGGGGCTGATCCTTTGGAAGACCGGTGATGATTGATGTGGTATTTTCAATTTTATCATTTTGTTTCTTTTATTTCTAAAATCTCTGGAGGCAGCGAAGTCCAACAAAATGGTGTTTTGTCTTGTGAGGTCAAGTAGTTATGTTGCCAGAATACGTTATCTTGTGCGCACAGGTTATTAGCTGCTGTGAATAAGATCTTTATCTGACGAGCTGAAGTTATTCAAGTGAGCCCCCCAAATTAATGGAGATGTAATTGAATCGGCACAGCATTAGCAGCGGCTGGACGTACCACAGTGGATCATATTCAGCTCTGTTTAATTAAACCTGGTCGGCCATTTTCAGCACTCAATTGTCTTTCTCTCCTCGCCGCTCTCATTGCTCTGACAGCTGAATTACGACTTCATTATTTTTAATAAGTTCAGTGCACAGCGGACGGGTCTGATGCCCTCAAGGTAATCCCACAGCATTAAGAAGTTATTCCCACCAGATTAAAAAAAAAAAAAACCACCACATTTTGGGACGGTGGGGGGTGCTCTGCAGTGATGTCACTTGCAAGATTTCATAGGCCGCCTCACACCAGAGTCCTTATTCGGTCAGCGTGCCGTTTAAATCCACACATGACCCCTCTAGTGGAGCGGAGACCACCAGATTTGGACTGTCATGGGCGGGCAGCTGGGCGTTTTTACACCGATGAGATGCGTTTATAGGTAGTGGGCTTGAATGCTGAAGTCACGTGATCACATCTTTTATAAGTAAGTGACAAAATGCCAGTCGTCGACCCTGTCATCTTTTTTTTTTTTCGTGGTCTTCTGCTGAAATTGTTTCAGTTTCACCTCATCAAGCCACACACTGAATACCCCACAATGCGAAAACAGTTTAGGAATGTTTGGAAGTTTATTGAAAAAAAATAATGCAAACCTGGGGACAGCAGCATGTCGGCTCAGGTGTCTTTCCTTCTGTTAGTCACCCATGAGACATCTGGTGTGATCAAACACTGATGGGCCTCGACCTTACACTTCAGCTTATGTCTCTCTGTGGAAGTCGTCCTTGGCTTTTTGTCTGCTATTCTCACTGTCCTTCTGCCCATTCGGGGCTCGATTTTCCTCTTGCAGCCACGTCCTGGAAGGTGGGCTACAGTCCTTTTTCTGCTTTCGGATGCTCCCGTTAGGGCTTGCCACAGCGGATCATCTTTTTCCATATCTTTCTGTCCTCGTCACCTTGCTCTGTCACCCCCATCACCTGCATGTCCTCTCTCACCACATCCATAAACCTTCTCTTAGACCTTCCTCTTTTCCTCTTGTCTGGCAGCTCTGTCCTTAGTATCCTTCTCTTAATATACCCAGCATCTCTCCAAACCAACACAATCTCACCTCTCTGACTTTGTCTCCCACCTGTCCCACCTGAGCTGACCCTCTAATGTCCTCATTTCTAATCCTCTTCACACCCAGGGCAAATCTTAGCATCTTAAACTCTGCCACCTCCAGCTCTGTCTCCTGTGCCACCGTCTCACAAACATGGCAAATATTCAGGCAACAACCGGAACCTGGTAGGACAAAACTTTACATTTCACTCAGGGGTCTGCCCCTGCTGTACTGGACTGTGTTTGGACTTTATTGTAAGTGTTACTTGTTTATGGTGTGGCGCCTGGTGTTGTTTAACAATTGCTTTTAACATATACTTTATTATTATCCTTATTATTGATTCATTAAGGCTACAGAAAGCAGGAGACAGAGCTGGAGGTGGCAGAGTTAAAGATGCTAAGATTTGCATTGAGTGTAACGAGGATTAGAAATGAGGACATTAGAGGGTCGGCTCAGGTTGTCCAAACCAATGCAATCTCGCCTCTCTGACTTTGTCTCCCAGCCGTCCCACCTGAGCTGACCCTCTAATGTCCTCATTTCTAATCCTCATCACACCCAATGTAAATCTTAGCATCTTTTACTCTGCCACCTCCAGCTCTGTCTCCTGCTATCTGGTGAGTGCCATCGTCTCCAGCCCATATAACATAGCTGGTCTCACTACCGTCCTGTAGACCTTCCCTTTCACTCTTGCTGATACCTGTCTGTCACAAATCACTCCTGACACTCATCTCCAGGGACAGCAAGCTGCTTGGAGATGGTGGTCTCCTAGCCTTGGCCTTTTCTCATGCTGGTCTATCAACAGTCGACTCTCTCCTTTGCTCTCTCTGGTCCGTGTTCAGTGTGGGGGACAAATGATGACACCACACAGCAGAGGGACGATTTTCCTCCATTTAAATCATCTGAAGGAGACGTGTTCGAGAAGACGGTGAATCTGACAAATCAGTCCAATCCAATGATTCAGGATCTCCTCTAGGGGTCCCAACAAACATATGCAGGCCATTTTAGAAGATTGTTTGTAAAAGAAGCAACACTGGATCACCTTGCTTAATGTGATGACACATGCAGGTTGTGGTAAATAATTGAGCCTTGACACACACAAAAAAAAAAAAAGGTTTGGTCGGGGTGGGGGGGGGGCGGTTTGGTGGGTGGTGGTGATGCAACTTCCCATATAACTGAAAGTGGCTGCAGATGCATAAAGTTTTGAAGAAATGGTCTTTACAGACAAAACAGAACTGTATGGGTTAGGGAACATGGCGGATATATTGTTGAAAAACAGGAAGAGGAGGGGCCTTGGGACCGGAACTGGAAATGAGGTCATCGGGGCTTGAGACTTCTTGGGATGTGGAAATGACGTCATTAGGAGGTGGGCTCTTCTGCTGGTCCAGAAGTGACGTCTTCTGCTGATCTGGAAGTGACAACTTTTGGTCGGTACTGGAAGTGACGTCATGGGGGGCAGGTGGCATTTCCCGCATTTGGTCTGCAGGGGAGATAAGAGAGAGGAGGAGTGCACTCTGCTCCCCCCCCCACCCTTCTTTTGAGCCCCTTAGCTGCCTCCCATTGTGCATGTGTGTGACAAGGTGCATTGGGGACACTGGCTTTTCATTTTGGCACACAGGCATACTTTCCCACTGAGCTGTAAGAGGCCCATCATGTGTGTCCACGTCAGTATTTTGTTGAGGGTGTGATGGCTGTCATGGAGTAGATCTTGAAGACCCTCACAAGGGCATGATAAGAACTAAGCTGTTTAAAAGAAAAGAGAAGCGTGAAGGGGTCTGCACGCCTGTTTGGTTGTCGCCTTGTCTCTTTCCGCAAACGGAGCCTAATTTGGAGCTGACAAGGACAAGCGTGTGGGTTTGACAAGAAGAACGGCACGAAACATCATGAAAACGTGTCGGCAGCACTGAGAAGAACAATGACAGGGCTCTTCAGTGCATCGCATTGTCCTGTCTGACATCTTGAAAACAAGAGCCACATGGCTTCTGAGCAGGTCGACCCGGAACTTTGAATGTAAAACTCAACAGCAAGCCCCCTGCTAAAGCAGCTCTCTGCCCATCACCTTAAGGGTTGGCAGTGTGCGGACCTGCGGGACCACCGGATAAAGTGACCTCAAGCAAAACTGGACTCTCACCAGCACCATCACCCTGTTATGAGCTTCCTAGAGGGGACAATGGAGGCTGTTTGAGACACAGGGCAGGTGCACTCAGTTGCCACCAGTACTCGCCGCTCTTTTTGCACACGTGGCACACAGCTTGTTTCCATTCCAGAAGTTGTTAACTCAAGCAAGAAGCAGTCCATCGAGTGAGACCTCCCCCCCACCCCCCAGGGCTGGACAACTCTGACCTTAACAAAGTGAAGCTGAGTGAGCGAGGACTGAGAAACGTTGAGATGAACGGGTGTAGCCGTGCCGGCCGGGAGCTTTCAATTCCATTGAGGCTTCTTTTTATATAGCGCGCTCAGGCTCAGAGCTCCATAACACCGTTACAGACTTCACAAATGATGTTTGATGTTTAACACAACTGCCAGTCCACAGTGCTTTACAGCTAAAAGCTAATAAATACAAACAAACAATAAATAAGGAGAAAACTATCCAGAATATCTACAGTATATCTATTGTGGACCACCAGGGCGCGTACAGCCACCCTGACCCGACACAGACAGGCAGACATGAGTTTGCCACACAACACACCTTTTATTTACACTGCCCATGGTTTAGCTCGCAGGGCAAAGTACAACACATTCCCTTTTCCTCTTCCTCATTCTCTTCCTCCTCCTTGTTCTTCTGTTTCATAGCCGCCTCTACTCCTGTCCCAGCAAGCTTCATCTTCCTTCCTCCCTACTCGTGGCTCCCTGAGTAGTGGCTGCCGGCCCATTTTATAAGGCACCCGGAAGTGGCCCAGATGCTCGTTGTCGCATTTCCGGGTGTGGAGGAAGAGCTGCCAAGAAAGGCTCGGCACCTGCTGCAGCGCCCCCTGGCAGTGCCTCCGGATCCCAACAGGGCTGTATCTCAACTCCAATTCCCACGGAGCCCTCGGGTTTTCTCTAGAATTTGCTTTAACATTCCGGTTGATTTTGCGACTTCTCTCATTACGCTACGTATCATAGTTCGCTTGCGGCAGCGATATACAGTTAGGTCCATAAATATTTGGACAGAGACAACTTTTGTCTAATTTTGGTTCTGTACATTACCACAATGAATTTGAAATGAAACAACTCCGATGCAGTTGAAGTGCAGACTTTCAGCTTTAATTCAGTGGGTGAACAAAACGATTGTATAAAAATGTGAGGCAACTAAAGCATTTTTTGAACACAATCCCTTCATTTCAGGGGCTCAAAGTAATTGGACAAATGAAATAACTGGAAATCAAATGTTCATTTCTAATACTTGGTTGAAAACCCTTTGCTGGCAATGACAGCCTGAAGTCCTGAACTCCTGGACATCACCAGATGTTGGGTTTCCTTCTTTTTAATGCTCTGCCAGGCCTTTACTGCAGCGGCTTTCAGTTGATGTTTGTTTGTGGGCCTTTCTGTCTGAAGTTTAGTCTTCAACAAGTGAAATGCCTGCTCAGTTGGGTTAAGATCAGGTGACTGACTTGGCCATTCAAGACTTTTCCACTTCTTTGCTTTAATAAACTCCTGGGTTGCTTTGGCCGTGTGTTTTGGGTCATTGTCCATCTGTATCATGAATCAATTTGACTGCTGTATTTAGCTGGATTTGAGCAGACAGTATGTCTCTGAACACCTCAGAATTCATTCGGCTGCTTCTGTCCTGTGTCACATCATCAATAAACACGAGTGTCCCAGTGCCACTGGCAGCCATCACACTGCCTCCCTCCACCGTGTTTTACAGATGATGTGCTATGCTTTGGATAATGAGCTGTTCCACGCCTTCTCCACACTTTTTTCTTGCCATCATTCTGGTAGAGGTTGATCTTGGTCTCATCTGTCCAAAGAATGTTTTTCTAGAACTGTGCTGGCTTTTTTAGATGTTCTTTAGCAAAGTCCAATCTAGCCTTTCTATTCTTGAGGCTTATGAGTGGCTTGCACCTTGCAGTGCACCCTCTGTATTTACTTTCATGCAGTCTTCTCTTTATAGTAGACTTGGATATCGATACGCCGACCCCCTGGAGAGTGTTGTTCACTTGGTTGGCTGTTGTGAAGGGGTTTCTGTTCACCATGGAAATGATTCTGCGATCATCCACCACTGTTGTCTTCCGTGGACGTCCAGGTCTTTTTACGTTGCTGAGTTCACCAGTGCTTGCTTTCTTTCTCAGGATGTACCAAACTGTGGATTTTCCCACTCGTAATATTGTAGCAATTTCTCGGATGGGTTTTTTCTATTTTCGCAGCTTAAGGATGGCTTCTTTCACCTGCATGGAGAGCTCCTTTGACCGCATGTTGTCTGTTCACAGCAAAATCTTCCACATGCAAGGACCACACCTCAAATTAACTCCAGGCCTTTTATCTGCTTAATTGATAAGGACATAACGACCGACTTGACCACACCTGCCCATGAAATAGCCTTTGGGTCAATTGTCCAATTACTGTTGAGCCCCTGAAATGAAGGGATTGTGTTCACAAAATGCTTTAGTCGTCTCACATTTTTATGCAATCGTTTTGTTCACCCCACTGAATTAAAGCTGAAAGTCTGCACTTCAACTGCATCGGAGTTGTTTCATTTAAAATTCATTGTGGTGATGTACAGAACCAAAATGAGAAAAAAGTTGTCTCTGTCCAAATATTTATGGACCTAACTGTATTTGCACAAATCCAAGAGAGACGCTGCGGGCCAAGGGGTGGGGGACGGGTCCGTCCTCACTCACATGCCAGCCTCATGGCATATCTTACCTTGGCTTAGCTAGTGAACGAGAGAACAACTTAACGGATTTAGATTTTTTTTTTTTTTTTTTTTATAATTTGCTTGAACATTTTGCGACTTCTCTCATTGTGCTAAGAATCCTAGTTCATTTCCAGGAGCGATATATTTGTGCTAATCCGAGACAGAGGCTGCGGGCCAAGGGGAGGGGGAAGCGTGACATCAGGAGTGGGGAGTCGGTCTACCTCTGTGTTTTGGAGTGTAACGTGCTGTATCAGTGCATGGTCCTCAACCTGAACCTGTAGAGTGGCAAGATAAACAGATAGAACTTTATTTGTCCCCAGTGGGGAAATTTGGCTTTTTATAGAAACTCTTTAAATAAATAAATACGTAAACAAACAGATACATAAATAGTTGTACACACACACACACACACACTACAGCCTGAACACATACCAGAGTCACTAAAAAGCAAGAAAATTTAAAAGAAAGAAAACGTGTGACTTGGCTGTCCCAGTGCCAGTGAGGAGCTACAGAGGCCTATTGGCTGTATAATGGACCCCCAGTTGCTCTTCTGCTGAATGACTCGCTGACTTATAGTCCTCAGTGTTAGTGTGTCAGAGAGATGTGCGACACAACATGGATGTACTTGGATGTTAAGTGAACACCAGCGTGCTTCGGAGACAATTCACCACAGGCCACAGAGAAATTCGAAACTCGGAGTGAGGCAGGAGCTACGCCGGAGTACATGGAGCTGCAGTCCCGCTCATACATGATCAGGCTGACACTGAGGCGCCTTAGAACATTTGAGATACAATTGGGTGCTTTTTTTTTTTGTTTTCTTTTCGTTTTTCCCATGGAAGCACAGGCAGGTGACGTCAGATGGTGTCAGCAGTTGGATTCGACCCTAAGAAAAGCCTTAAAGCACTACGCCACACTGCCATGCCAAAGGGGTGAAACCCATTAAAAATAAGGGAAGACTGCAAGTGGTTAGTTTTAGCTGAAAAATGACAGAGTTGAGGATTTCCACCAATGTTTATGCAAAAAAAAGTATTAATTTTACAGAAGCTACAGATTTTTTTCACATTTGAATACTCAGGCGCTGCCGAGAGTGGCAGCCTTTTCAGCAGCTCTGTGTATGATCCTGCTGGAGAATGTGAATTTCCCCTTGGGATTAATAAAGTATCTATCTATCTATCTATCTATCTATCTATCTATCTATCTATCTATCTATCTATCTATCTATCTATCTATCTATCTATCTATCTATCTATCTATCTATCTATCTATCTATCTATCTATCTATCTATCTATCTATCTATCTATCTATCTGGCCACTGGTGGCTGAGGATCTGCGCTGGTATCCAAAAGGTTGCTGGTTCAAATCCCCGTTACCCCCAAAAAAAGGGATCCTACTCTGCTGGGCCCTTGAGCAAGGCCCCTAACTTTCAATTACTCAAGGGGACACTGCACAATGTCTGACCCTGTGCTCTGACCCCCAAGGGCTATGCAAAAGTGAACAACTTCCTAATACAAGAAATTGTAAAAGGCCAAATAAGGAACAAATCAAAAAAAAAAAAAAAAGTAATATTTCAGGATTCATTAATTTCTTGAATTGGGGGTCACGACCCACAGCTGGTCACAAGTTGCCACCTTTTGGGTTGCTGTTTGTATTCATTGGTAAACGGTCACGTATGGTCCGCGAAGTGCCTCACCGTCGATCGTCGCATGCTCCGCTATGAGTATCGGTGGCGATTCTCCGAGAGGGACTCGTGCTATAGGACTGAGGCTTTCCCAGGGGAGGTGATTGCCGATGCAGATTCTCCAAGGGGAAGCCACCCAGATCTGACGGACGTCACGGACTGGTTCTCGAAGACACCGAGAAGGGTGTGAGCACTGCCTTACTGCGCCTTTCTTTCCGCTCTTGCTGCAACGTCTCTCATTGCAGCTCAAGTTAGCATTTCTGTTTTCACATTTTTTTTAATTCATTTTATTGTAATCATTCCATACATAATGATCAATTTTTACAAAAAATAGGATTGAAAGCAAATCAAACCCCACCCCTGAGAAGGAGAGCATGGCCAGAGCAGTAATACTTAAGGCTTGTAAACATGCCTAAATTATTGAGTTTGATAGAGCAAAAAGAAAATTGTTCTTATTCTAAAATATTATTGATTAAATCCTGCCAGGTTTTGAAAAAATTCTGTACAGATCCCCTAACTGTGAGAATTTGATTTTTTCCAATTTCAAATCATATAAAACCTTGGTTTCCCACTGACTTATTAGAGGAGAGTTAGGATTCTTCCAATTTAACAAAAGTGCCAAAAGTGTAGTGAATGCAATCACAGTTTGCTTGTCCTTCTCCATTTCAAATCCATCTGGAAGAACACCGAACACAGCTGTTAGTGGGTGAGGAGGGATTGTGACCCCAAGGCTGTCTGAAAGGCACTTAAAAATTTTGTTCCAAAATGATGTTAATTTGGTGCAGGCCCAAAACATGTGACCCAGTGAGGCTGGGACTTGGTTGCAGTGTTCGCAGGTTGGATTTGCCCTGGAAACATTTTGGACAATTTTAAGTGAGACAGATGAGCTCGATATATAATTTTGAGTTGAATAATTGTATGCTTTGTGCATATGGATGTCGAGTGAATTCTCTGCATTGCTACCTTCCACTCCTTTTCTGATATATTAATTAAGAGATCTTTTTCCCATTGTCCTCTTGGATCTTTAAAAGGAAGGAACTCTAATAAAATTTTACATATTGCAGAAATGGTGTCTAAGTCCTCGAGGTTGAGCAGTATTTTTCTTAGCATGGTGGAGGGTACGAGATGAGGAAAATCGGGCAGGTTCTGTTTGCCAAAGTTTCTAATTTGAAGATAGTGAAAGAAGTGTGTAGCTGGAAGGTTAAATTTGGAATGTAATTGTTCAAAGGATGCATTTTTTCTATTAAAAAAAGAAAAATCTTGTGATGAGATGAGACTTTTTTCCTGCAACAAGACGTGATCTTTTGAAGAGAGACACTTTCACGTCCTGTGAGATGGGCAAGTCACATCATACTTACAACCTTTGGAAGCAAGTCCCGTGATACGCATTGTGGTACCCGGCGGGGGTTCATGCCCAGCTGGGATGCCCAGGATGACCGGAGGAGGGCTTGTGCCTCCTCCAGAACACGAGGGGGCGTCCTCCCTGGTTGCTGTGGGGGCCACGGGTACAGAGCTTGGAAGCTCAACCCTGTAGGGGCCCGTGGTCACCGCCAGGGGGTGCCCTGATGCCTTGGGAGCCCTGGACCTCAGTACTTCCGCCACACCCGGAAGTACTGGGGGGGAAGAGTATTGGGGACACCCGGAGGACTTCCGGATACACCGACAGAGCTTCCGCCACACAGGGGTGTGGCTACAGAAGCCCTTAGGATGCACCT
This sequence comes from Erpetoichthys calabaricus, assembly GCF_900747795.2. Lineage (NCBI taxonomy): Eukaryota > Metazoa > Chordata > Cladistia > Polypteriformes > Polypteridae > Erpetoichthys > Erpetoichthys calabaricus. The sequence goes on from NC_041396.2 coordinate 303,401,211, forward strand.
GGAGTCCATCCGGGGTTTATAAATGGGGCAGCCTCCCTCCAGTCAGGGGCAAGAGTCGGGTGGAAGTGGATGAAGCTTGGTGAAGAGACGTGGAGGCGGACCAGAGACTGAGAGGGCATTGTATTGTGGCCAATTACTTAAGGGGTGATTGGTGCCTGCGGCACTGGGTCTGTGCACTGTAATTATGTATAATATACGTGTGTTGGATGAAACCATCGTGTCCACCTGTCTGTGTCCGGGCTGTTCCCCACAGCATGCAGAGCAGGTTAGACATAAAATGGAGGTAGGAAAATTCGAAAGTCTCCAAAAAATGAGGGTAAAGATCGCATTAGCGCAAACAAACAGAAAGTATTACTCGCTGAAATAACAGAACAGCGATAAAAGAGATCGAATAGTGTTTTGAGGATGTCTGGGGGAGAAGAGAGACAAGGCAGCGACTTTAAAACGTTCGTAGCGCAGTGTGAGATGCCGATCACGCGGCACAGGAGCAGCAGCAAGCCAGCATCTGATCGAGCAAAGAGGAGGTAAAACTGTATTTGTTTCCTATTGTATCACCGTTTAAGAGGAGTTTCGGAGGAGCGCTCCACATCCAGCCCCTCTTTTCACAACGGTACTTTGTGGTTTAAGTAACTAACAAGTGTTCGTGTCTTTTCCTCCTGGGACACTCGACCCCTCATAAAGGTGCTGCCAGAATGTTTCCAAAGAGCAAATGGTCTTCAGAATAAACTGCGTGGAAGGTTGCCCGCGGCTGGCTTACTCGCTTGAATCCGGGACATCGGTAGTTATGATACAGAGGACGGAATGGGCAATAATGACACATGCAGTAACAGCAAAGAGTAATCAGTGCAAACATACTTCTGCTATTCAGTCAGTGTTAGTCTTTCAACAAATAAACAACCCCCGAGAATTTGTGGAGGTTAACAATCCCATAAATTATCCATAGCTGAAAGAATCCGTCTATTCTGATCTTCCATGCCTCCTTCTAAAACTGGCGTCTCTCCTGTGCTTACCCATTTCGGTCTCCTCTGCTAGAGGAGACGTCCTACGACGGGGCAGTCAGCTACCCTTAAACTTCCATCCCTCGGCGTCTGCAGGTCCCTGTGAGCCCTCCTCCCTTCTCCCTAGGCGTTCATGGAAATCTCGCTCTCTGTGCACTCAACAGCAGGCATAACCCATCCCCATGGGTGCCATCCGCTCGTTCCACCTTGGCCGATGTTCCCGACGGCCTGCCTCCTGCCCGTACCAGGACCAATCCGGACTCTTCTTGTCTTTCTCGTTCTGTCGACTTAACCTTTGGACTTCCTTGCCCTATCCCTCTCGAATCTCCCTCTGTATCCCGCTCAGGTTTTTTTATGCACCCGTCATTGTGATCCTCAAAGTGCCAACGAGGAAACATGCAAACGTGCAATTCCTCATCAACACCCTGGGTCCTAACGACTACGCTACCACACGCACCTACTGTACCCTCACTGAGCCTGAACTCTTTGTAATAAAAACATGCACACTGCCATGGACCCCTAATGCACAGTACCATAAGGGTACACGCGCACACACACACACACACACAATCCCTGACTGGAGTTCATAACATATGAGAAAACAAAACCCATCAGGTCTGTGATTACCACACTGCAGTTTGTGTCGCGGTTTGGGTTTGGGGGTGGGGGTTCAGATTATTGGAGCATGGAAACCAGAGAGAGGAAGGACGTCAGGTGAGCGATTCTGTCCTGTGCATTTTAATACATTATCGTTTATCATGGCGTTGGGGAGTGACGCGTGTTCCATGTTGGTTGGACGTGCAAGTAAGAATTTCATTAGTGCTGCTGAGGGTCATGTTGCGTTCCTCACAAGCTGTAATCAGAACAGTCTGGGACAGACACGCTCTGTGTTTTAATTAAATGTCTTGGTAAGGTGCATCTTGGGTCAGAATGTTCCAGAGTTGGAATCTGAGCTCGTGCAGAGATGACACCATTTGTGAACTCTGTGGTGTGTTACTGACATTCAGTGAATGGCGGCTTTAGGAGTCATTCATTTTTAATGCACTTAGAGCTTACTTGAAATATGAAGTTGTATCTGCTGGGGTGGATGGTTGGCAGACACAGTCGGAGAGGCGAGATTGTGTTGGTTTGGAGAGATGCTGGGTATACTGGGATAAGGGTGCTAAGGATAGAGCAGCCAGGTAAGAGGAGAAGAGGAAGGCCTAAGAGAAGGTGAGAGAGGACATGCAGGTGATGGGGGTGACAGAACAAGATGTAGAGGACAGGAAGAGATGGAAAAAAATGATCTGCTGTGGCGACCCCTAACGGGAGCAGCCGAAAGAAGAAGAAGAAGAAGAGCTGCTGGATTAATAAAACACAATCACCAGTCAGCAGAGAGCTGACTGTGTTCAAGTTCATTGTGTTATGTGTGTAGTGACAATAGTGCCACACATTAATAAACACAGGACATTGAAATTGGGTCCATCAACCTTTAAATTTAACACTTTCAGAATATGTGTGGGGCCAGTGACAGTATGCTTGGGGGTGGGGGGGGGCAAAAAAACAGTTTGAAAAGTAATTTTATATCATCAGAACAGTTAGAACAATGTACTATAGAGCAGAATAGGCCATTCAGCCCAATACAGCTCGCCAGTCCTGTCCACTTCATTCTTCAAAAAGTTTTGAAAGTCTCTGAAGTCCTACTGCCCACCACACTACTTGGTCGCTTATGTCACATGTCTGTGCTTCTCTGTTTTCTAATGTTTGTGTGACATTCATCCTTCACAAGTTTCCAGCTGTGTCCCTGTGTTCTCGATGAACTCATTTTAAAGTCACCGTCTGATCCACTGCACTAATTCCCTTCATCATTTTGCACACTTCAGTCAGGTCTCCTCTTCATCTCTGTAAAGACTCAGCTCTTTTTATCTTCATAACTCGGGGTGACTGTAGCCCTCAATCAGCCTTGTCGCTCTTCTCTGGACTTTCTCCAGTGCTGCTGTGTCTTTATGGAGTCATAAACTTACCACAGAGGACTCCAGAACAGGCCTCACCAGTGTGTTATAAAGCTTGAGCAGAACCTCCTGTGACTTGTACTGCACATATCAAGGTGCTATATAACCTGACATTCTGTTAGCCTTCTTAATGGCTTCTGTACACTGACTGGAAGTCGATAGCTAAGAATCCTCTGTGACTCCTAAGTCATTCTCATTAACAATAGCAGCGGCCCTAGCTCTGCCCCCTGCTGGTCACCACTCTTAACATCACCCAATTCTGATGAGGTTCCTCACACCATCACCCTCTGCTTTCTGTGTCTGAGCCAATTCTGCACCCATCTGCATACCACACCCTGGACTGCCACTTCTTTTAGCTTGATGCCCACCCTCGCATTTTGCAACTCATCAAATGCTTCTTGCCTGAAGAAGGGGCCTGAGTTGCCTCGTAATATTTTGTAATATTTTTAGTTAGCCAATAAAAGGTGACATTTTGCTTAACTCCTCCCTAAAAGTTCAGATCAGTAATATCATCTGCTCCTCTCTGGTTGTATCCTTTTGTTGCCTCCTCATAGAATTCCATTATGTTAGTACAACATGACCTCCCTCTTCTGACCCCATGCTGACTGTTCAGAATAACTCCTGTCCTTGCCAGGTGTTGCTCAGTCTTATCCTTAATAATTCCTTCCATTCATTTTCCTGTGTTGCATGTTAAGCTTACTGGCCTATAGTTGCTTGGATCTTCCCAGTTCCCCTTTTTATATTACCGAATCTTATTTGCCATTTTCCAGTCCTTAGTATTTTCTCTAGGGCTTTGTGACTTCCTAAAAATATGCGTCACTGGTTTATATCTGTACTCACTAACCTCTGATCTGCTCCTGGTGATTTGTTTGATGTCAGCCTATTTAATCTCAGCAGCTCTTCTCTCTCTACAGTTTCCAAATCCCTCAGTATCTCCTTAGTAGCCCCTGTTACCTCTGGGAGGTTATCCACTTGTGAAGACCTCAGAAAGTAGTGTATGAAATTTAAGTAAATAAAGTTAAGTTTGTTCTTGCTCCGCTATGTTCCATTCTTAAGAGAGCCGACCAGAAAGACTCTGAGTTCACCTACAAGTTTATGTGCTATGTGAATCTACACATCTAATAGGTTGGATTAATTTAAATCTACACTTACATTAGAACTCTTTTTAACTTTTGGACATGTTGTCTCTCTCTCTCTCTCTCTTATTTATATATATATATATATATATATATATATATATATATATATATATATATATATATATAATATATAAAATCCAACGTCTGTATGCCTGTCTGCTTTTCACCAGAGAACTACTTAACAGATTTAGATCAGGTTATTTTCTATAATTTGCTTGAACACTCCGTTGATTCTGCGACTTCTCTCATTGTGCTAAGTATCAGAGTTTGCTTGTGGTACCAATGTATTATAGCGCGGGGCCCTCCTCACTCACGTGCCAGCCTCGGGGTGAGTAGCTTACCTCTGTTTATCTAGTGAACGAGAGAACTCCTTAACGGATTTACATCGGGTTTTTCTAGAATTTGCTGGAACATTCCGGTTGATTTTGCGACTTCTCTCATCGCACTAAGTTTCATAGTTCGCTTGCAGGAACGATATATTTGCACTAATCCGAGACAGAGGCTGCGGGCCGAGGGGAGGGGGAAGCGTGATGTCAGGAGTTTGGAGCCGGGTGGGACCCTCCTCACTGTCCTGTTTCACTAGTAACAGAAAAATAAATGTGTGTTACATAACCCCCACCTCTTGATCTGCTCTGTCTATTTTCCTGGCGTTTCTAGATGGTAAAGGAAGTTCTGACCTGCTGTGCCTGATAGTGTGGTAGTAGGGTATGCAATTTAAGACATTTTGTTAAGGTCCTCATAATAAAGAGTATTAAAGTGAAAATTAGCACAAAAATACCCCTTTTAATCACTTCTACATGTAGTTTAGATCAGTGGTACCCAGACTCGACCACAGGAGGACCCCCTGAGCCTGCAGATTTTTTGTTACCCTCAGTTTCACAATCAGTAAGTCATTTTAACTCACAATTGATTGCATTTAATTAGCTGATGTTTTTTTTCTCTTATTCTTTGATTATTTTTTTTACATTTATAATTTAGAACCTAAATTTATCATTTTTACTTAACCACTAGGGGGTGTTGCAGTACTTCATACCCCAGATGCAACTGCACAGCGTCATGAGAACGACACAAAAACCATGTAAAGGTTTGGGGCAGCCACCCATATAGTGTGCCTTGGCTGCAAAAAGGATTTGAAATAACTGCGAGATGTTCAGACGACTCCAGAGTCCAAAACAGAACTGATGATGTGCAGGCAAGATGGCGGTTTTGAAGGCCAGTGTAGGAAGTGACATCATCGGGGATGGAAAATAACGTCATGACTAGCGCCGGACCCGGACGTGATGTCTTCGGGACCGGACGTGATGTCATAGGAGGCGCCCGAACCGGAAGTGACATCATCAGAGGCGCCAGGAACCGGGAGTGACATCAGTGGTGCCAGAACCGTGCAGGATTTCCCAAGAATGGTCTGCAAGGGATTGAGGAAGACAGTTAGTGCACCTTGCCGCCTCCTGGTCTGGCGTGGAATTACTATGACTCAGGCCCTTTAGCTGTCTCCCACTCGCACATGTGTGACAACAGATACAAGTCCCGTTGCAATAGGAAGGTTTATTTATAAATACTTTACATAGGAGGCTTTTAAATCAGAAATCTTTCTTTCTTTCTCTGCCCTTCACACCCACCTCCAACCCACCTGAATGATGTTGAGCGGACCATTTTAGCCTTAACCCTTACATCCGGTGCTAGGACTGTGGTCAAACGGAAGCCCCTCAGAGTAGGAATAGGAACTGAACAGGGCTGCCCCGCAGGACTGCATGTATCCCATCATGCCCTACGGGTGCCCTAGCCCAGGGATATGCTGCCGTCGAGTGTATCGGGGGAGCAAATGATCCAAGCAGGGTAATGTCCCCTGATTCTGCTATTATATTGGCCTCCTGACCAGGTAAGGGAACCCGAAATCGAACCTGTCCTGGCAGGGACGCCTGTGTACTCAGTTCCATTTTGGCACCTCGTGCTTCTGCCCTGGCCGATACTTGCCTCTTGTTTTTTCTTGCTTCTGAAAGGCTAGCCTCCAGTCTGGGTAAAAATAACCTTGCCCCATCCCGGTCTGGATGCCCACCCATTGCACTGTCTAGACGTTTAGAAATATTTGTCTTTTGGCTGAGCTTTAAACATGTAACTCCCTTTTTGTGGTTGTCCTAATAATGTGCACTCTTTTGTTAATTCCTGCCTGTCGTTGTTTCCTCATAACAACAACTGGGCAAACAACACTGATGTGCTCATTCATGAATGACAAGTTAAATGAGCAAAATGCCCAGAAAAGCAGAATGAAAATCAGGATTATGATAAAAGTATCGCAGACCAAGTTAAATTATTCCCATGAGCACCGTAATAACTAAAGACTTTGTACATTCTAATAAACTACAGTGGACCAGTGTCCCGTCCCGGATTTGTTCCTGCCTCGTGCCCTGTGCTAGTTGGGATTGGCTCCAGTGATCCGATCCACCGCATTCCGGATTAAACAGGTCTGAACAACTCCCATGATGTAACAGTCGAATACCTCTACACTGATCCTAAAGCATTGAAACTCTCAAATAGCAGCTTTCTCAGTTAGGTTAGGTTGTTCAGTTAGTTGGCTGCAGCCATGGTGGCTATGGGGGGGTTCCCTGTGGGGGGGGGAGGGGGTTCCCCAGGATGGAGTTTTGGAAACCTCTGGTTTAGATGATAAAAAAGAGTCAACATAAACCCCTAAGCCCCTTTCATAGGTCTCTGCCTGTAGCTCAGTGTCTCCCATCTTGTGTTTCTAATTGACATTCCTTTTGCCCCCCCATGTAGCTCCTCGGACTTTTCAACATTAAACTCCATTTTCCAAGTGTTTGCTTGTCTAAGTCTTTTTAAATTGCCGTTGCTGCCTCCACAGTGTCTGCCGTCCCACCAAGTTTAGTATCTTCAGCTCATTTCATTATTAGTTTACTACATACACCGGAATGAAATGTCATTAATGTAAATTAGAACAAGTATGGGGTCCAAGGGCAGACCCCTAAGGGGGCTCCACTGATGACCCCATTTCTCCTCTGATCTGCACTCTTTGTCTTCCGACTGTTAACCAGCCTGAGATCCTCTTTTGTTCTTTTGCCTCTGAGGGCCTACAGCTTGTAGTTCCAGATTTGCTCTCTGGTGTGGACCCTCAGCAAAAGCTCTGTGAAAGTCCAAGTCCGTCACGCATGTCGTACCCGTTGCTTGTGTCACCTGCCGCAGGGGCTGCCCAGAGAGGTCGTACGACCCAAACGGCTCCGGCACTTGTGCTGTGAATGCTGAGGTGAGATGGACATTAACGAAGGGATGTGAAACGATTCTTCATGCCTCCTTGCATTTCTGAGTCGCTTATTTTCCGTTCTGAGAAGGTTGCCAGGCAAACACAAGGAGCTAAATAAAGCAACGCTATTGGAGGAGCTGGGAAATGGAAAGTCTTTTTTTTTTTTTTATAAGGGCCATTAATGAAAGTGTAACCAGGTGATGAGAGAACAAGAGCAAACAGCAGCCACATTCACTTTTTAATTAGCAGCTGAAGAGTTCTGAGAGATTTCATCCGCTGGTGGCTCTCATTAGAGACCTAATGTGCTGGACCTGCACGTTTGGGTCGTCGTTTAATGACGCTCCACTGCGGCAGATTTCAGGGGTATTGAATGATGTGTTTCAGAGCTACAGCAGGAAGGGACTGCTGGCTAAAGTGCAGCTGAATACCAAGGCCTGGGCCAACATGCCAGTGCTTCACGAATCATTTAGAAGGCCAGGTTGATTGTGTTTGAGTATAAGACTTTATAACTCTCTAGACATTTATCAGGGCATCTCTAGAGGTGAGGGGAAATCTAATCAGCGTGGACCTCAGCTTTAACATTTGCAGTACACCATCTGTGGGAATATATTTTGTAATACATATACTAATAGAATGCATTGCATGTGTCATACCAACAGATGGCGCATCACAAACCTTTATAGTAAAATGCATTACTACAAATGTCTGTGATGGACCATCTGTTAGAATAACACATGCAATGCACATGTCTCTGTTACATGCCACATGGTATGGAATTGGCAAAAGCAGTGGTAATGTTTGTGATGTACCTTCTGTTGGAATGACAAATGCAATGCATTTTATTGCTACAACTGTTTGTGATGCTCCATTTGCTGGAATGACAGCATGTTGTAGTTGCGATGTTGCTGCCTCACTAATTTTGAAGATGGCAATGTATCTGTTCCTGGAATTTACAAATAAAAGTAAAAACAAATAAATAACTACAAGCGTGTTAAGATTCTTTGTATTGTTAAGAAAATTGTTTGCTTTTTTCCAGCTTCTTTTGGTTCACGGCTGTTCAGTTTTGGGTGTTCTGAAGTGCCCTATCATATTTTGCACTTATTATTTTTTAATTTTTATTTTTACTTATTAATAAAAATATCTATCTATCTATCTATCTATCTATCTATCTATCTATCTATCTATCTATCTATCTATCTATCTATCTATCTATCTATCTATCTATCTCTGTTATATAGCACCTTTGATTTCTGTCTGTCTGTCTGTCTTGTTTTCTGTGCCTCTGGGTAGGCTCTGGTCCACCGTGACCCCAAATTCCATACTGTGGGTCCGTATATAACCAGGGGGTCTTTAATAAATGAATCCAAGTACAAATCCTGAGATCAAACAGACAGACCGAAGGTGCAAGAGGCTGCATGTCAAGCTCAGGACTCTCTTCACTTTGGCTGCACGTCATTCCGGGCTGCTTGTGGCACAAGAAGGTTCTTTGCTGTTTTCTCCTTTTTCTGTGTTATCCTTTGCCACGAGTGCTCGTACGTAAATGAAGAGCTGAGTGTTTCACATTTTTGGTTTTAAAACGTTTTTGTGATATTTAAACTCATGCAAAGAAGCCGAGTCTGGAGCTGCTGATAGCAGAAGACGTCTTTCATTGTGTTAAATCAGCTGGGTCAGGATCCAAGCTTTGGCTAATTAGAAAAGTGCTTTCTGCTCGAGGGCATTAAAAGTTGGCTCGTGATAACAGAGAATGGTTAATGACTGGCTGCTCCTGGAGCACTAAGCTCCCCAAAGAGCCCTGCGACTTGCCTCTGCGTCTCCCTCCAAGGTGTATCTCTGCATTTGGCCCTCCTCCATTTTCTCCACAAATCCTTTTTCCTTGACGATGAAGACGTAGCCCTGGCAGTTTTTCCTTTCCTTTCCGCTGTGACGTCTGCCAGTCGATCCATTTATTCAGTTGCTAGCTAAATGACAAGCTTTACGCAGCATTATTAATTCAGTGCCTGGCAGTCGATAAAACTGCCTGTCCACTCGGTATACTTCAATCCTTTACTATTCCACAACACTATTGATTAGGTGGGCAGTCGTATTACCCAACCCCCCCCCCCCCATTCCCCAACCCCAAACTAATCCCTCTGTCACATTCACACCACACTGCTGCCCAGTCTGATTCCAAACCTGCCAGTCCATTCAGGCCCACCTCGTGGACGAGAGCGATCAGCAGTGGTCCACAATCTGGGTTAGGTGTCAGGTTTGTGGGCTTAGAGACCCCTGAATGAGGTGATAAATCATTTTAATAAGATTCAGATCGATGTTTAAGGAATGAGAAGAGCAGTGCAGGTCAGGTTTGCTAGTGTCGATATGCAGCTCCTACACTTTATCACATGCTTCGAGTAAAGACGTCTGCTAAATCAATACATTTGTTTGACTACAAGTCTCAGCTGCAGCCTGACTCCGTTTTGACTTTTCTTTATTTGTACTTTATACGTGGGGTTTGTATTGCGTGAAATCTACAGGCACGTTCCTGTTTATCATGCCGGAGAGACGCGACGTGTTGCATGTTAGTCGGACATGCAGGTGAGAATGATGAGATGCTGCGTCTACTACTCAGAAAGCTGCCAGCCTTGAAATTTACCCCTTTGCCAATTTACTGTACTGTATATATATATAAAATACACAGGTGCATCTCAATAAATTGGAATAGCATGGAAAAGTTCATTTATTTCAGTAATTCAGTTCAAAAAGTGAAACTCCTATATTCTATAGATTCATTACACACAAAGTGATATATTTCAAGCGTTTATTTCTTTTCATTTTCCTGATTACGGCCTGCAGGTAATGAAAACTCAACATTCAGTACCTCAGAAAATTAGAATATTACATAAGACCAATAAAAAAATCATTTTTAATCCAGAAATGTTGGCCTACTGAATAGTCTGTCCATGTAGGCACTCAATACTTGGTCGGGGCTCCTTTGGCATGAATGACTGGCATGGAGGCGATCAGTATGTGGCACTGCTGAGGTGTTATGGAAGCCCAGGATGCTTTGATTGTGGCCTTCAGCTCGCCTGCATTGTTGGCTGAGGTGTCTCTCATCTTCCTCTTCCTCACAGATTCTCTATGGGGTTTAGGCCAGGCGACTTTTGGCAGTGTGGGCTGGTGCCAAGTCCTGCTGGTAAATGAAATCAGCATCTCCATAAAGCTCGTCAGCAGAGGTGCACATGAAGAGCTCTAAAATGTCCTGGTAGATGGCTGGCTGCGCTGACTTTGGACTTGATAAATAAAACACAGCGGACCAACACCAGCAGGTGACATGTGTGAAAGAAAAATTTAACTGCTTACAAGCTACAAAGGGTTAATAGCTGACAAAGCCGTTTTTCTATAACGGCAGGTTATTCATACAGGCGTCTGTCATAAGACAGCTGACCAAAGACAATTTCCAGTTTCTTAGGAACGCGTCTATTTGTCAGTGTCGTTTTTTTCTGCTTTTATGTTCTGTATCTTGCTCTGCATGTGTTTCGTACGTACATTTTTTTTGAGTCTTTTGAATTCCAGTTTTCATTTTCTCTAACCTGCTCTGCATGTGTTTGACCCCCTTGTTTTTAACCTCTTTATGACGTTTTACTTTGTTGTCTACTCTTTGTCTTTTATCTCTGACCTCGCTTTATCCTGCTTTTGTTTTAATGACACCTGGTCCATGGTGATTATTTTCCCTTTTTCGAGTACAGTGAACCCTCGTTTATCACGGTTAATCCGTTCCAGACTCTACCGTGATAAAAGAATTTTCGCAAAGTAGGATTCTTTATTTATAAATCGAATATTTTCGCAATTAGAGTATAGAAAACCTGTTTACGACCTTCTAAATTCGTCTTTTAACATTATTAGAGCCCTCTAGACATGAAATAACACCCTTTAGTCACCATTACACTCGTATTACCCAATATATTAGACAAAACGAGAGAAGACATATTAGACGTTACAAATATCATATTATTACTAGGCTCACCCTCCTTTTAAGGCGACCGACTTTTATCCTCAATTTGTGTGCGCTCCATGTGTACATCAGGCATGTAAGTGTAGGGAATGAGAACATCAAAGTGCCCATTCATAACATCTCCCGAAAACCTATTTACTACGCGGTGAGGCATTAGTACTCCATCAACATTAAATATTTCCAGAGACATAATTTTGTCTATTTTTCCAGCGCATGGTGCACCAAAGCAAGGGAACAATGGGAGCACCAGAACTCTGCTCACATCGCGTCGCTTCGTACCGCAAGTAGTAAGTCTGTGATAAGCGGAATACCGCTACGCTTTGCACTCATGGGATGGAAGGACAATCCCGACCACTTTTATATAGTAGATTATTGTACTGTACATTTAATTACACACACACACACACACACACACAGTTCTTACACACAACCACTAACCTATGAAGGCACAACCTCAGTAGGAGAGTCTTCAGGTGGTGCAGTATCTTCAGCAGGTGCGTCGTCGTCTTCCGCTGAAGGAGTACTAGGAGTAGGCAGTGGGTGTCTGGGTGCGCGGCTGAAGAACATCTTGATAGGCAGTTGCTGGCGCTGTCTTTTCATATGTGTGAGGAGGCTTTTGTAGGGTGTTGCCATCTTTGATCATATCCAAGAGTTTCACCTTCTCCTGGATGGTAAGCATCTTCCTCCGGCGCTTAGTTTTATTGTCAGAAGGCTTAGAAAAAGCAGCACGTTTAGGAGCCATCGTGGGGCTTAGATAAAAGTTCTCAGAAAGCGCATGCATAGTGCTGTAAGCGTGTATGAGAAAAAATCGCGATAGAGTGAAGCCATGAAAGTCGAAGCGTGATGTAGCGAGGGATCACTGTAATAATTTCCATTTGTTTGCGCTCCTGCGATCTTTACTTTCTTTTTTTCATACTTTCTAATTTTCCTACTTTCATATTCTTTAACTTTCTCCACATTTGTATCGCGCCAAGGTTTTTTTCTTTTTTTGAGCATTTCAAATTTCATTGCTTTCATAATCTCTAACCTGCCCTGCATGTGTATAGCGCCAACGTTTTTGAACATCTTTATGAAGTTCTACTTTGTCTTTTAATTCTGAGCCCAATTGGACCTGCCTTTTTTCAATTCCACTTGTTCTGGGTTGATAATTACTTTCCTTATTTTCTGAATTTGCACCTAGATTATTCTTTTTCTTTTTTGTCTCTCCAACGCTTTTGAGTCTCTTTTCTCCGCGCTACTTTCTTCTTCGCTTTGTTGTCTACGTTTCATCTATAACGTATTGTCCTTAAATGCTTTATATGCGCTCAGAGCCCTGGATCTGTGTGTGCTCAAAGCCAAAACACGACTGAGTGTGTTGCTGCCCGTGCTCTTATTTGGTTGTAAGTAGGGCGTGTCTTGCAAGAATTTCATGTTCTACATCATCGCGAGACGGTCCTGGGTCAATCTCTTGGCACAAAGTCTCATGTTTAAGGTCCCCACGAGACACTCCGTGGTCAGTCTCTTTAGTCTCGCAGTTCTTTTAAGTGTCTTCTGTGATCTTAACATGAAGATCACGTCTTAACGCCCTACTGCTTCTCTGCAGGTTTTTTTTTTTATAATAGAGAGATAAGGGGAAGGAAGAAAAAGATTTAAAAACCAATGGAAAAAAATTTTGCTCTTCGGCCTTGCAATGTAGAATCCACATACTCATCTGTGACTGAATAAAAATTGAATGGATTGAACTTGTCCTGTCTTCCTCGGGGAAGTTTTTAGTTTTTTTTACTTCCACACATGGCTTCCCAACTCATCACTGCCTGTGGAGTCCTCTTTTCAGGTGAAAGTCAATTTTGCATAGCATTTGGAAATCAGGGTCGGACCCAGAGTCTGGAGGAAGAGTGGAGAGGCACAGAATCCAAGTTGCTTGAGGTCCAGTGTGAAGTCTCCACAGTCAGTGATGATTTGGGGAGCCATATCATGTGCTGGTGTTGGTCCGCTGTGTTTTATTTATCAAGTCCAAAGTCAGCGCAGCCAGCCGTCTACCAGTACATTTGAGAGAACTTCATGTGCACCTCTGCTGACGAGCTTTATGGAGATGCGGATTTCATTTTCCACCTGGACTTGGCACCTGCCCACACTGCCAAAAGTACCAACACCTGGTTTAACACCAGGTGGCACAGTGGTAGTGCTGCTGCTTTGCAGTAAGGAGACTGTGGAAGATTGTGGGTTCGCTTCCCGGTTCCTCCCTGTGTGGATAGCACTTTGAGTACTGAGAAAAGCGCTATATAAATGTAATGAATTATTATTATTATTAATGACCATGGTGGGTATCACCATGCAAACTCGCCTGACCTAAACCCCATAGAGAATCTGTGAGGATGAGGAAGATGAGAGACATCAGAACCAACAATGCAGACGAGATGAAAGCCACGATCAAAGCATCCTGGGCTTCCATAACACTTCAGAAGTGCCACAGGCTGATCGCCTCCATGCCAGTCATTCATGCCAACGGAGCCCCGACTGAGTATTGAGTGCCTACATGGACAGACTCTTCAGTAGGCCAACATTTCTGGATTAAAAACCATTTTTTTTTTTTATTGGTCTTACATATTATTCTAATTTTCTGAGATACTGAATTTTGAGTTTTCATTACCCGTAGGCTGTAATCAGCAAAATGAAAAAAAATAAATGCTTGAAATATAATCACTCTGTGTGTAGTGAATCTATAGAATATAAGAGTTTCACTTTTTGAATTACTGAAATAAATTAACTTTTCCATGATATCTCATTTGAGATGCACCTGTGTAGATTGTGAAGGAATCAAAACACAGAGACAAAAAATTAAAGGTTGGGGGAATTCCCCGTGTAATGCTGGAGGCGATGAGTTGTCGTAAACGACCGATACTTGGTCAGAACAAACATTTGACAATCGTCGTAGTTCTTTGGGTTCTTTTATGTACACTAAGCAGGAAATACAATAAGCAGAAATGAGTTAGCAGGTAGTGACGTGTACTGGTAGGGACGGAGGTGACGTCTTCAGTGGCAGCCAGAAGAGAAGTTATCAATACGGGACCAGGAGCGACGTCTTAGGCAGAGGGATCTGGGAGTGACGTGCTGTTGTGGAGTTGAGGTATTCCGCCGTGATTGATCTTCTGTTTTTCTGGTGAATAAAGAGAGAAGTCATTAATAATCTGTTCCAATCCTCTATCTTTCGATCTTTCATGCTCCCCTAAGCACACGTGTGTGACAATGCATATTTTGTTTATTCATTTATTTATTTCTTGCTTCTTCACATCCCCTCATCTTCCCACCTGTGAGGTCTCTGGAAGTGCAGCAGTTGCGAGCGCCAATCCCTCAGCCTGGCAGCAAAGCTGAGAGAATCCTGAGTGTCCGGTGGGCTTTTCGCTCTTTAAGCTCGTTTCCTACATAATGAGCCCGTGGCGAGCAGCAGATTTCAAAGGGAGGGAGAAGCTCAGGACACGTGCTGCCGACATTTCCCTAAAGAACCTCAAGTTTCTCGTGTGTTTTTCCCAGCAGCAGACGCTCATTAATGACTGCTTACCTGCATGATATAAACACACACAGGCCGGAGGTCTTAGCTGTTGGGTGACGTAAGAAGGCGAAAAGAAAGAGTGTGTGACCGATAGGCCCGAAGTCAAACAAAGCAGCGGGGCCAGAAAAGATTTATCACCGAGTGCTTAAGGGGGTTAGCAAGTACAGATACTTATTTTTAGGAAGTCACTGCACACTGAAGAGATTCCAAAGGACTGGAAAATAATAATAATAACAATAATACATTTTATTTATATAGCACCTTTCCCATGCTCATGGCACTTCACAGAGTTTAAGAAAGAACAGCAGGGTATACAGTATATACAGTCATATGAAAAAGTTTGGGAACCCCTCTCAGCCTGCATAATAATTGACTCTCCTTTCAACAAAAGACAGCAGTGGTATGTTTTTCATTTCCTAGGAACATCTGAGTGCTGCGGTGTTTTCCGAACAAAGACTTTTAGTGATGCAGTATTTAGTTGTATGAAATGAAATCAAATGTGAAAAACTGGCTGTGCACAAATGTGGGTCCCCTTGTCATTGTGCTGATTTGAATGCCTGTCACTGCTCAATGCTGATTACTTGGTTGAATGAGCTCATTAAGCCTTGAACTTCACAGACAGGTGTGTCCAGTCATGAGATATAAAGGTATTTAAGGTGGTCAATTATAAGTTGTGCTTCCTTCCCTTTGACTCTCCTCTGAAGAGTGACAGCATGGGATCCTCAAAGCAACTCTCCAAAGATCTGAAAACAAAGATTGTTGAGTCTCCAGGTTTAGGGGAAGGCTACAAAAAGCCATCTCAGGGGTTTAAACTGTCAGTTTCAACTGTAAGGAATGGAATCAGGAAATGGAAGGCCACAGGCACAGTTGCTGTTAAACCAGCAGGTCTGGCAGGCCAAGAAAAATACAGGAGCGGCATATGAGCAGGATTGTGAGAATGGTTACAGACAACCCACAGATCACCTCCAAAGACCTGCAAGAACATCTGACTGCAGATGGTGTATCTGTACATCGTTCTACAATTCAGCACAATTTGCACACAGAACATCTGTATGGCAGGGTGATGAGAAAGAAGTCCTTTCTGCACTCACACCAAGTCGCTTGTTGTATGACAATGCTCATTTAGACAAGACAGATTCATTTTGGAACAAAGTGCTTTGGACTGATGAGACACAAATGGAGTTATTTGGTCAGAACAAAAAGTGCTTTGTATGGCGGAAGAAGAACACCGCATTCCAAGAAAAACACCTGCTACCTACTGTCAGATTTGGTGGAGGTCTCATCATGCTGTGGGGCTGTGTGGCTAGTTCAGGGACTGGGGCCCTTGTTAAAGTCGAGGGTCCGATGAATTCAACCCAGTATCAACAAATTCTTCAGGATAATGTTCAAGCATCAGTCACAAAGTTGAAGTTACGCAGGGGTTGGATATTCCAACAAGACAATGACCCAAAACACAGTTGGAAATCTACAAAGGCATTCATGCAGAGGGAGAAGTACAATGTTCTGGAATGGCTGTCACAGTCCCCTGACTTGAATATCATCGAAAATCTATGGGATGATTTGAAGCAGGCTGTCCATCATATTGAACTGAACTGGAAAGATTTTGTATGAAGAATGGTCAGAAATACCTCCATCCAGAAACCAAACACTCATCAAAGGCTCTAGGAGGACAGCGTCTAGAGGCTCAAAGGAGGCTCAACGAAGTATTGATGTCATATCTCTGTTGGGGTGCCCACATTTATGCACCTGTCTAATTTTATTATGCATATTTTCTGTTAATCCAATAAACTTAATGTCACTGCTGAAATCCTACTGTTTCCATAAGGCATGTCACATATTTAAAGGAAGTTCAGCCAATGAGAAACAAAAATCCAAAGAATTAAGAGGGGTTACCAAACTTTTTCATATGACTATAGCACTGTTAACAACACTTTTCGATATTCTGTAAGTGCCTTGAGCATGGGAAAGGCGCTATATAAATAAAATGTATTATTATTGTATTAAACCAGATAAATAAATAAAGAAGATTAAGACAGTAAATTCAGAGAAAAGCCTGACAGACAACATAATTGATGGTCTCACGCACACACACACGCACACACACACAGAGGTTACATGAGCATCTTGACATCGAGGTAAACTGAGAGAAGGGTAATAAAGTCAAGTAGAGTTAAAAGTCTTCCTGAACAGATGAATTTTAAGTTGTTTTTTAAAAGAATGAATGGAGTCAGCTGATCTCATTAATTTTGGGATGTCATTCCAGAGTCTGGGCGCTATACAGCTGCTGTCACCCATAGAGTGCAGGTTAGTGTGAGGCACAACGAGATTACCAGAATCAGAGGACCTCAGTGGGCGGACAGGCACATAGTGATGGAGAAGGTCACTGATGTAGTTTGGTGCAAGGCCATTTAAGGCTTTTTAGGTTATTAATAGAATTTTATATTCAATCCTGTAAGACACAGGGAGGCAGTGAAGGCGAAGCAGTGCTCGCTGCTGCTGGTCCATGTAAAGACTCTGAGAGCAGAGTTTTGAATAAGCTGGAGCTCTGATATAAGATTAGAAGGGGCACCTGCCAGCAGCGAGTTACAGTAATCGATGCGGGATGTGATAAAAGCATGGTCAAGTTTCTCAGCATTAGAAAAGGAGAGGAAGGAGCGAACACGGGATATGTTACGGAGGTGAAAGTAAGAAAGTTTCTTAACGTGGTTTATGTGGGCGGAATAAGAAAGGGAGGAATCAAAAATGACACCACTGTTACTTGCATCAGATGAAGGTCTGATGAGATCACCGCCAAGAGTGACTGGGAAGGAGCTCATTTTCTTAAGTAGCGCTTTAGTGCCAATTTGCAGGAGTTCAGTTTTGTTGCAATTTAATTTTAAAGAGTTCTGCTCCTTCCAGGTTTTAATTTCACTTAGGCAAGTTGTGAGCTGAGAAAACTCTGATGAAGTTCCACTTTCAACATTGAAATAGAGCTGAGTATTGTCTGCATAAAAACGATAACCCAATCCATAGCTATGAATAATATGGCCAAGGGGAAGCATATAAATACAGAAGAGAAGAGGGCCGAGGACAGAGCCCTGAGGAACTTTTTGTATAACTGGTGCTGAGCTGGATCTGCTGTTGCCAAGACTAGCAAACTCTTGCCTATCAGTCAGATAGGACTTGAACCACTGGAGGGCAGTGCCAGAGATACCCAGCATGTTCTCCATTCTGGACAGTAGAATGTCATGTCTGACCTGAGTGTCAAATGCTGCACTGAGGTCTAACAGAATTAATATGCTGAGTTGTCCAGAGTCTGCTGCCATAAGCAAATCATTGGTTACCTGTAGCAGAGCAGTTTCACAGCTGTGCTGCGCCCTGAAACCGACTGAAAGGGTTCCATCAAATTATTAAAGGTTAAATAGTTGATGAGCTGGGAGGCTACAACACGCTCAAGAACTTTTGACAGAAAAGGTACGTGGGAAATAGGCCAAAAATTGTTAAAATCGTCACCATCAAGACCAGACTTTTTTAACATGGAGGTTGCAGAAGCGATTTTAAAAGTGAGCGGCACAAAGCCAGTGTCAAGGGATGAGTTTATTATTGTTGTAACAGTCGGGATTATGGCATGAAGGCAGGATTTAAGTAGTGTGGTGGGGATGGGGTCCAGTACACAAGTAGTCGGTCTCATCTTACAAAGCAGGTCATTAACAAAAGCAGATGTGACTGGTGAGAACTTAGAGAAGGAGCTGGATGGGGTGGGAAAATAGGGAGAGATATACACAGATGATGTATTTATGTTTGTTGAATTATTTAGATCTTTAATTTTGTTACGGAAAAATTGGAGGAATTCCCCACAGACTTCAGTAGAAGAGGTAATTGGGCCAGATGCGGGTTGAAGTAATTTATTAACTACAGAGAACAAAACCCTTGGGTTATCGTGGCCACTTTCTATTATTCTGCCATAATGGGTGTTCTTGGCAGCAGTTAGTGCTTCTCTGTAAGCTCTTTGGTGGTCAGAGAAAGCCTGGATGTGCACAGTGAGGCCAGTCTTACGTGACATTCTCTCAAGGCGTCGGCCAGCTGCTTTCATAGATCGTAATTCTGAGTTATACCAAGGAGCCGAACGTTTAAATGAAACCTCCTTATGTTTTAAAGGAGCTGTTTTATCTAATGCTGAGTGAAGGGCTGAGTTATAGGATTAGCAAGACTATCTAGTGTTGATGGAATGAATAGGTGAAGACAGAAAAATATCAGAAATGGATCCAGAAAGGATAGAGGGACAGATATTTTTAAGGCTTCTGTAAGAAATTTGTTGTTTACAGGTAAGAGGAGGGAGAGGTAATGAGACAGTGAAAAATACTGCTTTATGGTAAGAGAGTCCCAAATCAGAGCTGTAAATGTTGGCAACAGATAGTCCAGAAGTGCAGATCAGGTCCAGTATATGTCCACCAGAGTGGGTGGGATCATCAACATGTTGTGTCAAGTCAAAACAGTCCAATAAGGAGAGGAAGTCATTTCTCAGTTTAGATGTGGGGATGTCAATATGGATGTTGAAATCACCAAGAAGAATGACTCACTGGGTAAAGGAACTTAAGTGGGTTAATAGTTCAGTCACATCAGATAAGAAGGATGCATTGTATTTTGGAGGACGATAGACAACAATGAGTAAGACAGGACCTGATTCCGTTATTAGTTTAAGAGCTAGGCACTCGAAAGACAATGGACAGTCAATTGGGATTCTTTTGATGTTTAACTCCACTCTGACTGTTACTGCAAGTCCTCCGCCTTGTCGTGGGCTACGAGGCTCTTTGAGGAAAGTATAGCCAGGTGGTGTCACCTCCGTGAGAGACGTAAATTCGTTCGGTTTTTGCCAAGTCTCCATTAAGCACAGCATATCAAGTTTGGTGTCAATGATGAATTCTGACCGCACCAATGCTTTTCCTTTAAGAGATCTCGAATTAAACAATGCAATATTAGTTAATGAGGCTTCTTTTTGCACAGAGCCGTGACCGGAGTTTATTTTCACATACTGTAAATTTGGTACACTGACACTTCTATTTCCAGGGCCGTGAGTAGGACGCCATATTCCTGCGCAAATGCTGTCTGTGATCTTTTCATTCGCATGGCAAATATCATCCCATTATATAAAAAGGGTGACCGGGCAGATCAGAGCAACTAGAGGCCAGTAAGCTTAACGTGCATCAGAGGAAAATTAATGGAAGGAATTAAAGAGAAGATTGAGCAACAAATGGCAAGGACAGGAGATATTAGGAACAGTCAGCATGGGGTCAGAAGTGGGAGGTCGTGTTTGACTAACATACTGGAATTCTATGAGGAAGAAACAAAAGAATACAATCAATGTGGAGCAGATGAGATTATTGATCTGGATTGTCCGAAAACATTTGATAAGGTGCCACATGAGAGGTGGGCATCAAACTTAAAGAAGTGGCAGTTCAGGGTGTGGGGTGTAGATGACACAGGAAGAGGAGGGTGATGGTGTGAGGAACCTCATGAGAATTGGGTGACGTTAAGAGTGGTGACCAGCAGGGGGCTGTAATACGCTACCGTGGCTGTCCGTTTGTCTGTCCAAGATTTTAAATCACCTGTAGCTTGCAAAGCATTTAAACTATTGATCTGAAATTTGTTACAAATATACTACATGATGTCTTCTGTCTGCTTTCGGGGTGATGATTGACCTCCAAGGTTATTCCTCTTTTTATTTTATTGTAGAATCAACTCTCGGCAGTGCGGCGCATGGGTTCGGGTGTCGTTCTCATCCCTACCACCTTTGCCGTCACTTCCCCGACCTCTTCATATCTTAAATCATTCTTGAGGCACATTGAAGACTTAAGTGCCAGCATAAGTGAAAAATTAAGAAAAATGCACTAATCAATTGCAACACAAACACTGACTTAATCAGTTTTGACACGAAAAGATGCCGACAAAAGAAGCGAAAAAGCCGCTAGGGTGGAGAAAAGAAGAGCTGCTCAGGAAGGAACAATCACATCAACCTCTGAGCAAACGAATGATAAACGTACAGAGAAACGTACAGAGAAAGAGAGAGGAGGAAAACTAGGAATGTCAAGTCAAGTGTATTCACTGCACGTTATTGTGCACTGCGCCGTTACTGGTATATATATATATATATATATATATATATATTGTAGCAGTAGAGGCTTTTATCGACCTCTTGAACCCTCGGGTACCACTCCAAACACCAGGTAAAAGACCAATTATTATTTATTAAATAATAATACTGTGCACAAAGCACCCTCCACTCCACACAAGACCATAACGTTACTGGATCCTCTGGTGGCCACTCCGTTTCGAGGGTCTGTTTCTTTTTAGAAAGCCCACTCTTCTGCCTTAATTTTCGTCCCATTCTGCACCAATACGAGATGAAGCTCTTCACCGACTTAGTGCTTGTAGTAACGGGAGTTTCTACCTCCGTGCTCGAAAGCGGTACTGTCTTTGGGTATTCTGCTACCACAATTTTTGTTTTAAATTCAGGTCCTCTGCCAAACGACGGCCAGAGAATCCTGCCGACTACGCCAGTGTAGCAGTTGAGGCTTTTATCAACCTCTTGAACCCTCAGGTACCACGCCAAACACCAGATAAAAGACCAATTATTATTTATTAAATAATAATAATGTGCACAAAGCACCCTCCACTCCACACTACTCATATCCATATTACTAACCGAGAATGCTAAACCGGATGGACGCAGGGACATCCGGCCATGGGCCGTAGCCGCAAAAAGACGTACTGCGCAGGCGCCCCAAGAAATGAGGGGCCGCGAGAGGCGGACAAGACCACAGAAAAAAGGAGTGAGCACAGAAAAAAGGAGTCAAAGAAATGAGGCGGCGCGAGCACAGAAAAAAGGAAAAGGCACAGAAAAAAGTAGTCAAACGCAGGCAAAGCACGAAACCCATTGCACACGAAACTAGCACACAAAAAAAAAGAAGATGCTCGCGCACAACAGCAAGGCACCCCCCCCCCACAGGCACCGGACGGGACACACACCAAGAGGGGGATTTAACAAGCCCATGGAACACAAAAAAAAAAGAACACAAAAACACCCCACACACCCTACAAGCAACGGACGGGACACACAAAGAGGGGGATTCAACAAGCCCCTGGAACACAAAAAGAAAGAAGACGCTCGCGCAACAACAATCCTCACCCACCCCCCACACACATCAATAAGAAGTGACACCCAAAGCCACATTTCTAAAGGAAACGTCCATATTAAACATACGTCATCTCAACACCTTCACACTAGGCAGCATAGGTGGATCTCCTTACAATAAAGCACTATTAACCGTTCAACTGCAGAAAAGGCTCCATATTAACAGTGAGTGCGATCCTCCTTATTACTTATCCATATTTCGCACGCTGAGGAACAAACAAGACATGAATACATGGTCACGGGTACAAAACGATTCGGATCGGATAACGGGACCAAACACACGAACATGAATGAAACAACAAAATACACGGGGGCGCATACAACGCGCTTCGGAAACTCCGGGAGAAAAAATGTCTCGGATCAAAAAAGGCAAAGCTCAAGTTACCCTGTTACAGAGACGTGCCCAAATGGACAGACACAATGAACGTAGACGCGTACAGCGCGCGTCTCAAAGTGCTGCATCGAAACAAGCACGATTTCAAAAGAAAGAGCTTGCGACTCAGACATACAAAAAAGGGAGCGAATAGACAGAATAAATGAACGAAGACGTGTACAACGCGCATATGACCTGCCAGAAAACAAGCAAGCAAGACTCCAAAAGCAGAGAACTCAACTGACCGACATACAAAAACGGACAAGGCTCGATACAAACAATGCACGACGTAGACTGAAACGGACTTTTGGCAAAGCGGAGGCGAATCGATTAAAACTAAAAAATAGCGCGTCACAAATAATGGACATGCAACAACGCGGCACTCAAACGCCACAAGCAAAACATGCCCGTCGCAGACATCAACGCCAGACAACGCCTTCAATAATGAGTCCACTATTGAGGAAAATTCATTGGGATTAATGAAAGTCATTTGCAATCATTGTCATTCACTTAACTTCCCAGAAGAAACAACTGGCAATACAAATAATGAATTCACACGTTGTTGTCAAAAGGGGCAGATTAGACTGCCTCCTTTACATTCATATCCTGAATATCTACAGAAGCTTCTAACTAACGATGTGCCTGAAAGTAAAAACTTTATGAACTGCATTAGATCCTACAATAGTTCATTTGCTTTTGCATCTACCGGAGTACATATCAGGCCACCAAAAGGCAATGGCCCATACTGCTTTTGCATATGTGGTTTGACTATATTATGTCAAAAAAATATTAATGTTAATCACATTAATAACCAGGTCATTTCATTACTTCCTGGAGAGACACAGCTCTTTCTAAGCTCTGACAAAGTTGACTCTGATGACAACAATGAACATCTGAATTTCCCCTTAGAATATTTGAACACTATTAACCCAGACGGATGACCACAACACAACCTTACCCTTAAAAACGGTGTTATTCAAGCTACAGTTCTTACAGAATCACATGCTAACAATACTGTTCTCATTCCTAGAATTGACCTTACGAGTTCTGACCTGGATTTACCTTTTACATTGAAACGCCGACAGTTCCCCATTAAACCTGCATTTGCCATAACCATCAACAAATCACAAGGACAAGCCATGGACAAGGTTGGCATCTACCTCTCTGAACCCGTTTTAGGACATGGACAACTTTATGTTGCCTTCTCACGTGTTCGACGTTCATCTGACGTTAAAGTTAAAGTTATAAATGATCAATGCCAAGGAAGACTCATTCAAAGACAAGACACCATCTTTACTACTAATGTTGTATACAAAGAAATATTCCAATAAAACATTACTCTATGCCAAACACTCTATTTTTTATTTATATAGCCATCATCCAAACCTGCACACTATTCTATATCTAATTCATACATCTCACTCTTTGTCATGCCCCAACACCAGGGGTTGGCGAGCGAAGCGAGCAGGGGGCGGAGCCCCCTAGTAATCAATAAACACTATTCTCTACAATCACAATACCAATCCTCCTCTCCCAGACACTTCGCCACCCTACCTCCCAGCTCAGCTCAGCGTCTGGGCTTTCCCAGAGTCCTTTTATACTCCCTGACCCGGTAGTGTTCCTGCCCAACAGTCCACCAGTCCTTATTACTTCCGTGTCAGGGTAAAAGTCCTTTTCTTCATCCTGGAAGTACGTCATTTCCCCTGTTCACGTGACCAGGACGTACTTCCAGGTTATAGGGCACATAAGAGTCCACGAGCCTCCCTACAGTGACTCCCGGTGGTCCCCAAGGTATCCAGCAGGGCTGTACATAAAAACTACAAAGTCCATGAGGCCCTGCTGGAATTCGGGGCACGTCCATGCTGTCGGGAGAGCTCCTCCTGGAGGCCTGGGGGTGAGGGCCGGAAACTCTCGCCGGCCATCCATCACAATATATATATATAGTGTATGTATATATACCGTATATGCTCCAATAAACGCCGAGTCTCTTATTGTCGCCAGTCTCTAATAAGCGCCGGGGTTCAGAGGGGATGCAGCCAAATATTAGCCAGTCTCTAACAGTAGCCGGGTCTTTGATATTTACTTACCAGCGTACATTGTAAGCGTCTGTATCTTTATAGACGTGTGTACAGTGATCCCTCACTATATCGCGCTTCGCCTTTCGCGGCTTCACTCCATCGCGGATTTTATATGTAAGCATATTTAAATATATATAGCGGATTTTTTGCTGGTTCGCGGATTTCTGCGGACAATGGGTCTTTTAATTTCTGGTACATGCTTCCTCAGTTGGTTTGCCCAGTTGATTTCATACAAGGGAAGATGGCTGAGAAGCTACATTGCTTACTTTTCTCTCTCTCTTGCGCTGAATTTCTCTGATCCTGACGTATGGGGATTGAGCAGGGGGGCTGTTCGCACACATAGATGATACGGACGCTCGTCTAAAAATGCTGAAAGATTATCTTCACGTTGCTATCTTTTGTGCAGCTGCTTCCTGAAATGACATGCTGCACGATGCTTCGCATACTTAAAAGCTCGAGGGGCACGTATTGATTTTTGACTGAAAAACAAACTGTCTCTCTCTCTCTCTCTCTCTCTCTCTCTGCTCCTGACGGAGGGGGTGTGAGCTGCCGCCTTCAACAGCTTTGTGCCGCGGTGCTTTGCATACTTACAAGCCAAACAGCGTATTGATTTGTTTGCTTGAGATTGTTTTCTCTATCTATGTAATTGTGAGACGGAACTGTCATCTCTGTCTTGTCATGGAGCACAGTTTAAACTTTTGAAAAAGAGACAAATGTTTGTTTGCAGTGTTTGAATAACGTTCCTGTCTCTCTACAACCTCCTGTGTTTCTGCGCAAATCTGTGACCCAAGCATGACAATATAAAAACAACCATATAAACATATGGTTTCTACTTCGCGGATTTTCTTATTTCGCGGGTGGCTCTGGAACGCAACCCCCGCGATGGAGGAGGGATTACTGTAATACATGTGCATGTCAGCACGTTGCATATATAAGAAATACGGATATACCGGTTTCTAAAACTGCTTCATTTTCAAATGAAATGATTCGGGAATCTTTCAAAAATTGTGGCATCACCAATTCTACTGACGGCAGTGAGGATTCATTAATTCATTGCCTCAAAGAAAATCAGCCGTGTTTTGAAGGAAGAGAGAAATTGTCGGCGGCAAAAATTCAAAGCGTTGTGACAAACCTGGCAGAAGAGGAAGACGATAGTGAACGGGACAACAACGAAGCCATCATTGCGGATTCGGACGACGAATAGCAGCGAAAGATACAGAAAGACATTGCCATTTATCTTTAACAGTCTTATGCAGCATGGAAAATTCAAATAAAGTAGTTGTTTGTAATATTAGCCGATATTTTTGTGTACTTACCTATACCGACACATGCAAAAAAATATTGCATTCTGAAGGTTTTTGTTAATAATGGCTGGTCCCTAATAGCAGCTGGTCTCGTTTGCAGTTAGTGCAGAATGCAGCTGCTAGAATCCTTACCAGGAAAAGAAAATCCGAACACATTTCTCCAGTTTTGATGTCACTACACTGGTTACCTGTGTCATTCAGAATTGACTTTAAAATTCTGCTTATGGTTTATAAAGCTTTAAATAATCTCGCCCCGTCTTATATATCGGAATGTCTGACACCTTATATTCCAAATCGCAACCTCAGATCCTCAACTGAGTGTCTCCTTAGAATTCCAAGAGCAAAACTTAAAAGAAGTGGTGAGGCGGCCTTCTGCTGTTATGCACCTAAAATCTGGAATAGCCTGCCAGTAGGAATTCGCCAGGCTAATACAGTGGAGCACTTTAAAAAACTACTGAAAACACATTACTGTAACATGGCCTTCTCATAACTTCACTGTAATTTAATCCTGACACTCTGTATATCTAATTCATTATAATAACTATTCATTCAAAATCTGTACTAACCCCTACTCTCTCTTCTGTTTCCTTTTCTGGTGTCCTATTGGTGGTGGCTTGTGCCACCACCATCTACCCAAAGCACCATGATGTTCCAACAATGATGGATGGATTAAAAGCCAGAAGTCTGTATAACCATCAGCATCAAGTGACTCCGTGAGAACCCTAACTACAAAGAGGACTATTTCATTTATGTTAGGTAGAATGCCCAGAGGGGACTGGGCGGTCTCGTGGCCTGGAACCCCTACAGATTTTATTTTTTTCTCCAGCCTTCTGGAGTTTTTTTTTGTTTTTTCTGTCCACCCTGGCCATCGGACCTTACTCCTTTTTATGTTAACTAAGGTTGTCTTATTTTAATTTCTTATTTGTCTTTTATTCTTCTTTTCTTCATTATGTAAAGCACTTTGAGCTACTTTTTGTATGAAAATGTGCTATATAAATAAATGTTGTTGTTGTTGTTGTTGTTAAGAACCGGGAGCCTAGGCTAGTTTTGCAAATAAACGCCGGGGGCCTGTATTGGAGCATATACGGTATATATATTGTATATATATGCTGTATATATATGCTGTATATATATGCTGCGGTGGGCTGGCACCCTGCCCGGAGTTTGTTTCCTGCCTTGTGCCCTGTGTTGGCTGGGATTGGCTCCAGCAGACACCCGTGACCCTGTAGTTAGGATATAGCGGGTTGGATAATGGATGAATGGATGTGTGTATATATATATATATATATATATATATATCAGT
Source organism: Erpetoichthys calabaricus (assembly GCF_900747795.2). Classification (NCBI taxonomy): domain Eukaryota; kingdom Metazoa; phylum Chordata; class Cladistia; order Polypteriformes; family Polypteridae; genus Erpetoichthys; species Erpetoichthys calabaricus. The sequence continues at coordinate 303,428,338 of NC_041396.2, forward strand.
ATATATATATACAAGGGGGCTCTGCCCCCTGCTCGCTTCGCTCGCCTACCCCCGGCGTTGGGTATCCTGAAATACATTAGTCGAGCTCGTTCATTTTGGAGCCGTGCCCGCTTTGCCTGTGGCATTTCAGACATGCGTTGTAGGCGCCCGCGTTCATTGATTTTATCCAGGCGGGCCTCAATTTGTCCTGGTATTTTTTCAATTACACTTGGTTCTGATGATTAATCACCTTTTGTTTGCGGTAATGCAATCGTTTCTATCTTTTCTTTGATACTGTAGTGACTGACATGATAAAGTGTCACAAAAGTTTTACCTGAACAATCGCTGACTTCCTAACCCCAAACAAAACTTTCTAGCACCCTCTCCAACGCCCCCCCCTTACCGCATGAAATCAATACCCCGCTATCAGTCCTCCGTGCTGTACTCCACCTTCCCTCAATCGGACCTAACAGTCACTTAAAACCAAAAAGCCCTCAACCTGGGTGGGACGCTACAATACTTTCGAATTTTACCGCTTTCATGTTGTGTACCTTTGTCTGCATGTGTATCGCGCCATCGTTTGTTTGAGCCTTTCGAATTCCACTGTTTTCATAATCTCTTATCTGCCTTTTTTTCTCTCCAATGCCTTTGGGTGTCTATTCTCCGTATTGTCCTTATACGCTTTCTATGCGCTGAGAGCACATGATTTGTGTGTACTATGTGCTTTTACACGATTGATTTTTTTTTGATTGGTGTGCTCTTATTTATTCCGTACTATCTTTGTGGACCTTTGCGGACCCCGTAGTGTCTTACGTTTGACCCTGGGGTGTAGCGCAGAATCCTCTTTTCTGTGTGGCTGTGTCGTTAATCGTTAGCTATGGGCGCGTTGTTTATCCAGGCGGGCTCGTGTTTGTATATCCGTCAGTCGAGCTCGTTCGTTTTGAACCTGTGCCTGCTTTGCTTCCGCAGTTTCAGACGCGCGTTGTAGGCGCCTGCGTTCATTGATCTTATCCAGGTGGGCTCGTGTGTGTATCGTTGAGCTGTATTGTGTTTGAATTTGGTGTAAAGCGTTCAGCGGTTTGTACAATCCCAAGCAGCACATTATTCCTAACTTCACTCCGCAGTAATGCCACTCACAATATGGCGGTTGTTTTATTTGCTATTTCCGTTAGTTGAGCTGTACGCGCCTGCGCAGTACGTCTCATGGTCCCATCGCCGTGTACCTGCGTCCATGCCATCCGGTTTACCATTCTCGATATATATATATATATATATATATATATATATATATATATATATATATATCAGTGTATATATATATATATATCAGTATATATATATATCAGTATATAAAGGATTTTGATAGGAAAATAAGTAACAAGCTTTTTAAGTTTGCACATGAAACTAAGATAGGTGGACAGGCAGATCATCAAATATCTGTTGAATCATCACAGAAGGACTTGGACAGCAGACAGGCTCAGGCAGATTAGTGGCAGATGAAATTTAATTTCAGTAAATGTAAAGAATTACACATAGGAAGGAAAAATGTGAGGTTTGAATACACAATGGGTGGTCTGAAAATCAAGAGTCCACCTTAGGAAAAGGATTTAGGAGTCATAGTGGACTCTCTAAGCTATCGACTTCCCAACAGTGTTCAGAAGCCATTAAGAAGGCTAACAGAATGTCAGGTTATATAGCGCCTTGATGTGTGGAGTACAAGTCACAGGAGGTTCTGCTCAAGCTTTATAACACACTGGTGAGGCCTCATCTGGAGTCCTGTGGTCAGTTTATGACTCCATAAAGACACAGCAGCACTGGAGAAAGTCCAGAGAAGAATGACGAGGCTGAGTGAGGGCGACAGGGGTTGAGCTATGAGGAATAAAAGAGCTGAGCCTTTACAGAGATGAAGAGGAGGAGACCTGACTGAAGTGTTTAAAATGAGGAAGGGAATCAGTTCAGTAGTTCGAGATGGCGACTTTAAAATGAGTTCATCAAGAACACGGGAACACAGCTAGAAACTTGTGAAGGGGAAATTTCACCCAAATATTAGGAAGTTTATCTTGACACAGCCACTTAGAATAAGTGACCAAGTAGTGTGGAGGACAGGAGGACTGCAGGGACTTTCAAAACTCGACTTGATGTTTTTTTTTTGGAGGAATGAAATGGATTTGACTGGCGAGCTTTGGTGGGCCGAGTGGTCTGTTCTCATTCAGATTGTTCTAATGCTCTAGTAAAGTGTGTGTCCAGGAGGCACAGATAAAAAGATGAAGTGTGTCGTATTTGTGGTGTAATGCAGAGAGTGTGAATGTCTAAATATGTGAACGTAACACAAACCCAATGGATCGAAGGATTAGAGAACTGAATAGACGCCTGATGTCTGCTTGTGAGCTGACAAAATCAAAGTAACATCGAAGTGGTTAAATTAAACCAAATCCGGTGGTCTGTAGAGACCTGGGAATGTCTGTAATTGAACATGTGGAGAGCCAGACGTTTCCGGCGCACATTTCAGAGGGGTGAGTGACTGTGACTGTGTCCGCTGGAAGCCCTCATCTTGTCCTGTCTGTAATGTACTATTTGCTTATAAACACATGATGGGCAGGAACAAAAATATTTGCCTCGTGGAATTGTTATTTTTATTCTATAGATTATTCTATGTAATTGTACTATATATAATAATATAATATTTATAGCATCGGTTGTCTGAGTCCCGATCTGATTGTATGGGTGGTTACCTACCAGGTAACGCATGTGGTTGGTCTGTCAGTCGGCAAACATCCGCCATGGGGCCCTCTTCAGTTGTGAGAATTAGATCATAGAATGTTACAAAGTTTTACTGTCAAATAATGCAAAGAGTGCGCAACATGTGTTTCGCCCTTATTTGGGCTCATCAGGCGTACTCTTTGCATTATTTGACAGTAAAACTTTGTAACATATACAGTATATACAGTATATATATATACAATGCCCCCCATATTGTTTGGGACAAAGAAACGTTTTCCTTGACTTTCATTAAAGGAGATTTGTAGACATTTTGGTCACACACTATTTCTTCTACATGCCCTGCCCCCCCCCATTTCAGGGTACCATAATATTTGGTATCACAGGTGTTTGTGATCACTCAGGTGGGTTTCATGGCTTCATAAGACACCTCGGCCTGTTTCTACCCTTTGGAGTCTGTAGCTGCCGTTGTTCAACATGAAGACAGGAGTTGTGCCAGTGAACATCAAAGAAGCCATCATGAGGCTGAAACACGAGAATAAAACCATCAAAGACATTGGTAAGAGCTTAGGATGAATGAAATCAACCGCCTGGAAAATCATGAAGAAGAAAGAACACATTGGTGGGCTCAGGAATCACAATAGAACTGGTAGGCCAAGGAAGACCTCCACTGCTGATGACAGAAGAATCCTCACTGTGGTCAAGAAAAAGCCCCCAACCGCCTGTCTGACAGATCAGAGACAGGGGGGCCTGTGTGTGTGTGTCAGAGACGACAATCAGCAGACAACATCATGAACAGAAACAAAATGGCCACACTGCAAGATGGAAACCACAAAAACCGGATGGCAGATTACAGTTTGTGACAAAGGACTTCAAAGAGCCTGCAGAATTCCGGGAGAAGGTCTTGTGGACAGACGAGACAAAGATGGACCTGATCAGAGTGATGGCGAGAGCAAAGTGTGGAGACGAAAAGGAACTGCCCAAAGCAGACCACCTCATTTGTTAAACATGGTGGCGCTGGGGGTGTTGGGCATGTATGGCCGCCACAGGTCCTGGCACACTTCTCTTCATTGATGATGGAAATGCTGATGGCACAATGAATTCTGAGGTGTGTAGAAACATCTGATCTGCTCAAGTTCAGTAAAGACCTCCAAACTGAGTAGACGGCACTTCATCCTAGAAGATAAGGAGCCAAACAGACTTGTGAGGACAATGCAATACACAGAACAGAACGCCAGTCATCCTCAATACAACACAAGAGTACCGGAGTAATAATTTCAAGTACAGAGCAGAATTCAACAGTAGATGATATCACATTATAGGTGTGAAAGATGCCCGGACTCAGACACACACTGAGACAGCCAGATGTTGGAAACACGTACGTTTAATTCCTTCTGCACCTACTCACACGATACAGTCAGTGCACCAACTCACAGTCGTTTTCTTCTCTTTCTGTTGCCGCCTCTACTCCACTCCTCGCAAGCTCCGTCCTTTACACCCAACTCTGGCTCCTTGAATGGAGTGTGGCGGCCTGTTTTATATACTTCACCTGGATGTCCTCCAGGTGCTTCCTGATGATCTTCTGGCAGCACTTCTTGGTGTGGCGGAAGTGCTGCCTTCCAGGGCTCCATAATTATCCGGGCGCCCCCTGGCGGTGACCATGGGCCCCAACAGGGATGAGCTTCCAAGCTCTATTCCCGTGGTCCCCACGCAGACCAGGGCGGCTGCCCTCTCGTGGCCCAGGGGAGGTATTGTCCCTTTCTTGGTCATTCCAGGCGTCCTAGCTGTCTGCCACATAGGATTCCGATTCTTATTGTCGGACTAATGCTGGCCCCCCTCCAAAACATTTATGGCCTCATTAGGCAGACCTCAAATTATTTACAGACAATTTCATCCCGGTCTTATCTTTATAGTCGAGTTTACTTGACCAGTGGTTACCTTTGGGGGTTAAAGTCCAATTCCTGATCCAACCACCACCGTATGCACAGGCAGTTTGCCAAAGGCTGCTGTCACTATTAGTCTTCACTTTTATTTTACAAGGCAAATACATTGCTATTAGTATCAAATGGAGAATCAAGTCAAGTCAAGTTGGGGAGCATGCACTGGTACAGTGTATTGCTGCACCCACAACACATCGAAACAGCTCGGGATCCCAGTTGGCAACCCCCCCAGGCAGACACACGGTCCAGTCCCACCCTCCAGAAATTACCCTCTATTTGCCACAGCCAGGTGTTACGTGGATGACCCCTTGGGCTGGTCCAGCCACTCAGGTCCCCAACAGTGAGGATCTTATGAGCCGGATCACCTTTGGGGAAACGCGCCACATGGCCGTAGTGCCGTAACTGACGCTCCCTCACAATGCAGGTCATGTGCCTCATTCGGGAGTCCATGAGCAACACAAAGTCAGACCAGCGGTACCCAAGGATTTTCCAGAGACACGCAATACCAAAGGAGTCCAGTCTTCGTCTCAGGTCACTGGATAGCGTCCGTGTCTCACAAACAGGGAGCACCAGGACTCTAAAGACTTGGACCTTTGTCCTTTTGCATAGATATGGGGAGGTCGGCTCCAAATCAATATTTCACTGACTAAACCCACCCAAGCCTTTGCAAAGCACCAGAAATTGCCGCTTAGGTGGGCTCTTCACTACTAAATCATATGTGCGTTCGCTCAATATCGTTCCCACAGGGGAAATATTTTGGAAAACAACACAGCCTGTGGTCTTCCCCTGTGAAATTCAGGAAAAGTGGTGTGGATATGCTTACCGGATAAACGGCTTTATATATTAGAGAAAAGGTTTAAGGAGGTGATTCCCAACGTGTGTTGCAATTTGATTTTTTAGAGGGGCATTTCGAGAATTTAGGTATATAAAATGAAAAAACAAATTCACTGTCTTTTAATTATAATAAAAAATAATTTTTATTATTTTTTACAGAGACATTTATATATTTATATAAACATAGAAGGGATGGTGAAGAACTCTTTAATTTATGATTTTACAACCGGCTTGGGTTTTTCTACTTAGAAATCGTTCAGTCAGTCAGTCAGTCATTGTTCAACCAGCTATTTCCTAACACAGGGTCATGGGGGTCTGATGTAGCCAATCCCAGCCAACACAGGGCGCAAGGCAGGAACAAACCCCGGGCAGGGCGCCAGCCCACTACAGGGCATACACCCACACACCAAGCACACACAAGGGACAATTTAGGATCGCCAATGCACCTAACCTGCATGTCTTTGGACTGTGGGGGGAAACCCTCGCAGACATGGGGAGAACATGCAAACTTCACACAGGGAGGACCTGGGAAGAGAACCCAGATTTTTACCATTAAAATAATATGAATTGTAACAATGATTATAAAGTTTTGTAATATAACAAGAATATAAAATGATTAAAATATTACAGAAAAAGCTGTCGTTAAAGTTATTTTATTTTGATGAATATCACGTTTCTTATATGTTTGCAAAACTGTATTTGCTGTATTATTATATTATTATTTTTTTTAACAATTTCTTAGTGATTTCTTTGGCAGTACTTCAGCTATCCTTTCCCTCTTTTGCTTCCATGTTCTTTGGAAGCTTGTTTAGACCAAATTAATGACATTATGGGCTTCCTCCACGTGAGTAGGTGTTTACTTTTTGAATAGGTAATAATAAGAATAAGGTATGTGTTACTGTGAGGGGCATCATGATTTTAGGGAAGCCTATGTGGGGCATAGCCAAAAAAAAGGTTGGGAACCACTGCTTTAAGGGTAAGAGAGAGACCCAAAGAACAGGAATTACACATCCTCCAAGCAAAATACTCTTTAGACGACGCTTAGCATATTACCACTGAATAAGACTCTTGATTTTGATGCAAGTGATTTGGAGATGGAAGACGAAAATGAAAGTGAGGTACTAGCATCAGCTGATCGGTCCAAAACTGATCATGGTGCTGGACACGTTCGTGTAACTGATGCACCTACAGCAGCATTCGCCTGGGGGGACCGCAACTTACAATGATAAGAGGTACAAACCAGATTGTGTGGTACTGCGACCGCCACCACTGTCCAGTTTCCGCGTAAAGACAGCCAGGCAGCCAAATATTTCTGCTGGCCATCAAGCCACCTCCACACAGCTGCTGCTGCCTGAGACTCCATACAGGTGCCCACAGCACACAGCAGCTGACATTTTGTGTTGATTTATGTATGAAATCATTGCTTTGTGTGGTTTTCAGAAAAAATAATTAGCCCTCTTCCTCCTCCTCCTCCCTTAGATAGAAAACACATGTCACCCTGTGAAATAATAACGTAATGCAACAATGTGACATCAGCCAGGGAAGAGTCACCCAAGTCTGAGCTGGCATTACATCACCAATAGCAGGGGCGTCTGTATAAAAATCCTGCAAAGTTGCATGGTTTCCCACCTAGTGTGGCAAAAGGCGTGGCACCTCAAACAGCCAAGTTCAAGTGCAGAGAATCCATCTATTACAATGCTTGGTGCCAGCAGTACATTGGTGTCAGAGGTGGGATGAGAAGACCTGCCGTCTGACTTAGCAGAGTGCTGAGTGCCACAGAGACCTAAAACGGATCTGCTTTTCTCTACAGCTGGAGAGTCTCAAGGCTCAAATCTGTAATCTGGAGTGCCATTTGCAGCATCCATACAGGTGGGGTGACAGCTGAGGGACTGCCACCTCTGCCCTTGCACCACTGCTTCTCATTCTGCTAAGGTCCATTAGCTGGAGTGTGTGGGCGCCTGAGGAGCTTTGGCCTCGGGAAGCTGGGGGAGAGAGTGGCAGATCGAGTTGGCGCTGAAACCAAGTAAGCTGTGAGCAGCAGGGCTGGTGGTAAAAATGTGCAGGCAAAGCACAAGGCAGACCGGAGAGTCTCAACACTGAGACCCCAGACCAGTTCAGTGAAGAAAAACGGCCAAGAGACCGGAACATGTGACTGACAAGGAGGTTCGGCTGCTCGCTTACAACTGGCCAGCATTGAACGCCTCTACTGCCCCTCATGACAGCGTGGCACTCAACATCCCAGCTGTGCCGTTTGAGCACACGGCGCTCACGATGTCCGCTGATGTCCCCACATCACCAGCTGCACGACTGAATTGAGACAGGAGACCACGCTGTGTCATCACAAGGTGCCTGTAGTGGCCACTGGGGACAGCAAGTTTAGCGCTGACGAGTGACATTAGCCAGGGAGGAGTCACCCAAATACAAGCTGGCATGACCTCACCAGTGGCAGGGGTGCCTATAGAAATCACAAGACTGCAAAGCAGCATGTTTTTCTAACAAGTGGAGCAAAAGGCGAGCAGGCCTGTTACAGATGGCAAGCCCCCTCAATTAGCCATGTAAAGGGCAGAGAATCCATCCATTGTGTTACTCGGCAACCAACGCTCCAATATAATAATAATAATAATAATGAAAGATTTATTACTGTTTACATGGCATTTCTAAAGTGCACAGCATCTGAGATTAGAAACCAAACCCGGTGCTGGGACCTCTCAACATCTCGAGGCTAATGTGTGTCACAAGCCTGGGACCCTATGAGCGCAATGCTAATAATGATAATAATAATGTTTTATTTATGTAGCGCCTTTCATACACTCAGACACTTTACAATTCAATAAACACATTAACAAAACAATAGAAATTACATACAAGAAAATGAATAACACTCATTGAAGAGATGTGTTTTTAACAGGAGTTTAGAGAAAAAGTCAAGCAAAATGACACTTTTTATTGGCTAACTAAAAAGATTACAATATGCAAGCTTTCGAGGCAACTCAGGCCCCTTCTTCAGGCAGGATGTAATCAAGATTGTAAGATGTAATCATTATTATTATTATTTCAAACAGGAGTTTGAAATTAATAATCGATTTTTCCTTGCAAAGGCATTCCAAATTTTAGCGGCCATCACACTGAAAGCTCTGCCCCCCATAGTTACATTAGGTACAGTGAGTAAGTGAGCGTCCGATGATCGTAATGCACGGGCAGGAGTGCAAGGAAGCAGCAGCTCAGACAGATAATGAGGGGCTAAACCGTGAAGGGCTTTCAAGGTGAGAAGAATAATTTGATCTTTGAAGAAACGGGTAACCAATGCAAATCATAGAGGACAGGGGTGATGTGAGCAGATGTTTTAGTGTGTGTAAGTAAACGAGCAGCATACTGTAATCTGTTGATATACTTAGTCGATAGGCCATAAGATAATTCATTGCAATAGTCCGGGTAGTAGATGGGTAGTGATGAAAGCATGAATTAATGTTTCAGTGTCGTTCACACTGAGGAAAGAATGCAGATGAGCAATGTTACGGAGATGAGGAAACATCTGTCTGTACTATTGAGCTAATGTGTGGTTGTAAAGTAAGAAGCTGATCAAAGACGACACCCAAATTACGGACTGAAGCTGAGGACTCATCCAGGATCCCATCGACGTCACGAAGGGTAGAGTGGACAGATTTAGTACCAACTAATAAGTTTTCTGTTTTATCAGGATTAAGTTGTAAAAAATGATCTATCATCCAATGATTGATTTCCCGAATACAGTGAGTCAGCTGTGAGAGATGGCTGGCAGTTTATCCCGGCCAACAACCCCAGGCCGCGAGATGGAGTCCTCCCTGCAGCATGAAGGTGCCTCGGATTCTCCGCAGGGCATTGTGGGAGATGGAGTTCTACTTCACTGCCCTGCTGGGTGCCATGGGTGCCATCAGGTGACGCTGCAGGGAGACACGGGGATGTTTATTTTCCCTATAGCCCGGAAGTACTCCCAAGTCACGGCGATGGAGGAACAGAAGTACTTCCGGGCTGAAGAAAAATAAGAGTTTTTATCAGACCCGTAAGTGCTATGGAATCACGCGGACCGAAGGACAGAAGCACTTCCGGGTCACGGACTATATAAAGAACTATGGGAAACCCAGCAAAGAGAGCCGGAGTTGGGAGGAAGTGTGATGGAGCTGCTGGGTGGAGAGGAGTATTTATTGTGAATATTATATTGATTATTGAGTATTGTGGAGGTGCTTTGTGCACATAATTGAAGATATTAAAATTATTTCTGGTACTTTTATCTGGTGTCTGGACGTGTTGTCTGTGGGTTACACGGGGCAACAGCGACCCCTAATGTCACACAGCATAACAGGTGAAGATGTTGCAGTTGCATCAGCACTAACATTAAGTTGTGTATCATCGGCATAGCAGTGGAAGCTCAGACCATACCGACAAATAACCTCACCTAATGGGAGCAGAGAGATGTTAAAGAGGATGTTAAAGAGAACTGACCCATGTGTGAGTGAAGTAGTGACATATTTGTATTCCCTAATGACGATCACTGAGGTGTGATGTGAACCAAGGAAGAGCAGCACCAGAGATACCAATAGCTGAAAGTTGGGACAGTAAAATGTCATGGTATACAAATGCTGTATGAATGATACGCTTTATTTCTTAATGCATAACTTGTGGCCATTTGTTGTATGTTGTTTGTGGTTATCGTCCCTTCTGCGTCTTTTGTTGTGTGAGGTGTGGTGGTGTAACGGTTAGCACTGCTGCCTCACAGCTCACATCACATTTTTGGCCACGATAATCAGTCCGGCATCGCCCTCGGGGACACTGGTTCCTCCTTCCCCATGGACTTCGGTGCATTTTGTGGAGTTTGGAGAAAGTGTTTCTCTGATTTTTGGTTGAACTTACTGAGACTCTGAGGGACTCGCCCGGGTGAATGAGAAGAGCACATTAGTGACCGCAGACTTACTTTGCTAGAGCTCCCCATGAACGGTACCCCCCTGTGCACACATCGCACTTTATTGGCTCTAAGGGGGAAAATGTAACGGGAAAGAAGCCTGAGATGTCACTAAAGGTCAAAGATGAGGGGAAAAGAGAAGAGTCGTGACATGCTGTGCCTGTTTTTTTGATTTCTTCCGTCACTGGGTGGGCTAGCGGAGAATCGTCCGTCTCCTAAACGTGTCATTTGCCTTCCTGTTTCCTTTGCTCTGTCTGATCTTTGTTGCTTCCTAGTAGCAGCGAGCTGGCATTTCGAGCCCAGTGCCCCACATGTGACTGTCACTCTTGTGTTAATTGTATTGATTACCTTTATAGAGAGGTTCGGATTGGGGGGGGCTTTGACCTTCTAGCAAAGTGGTTGCTAGCAGAGCTGCCAGAATGTTCCACCCTGTCCACAGTTAACATGTTCATTTGAGAGGAGGATGCGCTGAGACCTCCATAAGGGATTTTCGTGCAGTCGTTGGAGCCTGTGGTTCCTTAACTTGAGCAGTGAATGGTGAGTTTTTTTAAAGGTGGGCTCCATATTTCAGCTGAGGGGGCTTCTCTTCAGGTGTTTGGATGGAAGACCAGCAGGTGTTTGTGTCGTCAAGGTCTGTTTTGACAAGTGGCCTTGATAATTCCAGCTGTTCCTATTGTCTCACCGTCACCCTTGTGACTTCCATATTTTCTTTTAAAGACTGACAAGTCTCTCTTTGTCTTAACAGAGGACCGATGAGGAAGCGGTGGTTGACCAAGGTGGAACGAGCTCCATCCTGAACATCCACTATGAGAAGGAGGAATTAGAAAGTGAGTGACCGACACTTTGCTATTTTTATTGTGTCCTGTGTACAGTGCTTGACAGATGAGGGAAGACCACCGTACCATTTCACACCAGTACAATACAAATAAAAAGGGTACGGACAGCATGTAGCAGTAAGTCTGGAAAAATGGGCATTTTATTTAAAGAAACACCGAGTGACTACGAGACAGAGTTCAGTTCTGTTTATTGTCATCGTACCTGACAGTGCACTGGAAAGCTTATTGTGCTTGTGTCACTTGTGCAGAGATTTGAAGTGACCAAACAGTAAAGTGAAGAACATCATGGCAAACAACACAAATTACTAAACAGAGGAAGGATGACAACAATAAATAAATACGTCACACTTTCAAGTTTATATAAATAAAATCATAAGTTTATGCGCTGGTGACCTCTTGGGCACGGCCATCAGCAGTGTGTCAGTCTGCGGAGAGAGTGTCGACCTCTTTGGGAGGTTTACTTACCTTGGCAGTGACGTTCATGACTCTGGTGACTCTTCCTATGATGTCAGTAGACAGATTGGGACAGCGTGGGGAGTCATGAGGTCACTGCAAAGGGGTGTGTGGCGTTCAGCAAAAGGACGAATGTCCAAGTCTTTAGAGTCCTGGAGCTTCCTGTTTGCGAGACATGGACGCTCTCCAGTGACCTGAGATGAAGACTGGACTCCTTCACGTGTGTCTCTTCAGAGAATCCTTGGGTACCGTTGGTTTGACTTTGTGTTGCTCAGGGAGTCCCGAATGAGGCACATGACCTGCATTGTGAGGGAGCGTCAGTTACGGCACTACGGCCATGAGGTGCGATTACCCGAGTGTTATCCGGCTCACAGGATCCTCATTGTCGAGGACTGGACCAGGCCAAGGGGACGTCCACGTCACACCTGGCTGCGGCAGATAGGTGATCATTTCCGGAGGGTGGGGCTGGACCACGTGTCTGCCTGGTGGGTTGCCAACCAGGATCCGTCGTATGGTGGGTGCACTGCACCGTTCCAATGCATGTTTCCTGACCTGACGTGTACGCAGGGCCGTTACTGGGCATAGGCAATCCAGGCAAGGGCCTAGAGCACCCTCTATTGGTCAGGGTGAAGTAGTGCAGCCCTCTGTAGAGATTTATATCTTTATTTTGTTTAGATGTATTTGACCGGACCGGACGAAGCACAAAGAAATGTTTACGTTGTGTGCCTCAGCAGCACCTGAACTGTGTGCACTATGAACCGCACACAGTCTGTGTGCCGTTACACACACTAGTTCAGGCAGTGTGCCAGGCATCTTGTGCGACGTGTGGCCAGCCTATTCGCTACCTGTGCGCCGGGCGAGGCAGAGCTGCTTGAACTTCGACAGTTAGCCGCTGCCAGAACCAGGAGTGAGGACTCACCCCCTGGTCTTCCCACATGACGCACAGCCTGCCAGTCAGATACACAGCTGGGTCCCATTCTCCTCCTCCTCCTCTTCAAGAGTGGTGCCGCAGGGTGAGTGGCAGTTTTCCTGGGTGCAGTGGGTGACTGAGTCCAGGAAACTTCCTCCTCTCATCACCACCGCCTGCTTGCCTTGTTCCTCGACTTGGGATATACTAAGGTGAGATGGAGAGGAGGACTAGGAGGCAGGAGCACTGGCACTGTGACCACGACACCATCAGGGATGTTTAAACAATACATATACTCCAGGGGGACATTACGCAGGGACATGTTTAGCACTACACAAGCACGGTGCCAGTTGTTCAACTGGTGACACTACAATGAGCAGCCAGACCTTGATGGGAAAGCACTGGCACAAGAAATTGACATTTTCCTAAAGCTAACTTGACCATACTGGAGTTTTTATCTTTCTTACATAAAGTAACTTGCAAATTTGTGAAGATCCCTCAGAATTGCAGCCACTACTTCCATAACTGGAGCTGAGGCTCATAAAAAATGACTTGAGGTCTATGATGTCACGAGAGCCTCTCAGTGGCCCTGCAGTGATGAGCATTAACAGAGACGCGATTCTGCTGCAAGGCGTTTATTATAAAGACTTTTATTTTCAAGTAGCTGTCCCCTGTGGCTTCACCTGCATAGACGTTAAACAGGACAGCGAGGAGGGTCCTGCCCGGCTCCCCACTCCTGACGTTACTCTTCCCCACTCCCCTCGGCCTGCAGTCTCTGTCTTGGATTAGCACGAATATATCAATCCTGTAAGCAAACTATGATACTTAGCTCAATGAGAAAAGTCGCAAAATCACCCGGAATGTTCCAGCAAATTCTAGAAAAAAACCTGTTCTAAATCTGTTAAATAGTTCTCTCGTTCGCTGGCTGAGCGGATGTAAGATACGCCCCAAGGCTGGCGCATGAGTGAGGAGGGACCCATCCTGCCTGCTGTGCCAGCCTTGGGGAAATTGTAATTGCAATAATTTTCTGGGAGAAATGGTGCATTTTCTGGGAAAATTCCAGGGGTGCTGATAATTTCGGCCATGACTGTATTTGAACAGAGAAGTGCACTGTAATGGCCAACATGGTTCAGCTGGCATCCCAGCTAGGATGTTGAATTCTGCTCTGCACTGAGGATTACTTGTGTTGTGTTCTGTGTATTGTATTGACCCCCTTTTTTTAATACCCACTGCACACCCAACCCCATTGTCCATTGCGGCCCTCCTTGTGTGATTTTGGGCAATACAAAAATAAATTGTATTGCATTGTGTGAATTTCCCATTGGGATTAATAAAGTATCTATCTATCTATCTATCTATCTATCTTGTATGTATAAACAAGAGGTGGAACATCTAATAGTTGGGTCCTTAACATTCAAAAAACACTCCGGAGATGATCCTCAATGTCAGGAAAAAGCCATCTGCTCGCCCCGATCACCTGCTCTGAATGGCTCAGCCATTTAATAAAGCTTCTGCACATTATGCTGTCACAAAATCTTAAGTGGGACAATAACATCACATGCATTATTCAGCAAGCCCATCAGATGAATGTTCTCATCGTGTCAGCTGTGGAAATCCAATCCCCCCGTCAAGCAGTATTGGTCCAATTCTTCACAGCCATCATCGAGTCCACTCTGACCTCCTCTTGGAATGTCTGGTTTGGCGCTGCCCCCGTTCAGGCCAATCTGCAGCGCATCATCAAGGCCTGTGAAAGGATCATATGGTGTAACTGACCATACATTGAAGTCCTGTATGAGTCCAGGTGAGGAAGCGGGCTGCAGTTTGGCAAACGTATTCAAAGCTAAAATGAAGCGTCAACCAAACACGTGACATTAATTTGACTAGTCAGGTCTGAGCTTCTGCTCACTATCTATGTATATCTGCACACTGGACTGCCTGGACATTTTAATCCTACTGTCTCTTTATTGTTTTGAATTGCCCTTGTATGCTGCCTCATATTTTATCATTTTATATTTATAATTTGTATTCTGTGTTGTCCTTATATGTGGCACCAGCACTGTAAACACATTAGTGTACCTGGCCAATAAAGTGAATTCTGCATTAAATTTATGTACCAATTAAAGCTGTTTAATGTTTCAGGCATGATATATGAGAAGGATTTGCTGCCATTGTGTGATGCAAATCATCAATCTTTGGTATAAGGGTTGTCAAAGATGGCCTTCTCATAGCTGACATTTTGATTTCACTGACGTGACTGTCTACTTCACACAATCATGTGGAAGCAAACTGGAGTAGGAACCTGAATCAGTGGTCCTTAAACTTGTCCGTCAACTCAATTGTGCTGTTTTTGAGCGTCCGAGACCCAGAATCGCCGCCAAACGAATTCCCCTTGGAGCGTCACAAACAGAGCAATGGTGTTTCCTCAACAGTGCAAGACACTCCACAACCTGAGCGTGATCCTTTCCCTTTATGTGCTGTTGTGAATCACGAACCTCTGTGACCCAAATCCAGACACTCCCAAAATGGGTCACGACCCATACTCTCTTGCTTATTCAGTTATTTGACCACATTAAGATTTTTACCTAAAATTTCCCAGGAAGTAAGCCCTTCTTTAGGGTGGCACGGTAGTGCAGTGGTAGGAGACCAGGGTTGGCATCTCAGGTCCTACCCGGGTTTCCTCCGGGGTTTCCTCCGGGTGCTCCAGTTTTCTCCCACAGTAGATGGACTGGCAGTGCTAAAATTGATTTATTCCTGCCTGGTGCTCCTTGCTAGCTGGGATAGGTTCCAGCATTCCCTGTGACCCTGTTCAGGACAAAGCAGTTTAGAGATGGACTGACTGACTAAACCCATCTTTAAATTTTTTGGCATGATTAATCACCTGCATTCATAGATCATTCTTGTCCCAGCTCAAGACAAAAATGGTACGTTGTTTTGGGCTTGGTGTTACAAAGTGCTAAAAATTCAACGTGTGACATTGCTGTATAACACGGGGATACACATTTTAGAAAGGATAGATAGAGCAGAAAAGGATGTGGGGTTGCTGTTTATGTCAA
The DNA here is from genome assembly GCF_900747795.2 of Erpetoichthys calabaricus. Taxonomy (NCBI): domain Eukaryota; kingdom Metazoa; phylum Chordata; class Cladistia; order Polypteriformes; family Polypteridae; genus Erpetoichthys; species Erpetoichthys calabaricus. Next base: position 303,443,994 of record NC_041396.2, read on the forward strand.
ACAGAATTTAGACACAAGTCCTCTTCAGTTGGACGATGGGCCCCATCTTAGTGAAGACGTCTGAATCTGGCTGGAAAGCATTAACTCTTTGAGGGCTGAATATTTTTCCAGCGGCCGGCAGAAATGTGCAACAGAGCAGCTGCAGACCCCCAGAGCTAAAGGCTGATCTGGCGAGAGAGCGAAGTGAATGCACAAAGCAAAATACTCCGCTCATAACATTTTGCATATTATGGCTGAATCGGACTCTGACTGATCGCACTCTGAGTTTGATGTAAGTGGTCTGGAGATCGAAAATGAAAGTGATGTACCAGCATTAGCTGATCAGTTCCCCGAAGTGCTGAATGAGTTTGTGTTGCAGCCGGCAGCTGCGTGAAGACACTGCTGCATGTATGTTGTTGTAAGTCAACACCCGCCTGAAAAGCGATTATTTTAAGAGTGCGTTATAGATCACCCAATACAGACAATAATTTCAATGCACATCTTTTTGGTATTATATTAAAAAGGCAAATTTACAGGGGGATGTTATAGTCATGGGGGACGTTAACGACCCAAACATTAACTCACATAACCTTGCAGATGGAGGACCACAAGAGCAGCAGTTTATGGAAGTAATTAGTGATAGTTTTTTAACACAGTATGTTAAAGCACCAGCATGGAGTGAATCCTGTCTGGATTTAGTATTTTGTAAAAATCAGGATAGAATTGAGGGTGTAGAGGTGATTGGATCACTAGGGTCACGTGACCATAATATAATACAACTGTCAGTGTTTTGGAAGAGTGGGGATGTTAAGGCTAAAACTGTTATGTCTAACTTTGGTAGGGCAAATTTTGAGCAGATGTGACAAAGTCTAAGGAGGATACACAAGCGTGGAGACGGTCGAAGAGCAGAGGGACAGGGTTAAAAATGTTTTACATGTAATGCAGGACAGGTACATACCTAAATTTAGAATTAGTAGGAAATGAAAAAAAATTCCAGAGTGGGTTAATAAAGAGTTAAAAAAGAGGCTTGAAAGGAAAAAAAACAAATAAATAAGGCGTGTAAGACTAATAACTCCAAAGTGAATCACAGGGTGTATGAGAACATGAGGGCAACCATTAAGAAGGATATCAAGGAGGCTAAATGACAGAGAGGAATAGAGCAGATAAGGAGAAAGAAGACCCCTGAGAGATCCTTTCAGTGTTTTAGTAGCAAAAGAAGAGTCAAGGAGGAGGTGAAGTGCATCAGGAATATAAAGGGGAATTAAAAGATACAGACCATGAAATAGCGGATTTTTCTCACGCAGTAAAAAGAAACCACTAAAGAGGTACTGAGGGATTTGGAAATTGTAGAGAGAGAAGAGCTGCTGAGATTAAATAAGCTGAAATCAAATAAATCACCAGGACCAGATAATATTTACCCTCGAGTTCTTAAGGAGGCTAGTGAGTACAGATAGAAACCCTTGACACATATTTTTAGGAAGTCACTGCGCACTGGAGAGATTCCAAAGGACTGGAAAATGGCAAATATCATCTCATTATTATAAAAAGGGTGACAGGGCAGATCAGAGCAACTAGAGCACAGTAAGCTTAACGTGCAACACTTGAAAAATAATGGAAGGAATTACAGTATTAAGGATGAGATTGAGCAACACATAGCAAGAGCACGAGTTTAATTGAACAGTCAGCGTGGGTTCAGACAGTGAAGGTCGTGTTTTACCAACATGCTAGAATTCAATGAGGAAGCAATTAAAGGATAAAATGAAAGTGGAGCTTATGGTATTTTTTATCTGGACTTTCAGAGAGCATTTGATAAGGTGCCACATGAGAGGTGGGCATCAAACTAAAAGAAGTGGCTGTTCAGGGTGTGGGGTGTAGATAGGTGCAGAATTGGCTCAGACACAGTAAGGTGATGGTGTGAGGAACCTCATCAGAATTGGGTGATGTTAAGAGTGGTGACCAGCAGGGGGCAGTGTTGGGGCCGCTACTATTGTTAATGAGAAGGATTTAGGAGTCACAGTGGACTCTAAGCCATTGACTGTCAGACAGTGTTCAGAAGCCATTAAGAAGGCTAACAGAATGTCAGGTTATATAGCGCCTTGATGTGTGGAGTACAAGTCACAGGAGGTTCTGCTCAGTCTTTATAACACACTGGTGAGGCCTCATCTGGAGTAACCGTCACCATTTGTGTCACACGGTTGGAAATAGAGCGGTCATTTATATGGATACTTGCATCTATTTCATTTCTTTTTTTGACCAGGAGGATATGGTTGTATGTGTTTGTTGCTGGTGTGAGACACGGGTCCGAACACCAGCAGACAGACACCAACACTTTATAAAACACACGTTTATTTCGTAAATGAAGTCTGCCCAACACACAGTGCTCCCGCACCAATCACCCTCCACAGGCCTCTTTTCCAGTGTCCGTGGGCCGCCTTCCCTCTCCTCGACTCTAGCTCCCAGACTATAGGAAGGCGGTCCCTTTTATGTCCACCCGGATGTGCTCCAGGTGTTTGTTGATGACCTTCCGGTGGCACTTCCTGGTGTGGCGGAAGTGCCGCACAAACACCTGGAAGCATTCCGGGTGTCCCCGGAAGGTTCTTCCTCCACCTGCCCAGGTGTGGCAGTACTGCAGGTTTCCCGGGCTCCATGACGTTCGTGGCGGCCATGGGCCCCAGTGGGTTTGAGCCTCCTGGCTCCGTCCCCGTGGGTCCTTCTTTATCCATGGCGGTTGCCCCTTCATGCCCCGAGGAACGAATAAACCACCTCCCGGTCCTTCTAGGTGTCCAGGCTGGGTCTGTCCCCCCAGCCTCCTGCCACACTGGATATAACTCAATAAAATGTATTTAAATAAGCAAGTCTTCATAATTATTGTATTTTATTCCAGAACACTGTAATAGCCTAATATAAGGCATGCAAAACTGAAAAAGTAAACCCATGGGTCATTTATTCTCACTCCTTAAAAAATACGAAATGAACTGAACATGAACTATAGTTCAAAATTGAAATGGTGAACTGTGAACGTGAATGTATTCATTTTAATCTGTGTGAACTTAGAAAAATGAGCTTGTTCAATGAACGCACTTTTTTGTACTAGTTCATGCACAACACTGTTTTGGTGTAGGGGGGATAATGGCAGGGTTTGGTCTCGGCCCCCCTTGATTCCATTGAAGGGTCCTGTTAATGCTACTGCAGACAGACATTTTAGACAGTCGTGACTTTGTGGCCGCAGTTTGTTGAAGACCACTTTTCTGTCCTGTCATGCCTGTTCCCCAGGTGCGTAAAGACATGGAGGACCTTGTATCGGCTGCACAGAGAGATGACCTCAGCCCTACAGGAAACCTTTGGGATGAACTAGAACACTGATTGTGAGCCAGATCTTCTTGTCTAATGTCTCACGAACGCTCGTCTGGCTGAATGGACACAGTTTTTTCTCACAAACTCACTCCCAACATCTTGTGGGAAGAAGAGTAGTTGTAGGCCATTGTGATATCCATTCCAAATTACTGCCCATGGTTTTGGAATGGGAAGTCCAACAACCTCAGAGAGGTCCGCAAATGTTTGGCCATATTAATGTATCCATCTCGAGCTGTCCATAGGTTTGCTGCATTCTGTAGGCCGCTCGTGGCCAACCTCCAGGACATCCAGCTAAAAGGGCACGATGGCTGCACTTGATGATGCACGAATGTCACTTATGTCGTGTTAACGCAGAGTGAAAGACAAGACTGAACCATCTCGCTGTGTTTCGAGATTTCCATCTTTTCCAGCTGCTGGAGGCACAACTGGCAGTAAGCTGTGGATGTTCTGCAGTCCGTGAACTGATGCATCTGCCGCTGAGCAGCATGCAGTCCAACTGCCAACTCACAATGAACTCATTGATCACTTTGGCGAAGGTCCCTTTTGGTGGGCCGTGTGTCACCACTGACCTGTGAAGCTCCACGAATGACATTTGATAAGTGAAGTGCTTCTGCCTTATCATCCTCATCGCCATCTCCAGATTTCCTGTTTTGAAGTGTATTTGTGGTAAGGGTTGTGTACCCACGTGTGCCCTCCAAATTTAAAAGTGAACCACAGATATTTGACACAAATGGGGGACAGCCCATGGCGTACAAGGGGGGGCGTGAAGCTTTGAGGACTGGATGTGCTTTATGGAGTGTTGTTACTGATTACCGATGACCTGATGTACTGTAGATTAGGCCAGCACAAATCAATATATTGACACCCCTAAAGTGTGTCAGACCACATCTGCTGGGATTTGAGTGCGGATGACACTTGGAATGAGCTGAGTTGCCCAGAGGACGCAGAATTCTGTTGTGTTAAAGAGAGTAGACATAAAATGGCCGTCTGTGGTGGGCTAAAGACCTTTTGTTCCATCTACCGAATTGTGAAAATAGCAGCAGGGCCTGTCAATGTGTGACTGAATGTAAGACCCCCTTAACTGAAACACTCTTAAAGCAGTGAGGGGTCTGTGAGGGTATTTGGCCACCTCGCATGTTACTGACTTGTGGGTTAATTGGTTTAAATTTCACATCATCAGGCAGGCAGTTTATTTGATGCACTGGATTCATAATACTGTACAATGTTTAACAAGTGCCATTTTAAAATAATGGAAGGAGGAACAATCATCTGTGTTTAAAATGTGGGAGCTCCGTCTTAGCGGGCTGTGAAGCAGCAGCGAGCTTTTATGGAAAATACCAAACCAGAGTGATGGAGTAAACACCAGGCTGTCGCCACATTTCAGAAAAGGGGGGATAATGGGTGGGAGAAAACGCCTTTGTGTAGGTCGGCTGTTTTAATTGATTGGGAAATTGAATGGAGCTTTAACTGCACTTTTCATTAAATATAAAGATAGACAGATATGAAAGGCGCTGTGTGGTGGGGATGGATAGATAGATTGATAGGAAAGGCACCATATAATAAATATACATGAAGTGCTCTATCTATCTATCTATCTATCTATCTATCTATCTATCTATCTATCTATCTATCTATCTATCTATCTGGCACTATATAATAGACAGATAAATAGATAGATATGAAAGGCACTATATAATAGACAGACAGATAAATAGATAGATATGAAAGGCACTATATAATAGATAGATAGATAGATATGAAAGGCACTATATATTAGACAGACAGATATATAGATATGAAAGGCCCTATATAATAGATAGATATATAGATTTGAAAGGCCCTATATAATAGATAGATAGATATGAAAGACACTATATAATAGATAGATAGATATGAAAGGCACTATATATTAGACAGACAGATAGATAGATTTGAAAGGCCCTATATAATAGATAGATAGATAAATATGAAAGGCCCTATATAATAGATAGATAGATAGATAAATATGAAAAGCCCTATATAATAGATAGATAGATAAATAAATATGAAAAGCCCTATATAATAGATAGATAGATATATAGATTTGAAAGGCCCTATATAATAGATATGAAAGACACTATATAATAGATAGATAGATATGAAAGGCACTATATATTAGACAGACAGATAGATAGATTTGAAAGGCCCTATATAATAGATAGATAGATAAATATGAAAGGCCCTATATAATAGATAGATAGATAGATAAATAAATATGAAAGGCCCTATATAATAGATAGGTAGATAGATAAATGTGAAAGGCCCTATATAATAGATAGATAGATAAATATGAAAGGCCCTATATAATAGATAGATAGATAGATAAATATGAAAAGCCCTATATAATAGATAGATAGATAAATAAATATGAAAAGCCCTATATAATAGATAGATAGATATATAGATTTGAAAGGCCCTATATAATAGATATGAAAGACACTATATAATAGATAGATAGATAGCTATGAAAGGCACTATATAATCGATAGATAAATAAATATGAAAGGCCCTATATAATAGATAGATAGATAGATAGATCTATTATATAGTGTCTTTCATATCTATCTATCTATCTATCTATCTATCTATCTATCTATCTATCTATCTATCTATCTATCTATCTATCTATCTATCTATCTATCTATCAAAATTAGCATCCACCTAATTAAAGCATAAGTGCATTTTGTCATTGCAACAGATAGTGCATCACAAACCTGAAAACTGCTTTTTATATCTAATGACCTATAACAGAGGCGTATGCATTGCATTTGTCATTCCAACATCACAAACATTTCTAGTATTAAAATAGTGTTTGTCATTCCAACAGATGGAAATTACAAACAATTGTAGTAATACATTCTACTACAAAAAGGCTGTGTGTCTTATGCATTTGTGTGCCCATCCAGTTGCTCTGCCTTTGTCGTTCCAACAGACAGCACATCACAAACATTTGTAGTAATAAAATACATTGCATATGTCTTTCCAACAGATGGTGCATCACAAACATGAAAACTGCTTTTATACCAAATGACCTATAGCAGAGACATGTGCGTTGCATTTGTCATTCCAACACATGGTGCATCATAAACCTTGACACTGCTTTTATGATTCCCGTACCAGATGGCATATAACCGAGACCTTTGCATTGCAAGGTGCACTGCAGGTGTTAAAGCGCAGGTCTGCGTCGATTACTTAGATGTCCGCCAATCTTAGACAGCTAGTATCAAACTCAAAATGATTCCAAGAAGTCAACAGGAGTAAAGCACACAGCAGCTCCTGTAGTTCAGCTGTTGTCTAATCCTTGTGCTGTCCCCGTTGCTGTGGTATTCATTTACAAATGACATTCACCACTGCTGAGTTTGCTTTTCTTTTAATTAAGAATGGCCCAATCTAGGAATTTATTACAAATGAATTATTAACAGGGTAACATCTGCTGTCAGCACGGCCTGTCGTAATTAAACCGAGTGCCGCGCCTTCACCCAAGTGGGGCAGGAGAGGCGATGAGCGTTGGGCTTCTCCTGTTTTCTAAACCCTTTGGAGGTCCGTTGCTCAAGAACAGATGTGCGCTCTTATTAGTGTGGCTGCAGGTTCCAATGGGGTTTTTCTCCTCATTTGCAGTCATATTTTAAGCTTTGCTTCTTTCTTTCTCTTTATCCTGTTCTAAATGAGACACAAAGCTGGCGGCTGACACTTTATCTCTGTGTGGTATTTGGTGAGCTGCAATTATCAGCAAACTCTGCACCCCTCAGGAAGAACCGGTAAGGCAAAGTACTTCAGATTGGGGGGAAAATATGTTAAAAAAAGAAGTGAAAAAACCAGTAGAAAGCAAAATTACGGCATTTGACTCTCTATGGAATGTATCATCCTTCTTCCCAAGGCGAATGGGGCAGATAATCTGCTTTAGTTAGACATTTAAAAAGAAACAAACTCCTCCCAGATAGTTAACAATAATGTTAAAATTCACTTCTACCTGCCGTCATTTATTAAATTTCAAGCTCATCATCATCATCATCATCATCCTGTAGCTAGTGGTGGTCTTCTAAACCCCCAGGTGTGAATCATGAGTGGCATACGGTTCTTTTAAAAAGTCCTCCGTCCCAAACCACAAACACGAATTTCATTTGAGGTTTTTTGATGCTGAGCAACAGAAAATGTCAACGTGAGAACAGTTCACTTTAAAGGGGTCCACGGGACTTATAGATGTCACACTCGCCATCATTGTTCTCCTAAATATTCACCCCCTTTAATCACTGATGCAGCCCACCATTAGTTCAGTGGAGGTCACCTCTCTTGTATCTGAAGGTCCAACTTGTGGTGAGTCACTATGGTGGCTTAAAACAACTCAATGAAGATAAAAGCAACTCCAAGAAAAGCAAAAGTCCAGGGGGACGGAGACAAGAAAACGTCCAAGTCACTGAATATCTGACTAGATCAGTCAGGAAGAAATGGAAAAAGTATAACAGAGCTAGAAATGTGGTATAAAAATCTGAAGAAGACGAGTGAGGGAGCCCACCAAGAGACCTGGGAGAACCTCTGAAGGAGTCACAAGCTACAATGCAAGCCAGAAAACAACCATGCCTGGGGGGGCTTCACCAGTCGCAGCTTTATGGTGGAATGACAAAGAGGAAAAAAAAATCCGTGACAGGAGACTCAGATGTCAGCTGGGAGAAGGTCCTCTGGTGTGATAAGACCACCACGGTCCATCAAACTAAACCTGTTATCAGAAACACACCACCCTCCCCATCAAGCTGTGGGAATGCTCCTCTGCAGCAGGCCTTGGAACGGTGTGGGAGGGTAAAAAAGAATGTGGCAAAATGCAGGAAAATCCCAGAGGAAAAACCTGATGGAGTCGACAAGACCCCTCCACCTCGGCAGAAGATTTCTCTTCTGTGAAGACAACAACCTGAAGGGGAAAGGCAAAGCCAGAAAACAGCAATGTGGACGTCTGAGACAGAGTCCTGACGCAAAAAATAATTGAGAATTTGCAAGTGGACACTCACGATGTCCATGACATTAACAAGGCTGACAGAATGTCAGGTTATATAGTGCCTTGATGTGTGGAGTACAAGTCACAGGAGGTTCTGCTCAAGCTTTATAACACACTGGTGAGGCCTCATCTGGAGTCCTGTGGTCAGTTTATGATTCCGTAAAGACACAGCAGCACAAGGAAAGGTCCAGAGAAGAGCGACGAGGCTGATTGAGGGCTACAGGGGGCAAGTTATGAAGATTAAAAGAGCTGAGCCTTTACAGAGATGAAGAGGAGACCTGACTGAAGTGTTTAAAATGAGGAAGGGAATTAATGCAGTGGATCAGACGATGACTTTAAAATGAGTTCATCAAGAACACGGGGACACAGCTGGAAACTTGTGAAGGGGAAATTTCAGACAAATATTAGGAAGTTTTTCTTTACACAGAGAATGATAGACAGTTGGGATGAGTGACCAAGTAGTGTGGTAGACAGTAAGACTTTAGGGACTTTCAAAACTTGACTTGATGTTATTTTAGAAAAATGAAGTGGACAGGACTGGTGAGCTTTGTTGGGCTGAATGGCCTGTTCTCATCCAGAGTGTTCTAATGTTCTGATAGCAGGTTTGGTTATATAGCGCCTTGATGTGTGGAGTACAAGTCACAGGAGGTTCTGCTCAAGCTTTATAACACACTGGTGAGGCCTCATCTGAACTCCTGGGTGCAGTTTTGGTCTCCAAATTACGAAATAGACATAGCAGCACTAGGTCACTCAATGGAATGCCTCCAAAATACTTCCAGTGAAACTTGAAGCTTTTGCTGTATTTTTTAATCAAAAAATTTATGATATTAGAAGTAATATAGTACATCTCCCCAATACTGAAACTCTTAAACCTCGATACTCCATCCATCCATCCATCGATTTTCCAACCCGCTGAATCCGAACACAGGGTCACGGGGGTCTGCTGGAGCCAATCCCAGCCAACACAGGGCACAAGGCAGGAACCAATCCTGGGCAGGGTGCCAACCCACCGCAGGATACACACAAACACACCCACACACCAAGCATACACTAAGGCTAATTTAGAATCGCCAATCCACCTAACCTGCATGTCTTTGGACTGTGGGAGGAAACCGGAGCGCCCAGAGGAAACCCACGCAGACACGGGGAGGACATGCAAACTCCACACAGGGAGGACCCGGGAAGCGAACCCAGGTCCCCAGGTCTCCCAACTGCGAGGCAGCAGCGCTACCCACTGCGCCACCGTGCCGCCCCTCGATACTCCATTTTAAATAAATTTAATTCTTTCACCAGGATAGATTTGCCTGATTTATATAAAATAATTTCTCAACTGAGACCCTCCACCTGCGTCCTTGACCCAATACCAGCAAGTTTTTTCAAAGAAGTATCAGGTGTACTAATTGATAATGTTCTTGACATAGTAAACTCATCATTAGATACGGGGGTCTTCCCAGACTGTCTTAAGACTGCTGTAGTTAAACTACTAAAGAAAAATAATCTTGACTCCTCTGTTTTTGAAAATTTTAGACGTTTTTCTAACTTGCCTTTCTTAAGTAAAATTCTAGAGAAGGCAGTCATTATGCAGCTTAATGACCACCTCAATAAACCTGCCATTCTTGATAAGTTTCAGTCGGGTTTCAGAACAAATCACAGTACAGAAACCGCACTCGTTAAAGTAGTCAATGACTTGCGGGTAAATGCAGACAGAGGCCATTTATCTGTTCTCATCCTCGTAGATCTGAGTGCTGCATTCGATACCATTGATCACAATATTTTTAGAAATCACCTTAGTCAGTGGATGGGCCTCTCTGGCAGGGTCTTAGATTGGTTTGAATCATACCTGGCAGGTAGAAAATTCTTTGTTAGTTGTGGTAATTACAACTCAAAGACAAATGATATTCAATATGGTGGTCCACAAGGCTCTATCCTGGGTCCGCTGCTCTTTTCATGCATCCGTTAAGTCAGATTATCTTGGGGCATAACATGAGCTACCAGCTGTATTTATCAATAGCACCTGACGACCTCGACTCTCTTGATTCACTGACACAATGTCTTGCTTGTGTTTCTGAATGAATGAGTAGTAATTTTCTCAAACTAAATAAGGAGAAAACAGAAATTTTAGTGATTAGCAATAATGGATATAATGAGGTTATTAGAAATAAACTTTATACATTAGGATTTAAAGTCAAGATGGAGGTAAAGAATTTAGGGGTAACTATTAACTCGGACCTGAATTTTAAATCACATATTAATCAGATTACTGGGACAGCATTTTTTAACTTAAGAAATATAACAAAAGTTAGACCTCTTATACGGTGCATCCGGAAAGTATTCCCAGCGCATCACTTTTTCCACATTTTGTTATGTTACAGCCTTATTCCAAAATGGATTAAATTCATTTTTTTCCTCTAGAATTCTACACACAACACCCCATAATGACAACGTGAAAAAAGTTTACTTGAGATTTTTGCAAATTTATTAAAAATAAAAAAACGGAGAAAGCACATGTCCATAAGTATTCACAGCCTTTGCCATGAAGCTCCAAATTGAGCTCAGGTGTCATCCTGTTTCCCCTGATCATCCTTGAGATGTTTCTGCAGCTTCATTGGAGTCCACCTGTGGTAAATTCAGTTGAGTGGACATGATTTGGAAAGGCACACACCTGTCTATAGAAGGTCCCACAGTTGACAGTTCATGTCAGAGCACAAACCAAGCATGAAGTCAAAGGAATTGTCTGTAGACCTCTGAGACAGGATTGTCTCTTGGCACAAATCTGGGGAAGGTTACAGAAAAATTTCTCCTGCTTTGAAGGTCCCAATGAGCATAGTGGCCTTCATCATCCGTAAGTGGAAGAAGTTGGAAACCACCAGGACTCTTCTTAGAGCTGGCCGGCCATCTAAACTGAGCGATCAGGGGAGAAGGGCCTTAGTCAGGGAGGTGACCAAGAACCCGATGGTCACTCTGTCAGAGCTCCAGAGGTCCTCTGTGGAGAGAGGAGAACCTTCCAGAAGGACAACCATCTCTGCAGCAATCCACCAATCAGGCCTGTATGGTAGAGTGGCCAGACGGAAGCCACTCCTTAGTAAAAGGCACATGGCAGCCCGCCTGGAGTTTGCCAAAAGGCACCTGAAGGACTCTCAGACCATGAGAAAGAAAATTCTCTGGTCTGATGAGACAAAGATTGAACTCTTTGGTGTGAATGCCAGGCGTCACGTTTGGAGGAAACCAGGCACCGCTCATCACCAGGCCAATACCATCCCTACAGTGAAGCATGGTGGTGGCAGCATCATGCTGTGGGACTGGGAGACTAGTCAGGATAAAGGGAAAGATGACTGCAGCAATGTACAGAGACATCCTGGATGAAAACCTGCTCCAGAGCGCTCTTGACCTCAGACTGGGGCGACGGTTCATCTTTCAGCAGGACAATGACCCTAAGCACACAGCCAAGATATCAAAGGAGTGGCTTCAGGACAACTCTGTGAATGTCCTTGAGTAGCCCAGCCAGAGCCCGGACTTGAATCCGATTGAACATCTCTGGAGAGATCTTAAAATGGCTGTGCACCAACGCTTCCCATCCAACCTGATGGAGCTTGAGAGGTGCTGCAAAGAGGAATGGGCGAAACTGGCCAAGGATAGGTGTGCCAAGCGTGTGGCATCATATTCAACAAGACTTGAGGCTGGAATTGCTGCCAAAGGGGCATCGACAAAGTATTGAGCAAAGGCTGTGAATACTTATGGACATGGGATTTCTCCATTTTTTTATTTTTAATAAATTTGCAAAAACCTCAAGTAAACTTTTTTCACGTTGTCATTATGGGGTGTTGTGTGTAGAATTCTGAGGAAAAAAATGAATTGAATCCATTTTGGAATAAGGCTGTAACATAAGAAAATGTGGAAAAGTGATGTGCTGGGAATACTTTCTGGATGCACTGTATCATTGCAAGATGCTGAAATATGAGTTGACACTTTTGTTTTCAGTGAGGTAGACTACTGTAACGCACTCCTCTCAGGACCACCCAAAAAAGACATAAATCGATTACAACGAGTGCAGAATGGAGCTGCTAGAATCTTAACTAGGCAAAGAAAATCTGAACACATCACACCAGTCTGAGTGTCACTACACTGGTTACCTGTGCCATTTAGAATTGACTTTAAAATACTGCTGATGGTTTACAAAGCCTTAAATAATCTGCTCCATCTTATATTTCTGAATGTCTTACGCCTTACACTCCAAATCGTAACCTTAGATCTTCAAATGAGGGTCTGCTTAGAATTCCAAGAGCTAAGCTTAAAAGAAGTGGTGAGGCGGGCGGCCTTCTGCTGTTAGGCACCTAAAATCTGGAATAGCTGACCGATAGAAATTCGACAGGCTAATATGGTGGAGCACTTTAAAACACAGCTGAAAACTCATTAGTGTAACATGGCTTTCTCAGAGCTTCATCTTAGTTTAATGCTCTGTATGGTCTGTATATTCAATTAATTATCATTTTTATTCCTAGTGGCTCCACAATCTGTACTAACCCCTACTTTCTCTTCTGTTCCTTCTCCGGTTTTCTGTGGTGCTGATCTGCTCCCCCACCACCTGATCAAAGCACCGTGATGTCCCTACACTGATGGATTAAATGCTAGAAGTCCACATGACCGCCATCATCAAATTTTTCCATGTGAACCCTGAATACTATGAGGACTGATTGAGGTCATTGATGTGAGGTAGAATGCCCAGATGGGCCTGGGTGGTCTCGTGGCCTCTGAACCCCTGCAGATTTTATTTTTTTCTCCTGCCGCCTGGATTTTTTTTTTTGTTTTTTCTGTCCTCCCTGGCCATTGGACCTTACTTTTATTCTATGTTAATTAGTGTTCCCTAATTTTTATTATTTATTTTGTCTTTTTGTCTGTTTCTTCATCATGTAAAGCACTTCGAGCTGCATTGTTTGTATGAAAATGTGCTATAGAAATAAATGTTATTGTTGTAGAAAATGTTCAGAGAAGAGCGACTAGGCTGATTCAGGGCTACAGGGGATGAGTCAACGAGGAAAAATTAAAAGAGCTGAGCCTACTGGTTAAGCAAAAGAAGATTCGCTTCCTAAGCGTTACATTTTTTGGCTTGAAAAATTACATATATATTAAATATGATCTTTCTACTGTAAAATGTGCAAAACACTTTAAGTGCAAAATCAGAAGTGATGAGAAGTGAAGCAGAATGACCCCTTTTATTGGCTAACTGAACAGATTACAATATGCAGGCCTTCAAGGCAACTCAGACCCCTTCTTCAGGTAGTATGGAATTAGAAGAAGGGGCCCGAGCCACCTCGAAAGCCTGCATATTGCAATCTGTTCATTTAGCCAATAACGGGTCATTCTGCTTCACTTCTCATTACATTCATAATGGCTAACACGGTACAACACCCTAGTACTAACGTCAGAAGTGTAAACTGTATAGTAATGATACAAATAACAATCATAATAATAAAAATAATGCTCATACCATATATACTGTCAAAGAGAAGAGATGCTCAGAGCGTTGAGCCCCCCAAACACAGACACCAAGAGTGAGCGGCTCATCTGCATTTCAGTTTGTGCCCGGGAGTGAAAACCCCCCCCAGAGGATCTACAAGTGGGTCCTGAGAATGTCTGGCTGTAGATAAGTCTCTCTACTATAATAAAAATAATCCTGGGACAAGACGGGAGTTTTTCAGAGAGGCATTTTCACATCCCGCGAGATGAGACTTTGTGCCAAGGGATTTAACCACGGCCAGGGCTGGAAATAAAAGACAAAGAGTAGATGACAAAGTAGAACGTTGGTGCAATACACATGCAGAGCAGGTTAGAGATAATGAAAGTGGTAAAATTCGAAAGTCTCAAAAAAATGATAGTAAAGATCGCAGTAGCTGAAACAAATGGAAATTATTACTCGGTGAAATAACGGAACAGCGAAAAGAGATCGAATATATTGTTTGGATTTAAACTTTAAGTCTGAGACTTGTAGATCATCTAATTTGTGTTGCCATCAGGGAAAAATAGTGTTTCTTCCCAATGAAGAGGTGTATCTGCGAGAACTAAAAGATTTGTTGTTTGGAGAAAGTGAAATCCCGCAAGAGAAAATTTCAAGCCCTGTGACACGAGACTTTATGCAAAGAGATTTGGAAAAGTCCCGCCCACATATAAAACATTTACAACCACGCACATGGTTCAGTCATTTCTCATTTGTGTGAATGCTATTGTCAGACGCAGTTTGTGTAGAGAGAAAGAAACGATATTCACTCACGGGCAGTTATACGTTGCATTGTCATGATGTAAGTCCAAATACGGAATCAAAATTCAATGCGATATTGACGGAAAGATAAAAGCGAAAAGAGATCGAATATATGAACATACTGCGGTGGGCTGGCGCCCTGCCCGGGGTTTGTTTCCTGCCTTGTGCCCTGTGTTAGCTGGGATTGGCTCCAGCAGACCCCCTTGACCCTGTAGTTAGGATATAGCGGGTTAAATACTGGAGGGATGGATATATGGACATAGGTGATATGACAGGAGCATGTAGATATTGTTCAGATTTATACTTTAAGTCAGAGACTTTTGTAGATCGTCTGATTCGTGTTGCCGTCAGGGAAAAGTAGTGTTTCTTCCCAATGAAGAGGCGTATCCTCAAGAATTAAAAGATTTGTTGTTTGTTGAAAGTGAAATCCACATACGAGAGCAACAGAGACGCAAAGTGGCAGGCGTGTAGCACAGGCCACCAGTGGGGTTGGCGAGCGAAACCCTTAGTTTTTCAGAAGGAATTCCACCCTCTCGTGATTGGATTAGTAAATCGGGGCCTTCTCGTCCTTCCCAGTTGTTGCTCCTTCAATTCCAGGTCTGCTTTCTTGCTTGAGGGCCATTTTGTAACCTTCTGGCCTGGAAGAGTTTGCAGAGGATCCCCTGGAGAGACGTCCATTCAAGTCTGATGAACACTCCAGGCAGACCCTGGGATAAGTTGGATCGCAGTCACTGAGTTTGAAATGTAAGCGGGGGGGTTTGGTGCAGGTGGATGTCTGCTAAGTCCACTGCCTTGACAGGCCTGGTTGTGCCACCAAAGCCCTGCTAGCAGAATGGGCAGCTCCCACTTTGTCCTACATGATCTTGATTAGGTGTGATTTTGGACGATTGAGGTGAAGAGGACAGATGAGGTTGTTGGGCTGAGTGGTCTGTTCTCATCACGACATTTCTAAAATGTAAAAACGTCCAATTGGTTACTTTTTATTGTATCCTCTCCCATGTGCCAGACATACAACATCCCGATTGGGTGGCCAGTCAGTCGAGCTCCTTGCCCCATCTCTGAGTGGCCTATGTGGCTGTAAGTGCCACGTGGCGGCCCAACCTCCTGAAGCCTGGCGGATGGAGAAAGCGCCGGGCACATCCTGGCACTTCACTCTGTCCTCTCCATTGATGAAGGCGAACTTGTTATTCTCTAAAGAGCAGAGTTTCTTA
This sequence comes from Erpetoichthys calabaricus, assembly GCF_900747795.2. Taxonomy (NCBI): domain Eukaryota; kingdom Metazoa; phylum Chordata; class Cladistia; order Polypteriformes; family Polypteridae; genus Erpetoichthys; species Erpetoichthys calabaricus. The sequence continues at coordinate 303,459,817 of NC_041396.2, forward strand.
AACTTCAGAATTAACGCATACAGATATTAAAAAGTTTTGTTAGTAATGCTGATGGTAAAATGTGACATGTTTTAAATCACATTATCTCAATCATTTATACTGTACCTTGCATTTTGTTCTTTTGTTTAGGCCACCGCACGTTATACGTGGGAGTCCGAATGCCCCTCGGAAGACAAAGCCACCGACACCACCGGCCTCATGGTGCGAAACATCGGAAGCGGGATAGGATGAAAGATACCATCCATGAGGAGGGGCCGTCACATGGTGAGGAGGGGAGAAGCGTGATGTGTCACTTCAAGAAGGGGGTCTTTGCCATATGTTGAGCTTGACATGTCTTCAAATTCCTCTGCCCAAACACAGACACCCCTTCCCAGCGTGTCCAGTTCATCCTCGGAACTGAGGATGATGAGGAGCACGTGCCCCACGAGCTGTTCACAGAGCTCGATGAGATTTGCGTGAAGGACGGCGAGGATGCGGTGTGGAAAGAGACGGCCAGGTAGGACACTTGTGTCATTCAGGAATCGCATCGGTGACAGATTTTGATTGGCTGCCTTGACGGTCATGTCTTTCTTTTTTTTTTTGGATTTCCCAACCAATTGCATTTGCAGGAAAAAAAATTAGTGACAAAAAGCAGTCATCTTCTAGCAGAAAGACATTTCTCACCATCTCTATGAGTCACCATACAGGTCACAGGACTCGCCATGGAAAATCTCTTTATATCTTTGTCTTTGCCAGGTGGTTGAAATTTGAGGAAGACGTAGAGGATGGAGGAGAGCGATGGAGCAAACCTTATGTCGCCACACTGTCTTTGCACAGTCTGTTTGAACTTCGGAGCTGCATCATCAACGGCAGCGTGCTGCTCGACATGCGGGCAAACACCATTGAGGAGATTGCAGGTGAAGGAAGCCCGGGGGAATGAAAGATGGCAGCAGAATACTGTTCTGGGCCTTATTCAGGCTTAACACTGTACACTGTGACCATAACCCCAGAGACACTCGAGCGTCACCGTTTTTACATAGTGGGAGGTTTGAGGTTAACAATGAAACAGACGTGAATACAAAAAACAAAATGGAAAGAAGGAAATGACAAAGCAGTGACACATAAGACAGCAGCCACACTTACAAAAGTGACATTTTTAATGACTCATCAAATGACCGTATTTACTTAGCGTTCCAAACTTGAGTCACACTTAGGATTAACACCCGGGAGGTTAAAAACATTACAGAAAGGTAAAAGTGGTGAAGTAGCAGTGGTAGTGGCATGCAGAGCGTCATGATATAAAGAAGGCGCTATATAATAGATGGATAGATATTAAAGGGGCTCTATAATAGATAGATGTGAAAATGATTGGGATATTCTATATGAGTGATGGAAGAGGAGAACACAAGAATGACAAGCAGATCAGAGTGGCGGCTTCTCTTGTGTGGGTGCTATACCACTCCATGGTGAAGAGAGATAGATACATTGATATGAAAGGTGCTATATAATAGATAGATGAAAGGCACTTTATAATTAGATAGATAGATAGATGAAAGGCACTATATAATAAGACAGATAGATATAGATAGATATGAAAGGCACTATATAATAATACAGATAGATATGAAAGGCACTATAAAATAAGACATATAGATATGAAAGGCACTATAAAATTGATAGATAGATGAAAGGCACTATATAATAGATAGATATGAAAGGCACTATAAAATAACACCGATAGATAGATAGATAGATAGATGAAAGGCACTATATAATTAGGTAGATATATGTATGTAAGGCACTATATGATTAGATAGATGTATGAAAGGCTCTATGTAATAAGATAGATAGATAGATGTGAAAGGTGCTATATAATAGATAGATTAATAGATAGATAGATGAAAGGCACCGTATAATAAGATAGATAAATAGATGAAAGGCGCTATATAATAAGATAGACAGATGAAAGGCACTATATAATAAGATAGATAGATGAAAGGCACTATATAATAAGACAGATAGATAGACAGATGAAAGGCACTATATAATAAGATAGATAAAGTTAAAGATGATAAAATTTGCAGATAGATAGATAGACAGATGAAAGGCACTATATAATAAGATAGATAAAGTTAAAGATGATAAAATTTGCATTGGGTGTGACGAGGATGGACAGGATTAGAAATGAGGACATTAGAGGGTCAGCTCAAGTTGGATGGTTGGGACACAAAGTCAGAGAGGTTAGATTGCATTGGTCTGGACATGTACAGAGGAGAGATGCTGGGTATATTGGGAGAAGGATGCTAAGGATAGAGCTGCCAGGGAAGGGGAGGTTTATGGATGTGGTGAGAGAGGACATGCAGGTGATGGGTGTAACAGAACAAGATGACGAGGACAGAAAGATATGGAAGAAGATGATCCACTGTGGCAACCACTAACAGGAACAGCCAGAAGAAGAAGAAGATAGATGGATGAAAGGCAATATAAAATGATAGATAGATAGGTAGACGAAAGGCACCATATAACAGATAGTTAGATGAAAGGCACTATATAATTAGATAGACAGGTAGATAGAACTTTATTTGTCCCCTGGGGGAAATTTGTCAAACAAGTAAACAGTAAATACTATACATAATAAACAATCCAAACATCCTGTAAAGACAGCTAAGGTTTTCAGGGAATATGGAGGGAGAAAGCAGAGCTATCAAGAGCAGGCCCCCTCATTCTGTTTTTTGTGCTTTCAGACTTGATCCTGGACCATCAAGAAGCCTCCGTGGAACTAAACGAGAGCATTCGGGTGAAAGTGCGCGAGGCCCTCATGAAGAGACACCATCACCAAATTGAAAAGAAAAGAAACACTTTGATTCCTATTGTCCGTTCTTTTGCGGATGCTGGCAAGAAACATTCTGACCCTCATTTGATGGACAAGAGTGGTGAGTGCTACCTCTGTAATGACCTCAGTTACTTCCTGTGCATTTACAGCATCATGCATTGTGCGGGATGAAGACTATCGGTCTCTATCGTAGAAAAGCACAGAGAATATCATAATTAGCCAACAGCAACAGCATTTATTTATGTGGCACATCTTCAAACATGAACATTCCTTACAGTCAAAATGGCTAAAGACAATCACAAAAGAAAGCAAAGAACATTTTGGTTTAACTTTGATTATTGAAAGATGCTAAAAAATAAGATGACGTTGAGATTTACCAGGGTGTCCTGTTTTGTGTCCTGTCTCCCGGGAGAGGCGCTATATAATACTGTACTATAGAAAAGCAGAGAGACATACATGAAAGTACTACTGTATATGATTTATAGAATGATAGATAGATGTGAAAGGTGCTGTATAATAGATATATAGATAAAAAGACAAAAGGCACTATATGAAAGACAGACAGACATGACAAGTGCTATATAATATACAGATGTGAAAGGCACTATATAATATAAACTTAAAACTCATCTGTTTTAAGACTGCTTTTTCTCTTTGATTATAATTGCTCTGTCTGATTTTAATTTTTGTATTTTTAGTTTTGCTTATAATGTGTGTTTTATCTATTGTTCTCTGTCCTTGAGTGTTTAGATAGATAGATAGATAGATAGATAGATAGATAGATAGATAGATAGATAGATAGATACTTTATTAATGTTTAGAAAGGCACCTATGAATAAATAAAATGTGTTATTATTATAATAATAGAAATATAAATTGATAGACATGATACACAGACAGATTTGAAAGATGCTATATAATTGGTAGGTAGGAAGGCGCTATATGGTAGGTAGACAGATAGACAGACATGACAGGTGCTATATAATTGATAGGTAATGTGCTTATAAAAAGTATTCAACTTTGGGGGCTTGAGTACTTTTGAAAGCAGATATTTTTATGATCTGCGGTGGGTTGGCACCCTGCCCGGGATTGGTTCCCTGCCTTGTGCCCTGTGTTGGCTGGGATTGGCTCCAGCAGAACCCCGTGACCCTGTGTTTGGATTCAGCGGGTTGGAAAATGGATGGATGGATGGATATTTTTATGATATAAAAAATTACAAATTATAATTATAAATTATAAAGTATGATACTTACATTTATAAAATTATAAAATTATAAATTATAAATAATAAAGTATGATACTTCAGCGAAAGTAAAAATTTGGCGACTGTGGATGAGTGAATAATCTCAAGTAAAGTCCAAAAGGTATTGGGGTGCCAACAAGGGTCGCCCATTTCAATTTTCCAATGTATAAATCAAAATTCACCACTCGAGGGTACAACATTGGAAGCCAAATAAGCCGCCCTCTTGGCTGTGAAGAAGGGGCTTTGGCTCCACAGAGCAGGTGTGTCACTGTGAGTTCCGGCCTTCCACTAAGTCCGGGTCCAAAATGAGACGCTGACCTCAGTAGGCGTCTGACCTTTATAAGCCTGCTGCTGGAAGGGGCGGGGTTATTTTCCCTCAAGGGGCGTGTTCTCACTGCTGTAGAGGAGGAGATAAAAGACAGCCCCCCAACCCCAGAGGCCCTAGATGAGCCTTTAGGGTGTCCCTGTGACGCCCATTGTGTGACACGATGTACTTCTACTTTTACTCAAGTGTTGTTTCCGAGTACTTTTTATGACTTGGCTTATACTTTGTTTATTCTGTAGTTTTTAAACTTTTTGCAGCCTCGTTCTTGTACTGTGGTGTCGTCTTACATATGGTGTGCAATAACTACCCGTTTCTCAAAGCCCTCCCGTATCATTTGTTTCATATATACAGTAGAGTGTATCCGAATATAATTTCGGCGGATTACATTTACACCTCCTGCGTCTCTGGTGTTCGGTAAATTTAATCCGCTATGGCCTCTAGGGGGCCTATTGGCACCCCCCCAAACCCCAGACATGATTTTACCACAACAGTCCAAGTTCGATTAAAGTGTATTAATGGCAATAATACCTTCTGTACATCACCTCCTTTTTCTCTGCTCCACTACTGTTGTGGTCTGGGGAGTCCCAAAGCACAAAATACTTTCAAAAGTTATTCACTAGTTGGTGGAGAAAACACTGTCAAAAATCTCGCTTAGAACCCCAAAGGGCCAAGACAAATAGTTATTATTTTCAAAAGGCCCTGAAACGCACAAAGATTTGCCTGAATAGGCAAGGCCATCAACAGAGAGCCAAGTGCCAATAAGATTGCCGACACCATGGCCATAAAACAGATCAGAGGTCCAAAAATAAGAATAAAGTCAGCCCCAATATGAAATGCAGAGGCGAGGTCGGAAAAGGAGCGAGTTCAGGAATCCGGGGAATCGCAAAACAATAGCAAAAATAAAGACAAAGGCACGATATCACACTCCACCCCCAGTGCATTCAATGAAGCGCCAGGAACTATGGGAAGCCCTCCCTTAAATGGGCTGTTCCTGGCAGTGAGAGGCAGGTGGCCACCCCCAGCACACAAGGTACATTACCTAGGCCACTCCCCTTTCCCAACACACACTGTGGCGAGCGGCTGGGGGTGGTACCCAGCTGGGGCACCCGGACGGACTGAAGGAGGGATTACGCCTCCTCTGGACCACGAGGGGGCGACCGCCCTGGTGGCTATGGGGACCATGGGAAAGGAAACATGGAAGCTCAACCCTATAGGGGCCCATGGTCACCGCCAGGGGGCGCCCAAATGCCTGGGTGTGGTGGAAGTGCTGAGGGGACGAAGACCAGGGACACCCAGAGTGCTTCCGGGTGCACAGCCGGCACTTCCGCCACACCAGTGAGTGCCAGCAGACGTGCATTGGGAGGCACATGGAGCACGTCCGGGTAAATATAAAAGGGGCCTCCTCCCTACATTCGATGGGTGGAAGAGGACGGAGCTCGGAGGAGAGGAGTGGAGGCGGTGAAGAAGAGTGAAAGGCATGGAGAGAGGCCAGGACTTGAAGGGTGATTAGCACGGGAGTACTGGGTTGTGTGCACTGTAATTATGAATAAACGTGTGTTGGTGGTTGAACCATCAGTGTCCGCCTGTCTGTATCCGGGCCAGCTCCCACAACACACACAGAGAAAAAGGTACATTAGAAACAAAAGAAACATGAATACAAATAAATAATAAAAAATGTAAACAACAAAGACATGAAAACACAACTGTGAACGCTGGCCAGGGGGAGAATGCTGGCTGAAACATGACATCTCCATCCTCCACGGCCCACTCCAACTCTGACTGCTGAGTCGAGTGGAGGGCACCAGGGACCATGCTGCCCTGCAGATAGGTGTCTGTACTGGGGCCCTCCAGACAGGATGCTGCCACCCGCTCTGCCCATAGCAGGCAGTCACCCACCATCCTGGCGTTCCCGGTGCAGAAGCCCAATCTCCTGGGACGCCAACCTCATCCTGTGCCCCCCCCTCCTGGTATGGCACGGGAATATCATTGTTGCTCAGTTGTCCTTCTTTTCCCATGTCCTCCTGGCCAGGTAAGGGAGCAGGACCCATCCCAGCAGGGACACCCATTGGTCCCTCGCACTGCACGGCACACCTACAGTCCTGTGGTTCAAATGGGAAAGGGCTGCTTGCAGTGTGCGCATTAACGTGCACACACACACACATAGTTGGGTTTGAGTTCGTAAAATGGGTTAAGCTGGGCTTCTTAAAAATCCATGTTTAAGTAAACACTTCAATGTCATCAAACAAGTTAAACGTCATTAGTGGCCAGCGGGACTCTGAAGCTGAGCCCGTCGTCGCCTGTCATCATTTTCTTGTGTTTCCTAAATATGTGTAGTTACATTGACGCTTTATTGTTTCCGGGATTTCATGCAGCGCACTCTTCTTTTTTTTTTTTTTCTTCATACAATTATACAATTTCTTGTATTACGCATTTGTTAGTTTTCGCTTACCCCTTGGGTCAGCCATTGTACAATGCATCCCCCCTGGAGCACGTGCAGGTTAAGGGTGTGACGATGCGGGTTCTGCTCCATGCTCCCACCTGGCTTCTGAGGGAGCTCTCGAACCCGACACCGTCGGTAATGTCACCGATGAGTTGGACAGTGAGACACAACGAAGCAAGGGGATGGTGCAAAAGTGCTTTTGTTTAAAAACAAACCAAAAACAGTGTCCAGATAAATGAGTGCAGTCAAATGTTCATTAAATAAATAATCAATTAAAGGATAAAATCCAAATGTTTAAAACAAGGCAATAATGAGATTTAAAACCTGCAGTAGTCACTGGGGCTACACCAGCCAGACACAGCTCACCTAAGGTTTGCTCAGCCTACGAGACTTCAGCCGCTGCGGCCTTCTCTCTACCGACCCCTGTCATGGCTGCCTCCACCAGCATCTGCCAGACCGCTTGGGGTCGGTTGTCCTCCCGTCTTCCTTCTTGCACACGTGGTTGTCCGTCAGATCCCTAGGGCAAACTCCTCCACAATCGTACCTACTCTCCCATTCTGTGGGCACAATCCGTCCCTTGACTCGCCGATCGCTCGCTCTATCTGGGACCCCTAACCACGCTGACCTTCCTTTTCCTCAGCTGGCTGGATCGTCCACCCAATTCTGCTCTCTCGCTCTCCAGTCTTTTCTCCATTCTCTCCTTTTTCTTTTTTCTTTCTCCCCTTCGCACTCGCGCTCCTATTATATATAACGGGGATGTGGATCAGGTGTGGCGATTAGCATCTCCTGGCATCAATTACGGATGCGGACGACTCCTCACCTGTGCGCTTAAGCAAGGAAACGCCCGCAATCACTACGCACCCGGGAACCGCTCCATCCACACTACTATATCTATTTAAAAAACTGGCCTTTTCAATCTGAGCTGTGGACCCGCTACACCACAAAGGGCTCTTGTTCTTTGGGCAGTAACGGGGATCCAAACCTGCAACCTTCCGGATACCGGCACAGGTCATTAGCCTCAGAGCCACCACTTTGCCCTTTTTTTGGCGGTGCCATGGAGCCCTGTGAAGGCCTGGCATAGCGATACGTGGGCTTCTTGTCATAACACCCAGTGCTGCTGTGATAGCAACAACCACCCAGGTATTTTTACTTACAATACAATACAATACAATTTATTTTTGTATAGCCCAAAATCACACAGGAAGTGCTGTAATGGGCTTTAACAGACCCTGCCTCTTGACAGCCCCCCCAGCCTTGACTCTCTAAGAAGACAAGGAAAATGAAAGAAACCTCGGGAAAGGCAGTTAAAAAAAAAAAGACGCCTTTCCAGGTAGGTTGGGCGTGCGGTGGGTGTCAAAAAGAAGGGGGGTCAATACAATACACAGAACAGAACACAAGTAATCCTTAATACAATAGAAATATTACAAGTACAGAGCAGAATTCAACAGTAGATGATATCCCATAATATGATTTGGATTTGTTTAAAGTCCTGGAGACCTCGGCCATCAAGCTGCCTCCCCCATTTGGCCATTTCACAGCCGGGCCGGCCAATCCGATGAAAGGACCCCTCTACCCGATGATTCCTGCGATCCTCCATCAGAGATGACTTTACCTTAGGCAGGCAAAAACAACTTGGCAGGTGGGCCGTGGCACCAAGTGCCATATTTGAGTACCGAGAAGAGAAACAGAATAGGTGATGGTTAGTAACAAATTCTAACTATCATGTCACTTATTACTTGCTAATGACTGACAACAGAGATGCAGTCTGTACAGTTATTCAGCAGCTCTAGTCAGGGTGTGCTAAACTGAAGTTGTGAGTCTTCAGCTGGGATTTAAAAGCTGAGACCGAAGGGGCATCTCTTATATTAGCAGGCAGACCACTCCACAGTTTAGGGGGCCCTGTAACTAAAGGCTCGACCTCCCATTGTTATTTTATTAATTCTTGGAATCATAAGCAGACCGGCATCTTGAGATCTTAATGTGGTTTGTAAATCATGATAAGTTCAGATAAGTAAGCCGGCCATTTAAGGCTTTATATGTTAAAAGAAGGATTTTGAAATCTGCTGTAAAAGTTAACCGGGTGCGAGTGTAAGAATTTAGTGTAGGGTTTGGTTATTTGTAACTTTGCAATACATAACGTGAGTTACTTGTAATGTGTGACTACTCTACTGCTGTCAAGACTGTGTTGCCAAGTTTAGCATTGGATGTGCAACTCATCAACGTACATTTTATTATTATTATTATTATTAAGCATTTTATTGATTTTATTAAAATCAAATGACATTCCATACAAGCAAGTCAAGCTTCACAAAACAATAGTGCCTTTGACACTACTGACCATAAGATATTGCTGTTGCAGCTTGAACATCTTGTTGGGCTTAAAGGGGCTGGTCTTAACTGGTTCAGGTCAGATCTAACTGGTAGACACTTTTCAGTGACTTTAAATTCCTCTACTGCTCCTCTTAAATGTGGTGTTCCTCAGGGATACATTTTGGGTCCTATTTTATTCTTTATATACCTTCACCCTATTGGAGCTATTTTTAGGAAATGTAACATTTCTTTTCACCACTATGCTGATGACACACAGGTTTATATTCCCGTCTGCAACTCTGCAATGAATCAACTGCACAACTGTTTGTCTGAACTAAGATCCTGGATGGCTAATAATTTTCTTGATCTGAATCAAAATAAAACGGAGGTGGCTAATAGCGGGTCCATCAGCTAAAGCCCAACTTGGTTTTGGACTTCTCTGCTCTTTCTCTGTCTTTTGCAAACCTCAAGTCTGCAATCTTGGTGTTACCTTTGACAGTAACCTCTCTTTTGAGAAACAAGTAAATTCTGTAGTCAAGAGTTGCTTTTTCCAGCTTCGTCATTTTCAGTTAGATCAAGCCTTTGTTATCTCCTAGGGATCTTGAGAAAGCTACTTCTGCTTTTATCTTTTCTCGCCTTGATGACTGCAACTCGCTGTATCTCTGGGATTAGCACATCCCTGATACGCAGGTTACAGTTGGTCCAGAATGCTGCCACTTGCTTTCTGGTTAATGCTTTGCATTTATATAGTGCTTTTCTCACTACTCAAAGCGCTCAGCAATTGCAGGTTAAGGGTCTTGATCAACAGAGCAGAGTCCCTATTGGCATTTACGGGATTTGAACCGACAACCTTCCGATTGCCAGTGCAGATCCCTAGCCTCAGAGCCACCACTGTGCCACTTGGTTGGGGCAAGAAAGTCGGATTCTGTTTCTCCAATATTAGCATCTTTACACTGGCTGCCTGTCAGTTTTCAGATTGATTTTAAAATCTTGTTGCTAGTTTTTAAATCTTTACATGGGCTTATTCCTGCCTATTTATCTGAATTGTGTGCTTTACACCAGCCATCTCGAGTGCTTAGATCTTCTGGTCAGTTGTCTCTTGTGGTCCCTCGTACCAAGTGTCAAACTAAGGGGGACAGACAGGGCTTGTGCAGCTGCTGCTCCTCGCCTGTGGAACTCTTTACCTCGTCACATAAAGGAGTTGTCTACAGTACAATTCAAAACGAGATTAAAGACTCCTTTCTATTCACTTGCTTTCCATGACCTTCAGTAATACTGATGGTTCCTCCCCCAAACTATGCAACTCTTCAATTCCACCCCGGGGGGGTAAACATTAACATTATACAAAGTTATTGTCTGTTTTTACCTGCATTTTTATTACTCTTTAATATTGTTTCTTGTATCAGTATGCTGCTGCTGGAGTATGTGAATTTCCCCTTGGGATTAATAAAGTATCTATCTATCTATCTATCTATCTATCTATCTATCTATCTATCTATCTATCTATCTATCTATCTATCTATCTATCTATCTATCTATCTATCTATCTATCTATCTATCTATCTATCTATCTGTTATATAGTGCCTTTCATATCTATCTATCTATCTATCTATCTATCTATCTATCTATCTATCTATCTATCTATCTATCTATCTATCTATCTATCTATCTATCTATCTATCTATCTATCTATCTATCTATCTATCTATCTATCTATCTATCTATCTATATACAGTAATCCCTCGCTACTTCACGGTTCACTTTTCGCGGATTCACGACTTTGCGGGTTTTTAAATATAGTAGTAGTATTTCCTAGTCTAAGAACAACAAAACAAGTTCGGTGACTAATTGCGTTGTAACACAGGCTGTGATTTGTTACATGGGAGGGAGACGACAAATCACAGCTTCCCGCTTTGTAATCGGGCCTGTGATTGGTGCTTTGACTGATGCCTAGATGACCGCCTACAAGTTGCTCTTCGACCTGAAAAAGAAGCAGCGGCAGCAACTGACGATCACAATTATTTTGCAGCCTCGCAATAAAGAGCCAGTTCCTACTACTACTACTACTACTACTACTACGGATACACCTTCGGAAACCGAGGAGGAGTTGCCCCAGGAAATGGCTTTTCCGTCTGAAGAGACGTAAAATACAGTCATCGGCTGCACAGTAAAAGTCATCACCTTCATCGTCATCATTTTTACTGCGCAGCATATTCATCACCATCATCGCATCATATATAGCTACGTGTACTTCGCTATACAGTAAGTGTAAACTTATCTACTGATTTCATATTGCTTAGCAATTGTCCCTGTTATTAACAGAGTAAAGGGTGGGTTGTAAACAATACAGGGAGGGTTTAAAAACGTCCAAATACACGTTAAATAATTAAATAAATATGGTGTCCCTACTTCGCGGAAATTCAGGTATCGTGGTCGGCCTTGGAACCTATCTCCCGCGATAAGTGAGGGATTACTGTAGTATCTATCTATCTATCTATCTATCTATCTATCTATCTATCTATCTATCTATCTATCTATCTATCTATCTATCTATCTATCTATCTATCTATCTATCTATCTATCTATCTATCTATCTATCATTGTGATTATGTAACATTACTTCTATTTATTATTTATTTTATTTATGTTCATTTATTTTATTTCTGTTTGTTATTTATGTTAATTGTATTTTTTTTCTTTTATTGTAAAGCACTTTGGCCACAGCATTCCTATGTTGTTTTAAATGTGCTGTATAAATAAATTGACATTGACAAGGTTAGAGACAAATCAACACCCTCACCCATGAGAAAGAGTGCTAGGCCAGCAGAGCAGAACTTTAATAATAATAAAAATATGGAGGATCTGTGCAGAACTTTTTCAAAACCTGCCAGGATCTGATTAATAACATTTTAGAATATGCTTTTAAAGCACTGAGGAAGCAGATTCTCTCCCCTTTTCTTCTCCATTTATCTTTATTCGCTTATTAATTCATCTTGTGTGCAGTGGCTGGGGGTGGTACCCAGCCGGGACCCCCAGGAGGACCGGAGGAGGGCTTACGCCTCCTCCAGACCACGAGGGGGCAACCACCCTGGTGGCTTTGGGGACCACAGGAACAGAGCTTAGAAGCTCAACCCTATAGGGGCACGTGGTCACCGCCAGGGGGTGCTCAAATGCCTAAAGAGCCCTGGCCCTCAGCACTTCCGCCAAACCCGGAAGTGCTAGGGGGACGAAGACCAGGGACACCCGGAGTGCTTTTGGGTGCGCTGCCGGTACTTCCGCCACACTGGTGCTAATCGGGAGGCACCTGGAGCACATCCGGGTGTGTATAAAAGGTGCCGCCTCCCTCCATTCGATAAATGGAGTTGGGTGGAAGAGGACGGAGCTCGGAGGTGAGGAGTGGAGGCGGTCAGGAAGAAGGAGAAGAGGCATTGTGTGAAGGGCCTGGACTTTGGGGGGATTGGTGTGTAAATATTGTAAATAAACATGTTGTGGTGCTTTAAAATCCTGTCTACCTGTCTGTGTCCGGGTTGTATCCCACAATCTATTTACTTATTTTTACTAGCTTCAAGTTTTACTCTGCTGGACATGCTCTCTTTCTCAGGGGTGGGGGTTGATTTGTTTTCAGTCTTATTTTTGTAAAAATTGGTCTATTTGTATGGAATGTTGTGTGATTTAAAAAAAAAAAAATTAAAATATGTGTAGCTGTAGGAGTGTAAGGCGAGATCAAGCACGGGTAAAACGCAGGCCGAAAGAAATGTCTCAGTCCAAAAGTTTGTTTTAAAATATTTAGTGAAAATTCAAAGCAACCGATCCACACAAGAATAAAGGCAAAAGTTGTTACACACGTAGAATAAAAGGCAAAAAAAAAAAAAAATAGAAAAAATGTCTAAACTTAACTTTTCTTGTCAAACTTTAGTTGTTTCTATACTTAAAGATGCTTAGAACATTAGAACACTCTCGATGAGAACAGGCCATTCAGCCCACCTAAGCCCACCAGTCCTATCCACTTATTTCTTCTAATAAAACATCACGTTGAGTTTTGAACGTCCCTAAAGTCTTCCTGTCTACCACACTACTTGGTCACTTATTCCAAGTGTCTATTGTTCTTTGTGTGAAGAAAAACTTCCTAATGTTTGTGTGAATTTCCCCTTCACAAGTTTCCAACTGTGTCCCCGTGTTCTTGATGAACTCATTTTAAAGTCACCATCTGATCCACTGCACTAATTCCCTTCATCATTTTAAACACGTCAGTCAGGTCTCCTCTTCATCACTGTAAAGGCTCAGCTCTTTTAATCTTCATAACTCACCCCCTGTAGCCCTCAATCAGCCTTGTCGCTTTTCTCTGGACTTTCTCCAGTGCTGCTGTGTCTTTATGGAGTCATAAACTGACCACAGGACTCCAGATGAGGCCTCACCAGTGTGTTATAAAGCTTGAGCAGAACCTCCTGTGACTTGCTTTATTTCTTCTTCTGTACGCTTTAAACGTGCAGCGCTGTACATTCAATAAAGTACGTAATCCTTCATGTTACTTGGCACTAAATGCTCACAAGGTACGTAAGGCCCGGTTTAAAACTATGTGCCCTCTATGCCGTACACCTCACAAGGCAGGTCACTAACTGAGTATAACGTATAGTCAGAGAGGCTAGAAGTAGTTAGAATATACCAATTCAATTCACCTTATGGGGCTTGTAAGAATCCCCCAATAGACTATGCACTAATATTTAGGCAAACATTTATATAACTTAAATAACTAGCAAGAGGCTCTTACAATATGTAAATAGATAAATGAATCAAAATAAATAGAATGAAAAAGAGGGGAGAGAACACGCTTCCTCAGTTTAAAGGCTGATTCTAAAATGTTATTGATCAGATCCTGCCAGGTTTTGAAAAATTTCTGCACAGATCCTCTAAGTGAGAATTTGATTTTTTCCAATTTCAGATAATATATAACATGAGTTACCCAAAGACTTAACAGAGGAGAGTTAGGGTTCTTCTAGGTGAGCAAGATAAGTCTACATGCAAATAGTGTAGTAAATGCCATTACAGTTTGTTTGTCCTTCTCCACTTTAAGCCCCTCCATAAGCCCACCACGTTAGTACTGATTGTGACACCAAGGCTGTCTGATTGGCATTGAAAGATTTTGGTCCAGAATGATGTTCATTTGGTGCAGGCCCAGATCATGTGGCCTAGTGATGCTGGAGCTCGATTGCAGCGTTTGCAGGTTGGTTCTTGTCCTGGAAACATTTTGGACAATTTAAAACGAGACAGATGTGCTCGATATATGATTTTGAGTTGAATAATTGTATGCTTTGCGCATATGGAGCTCGAGTGAATTCTGGGCATGGCTACCTTCCACTCCTCTTCTGAGATGTTGAGTGAGAGGTCCTTGTCCCACTGTGCTTTGGGATCTTTAAAAGGGAGTGACTGTAAAATGGTTTTATATATTATAGAAATGCTGTCTGAGTCCTCGAGACTGATCAATAATTTTTCCTGAATAGAGTTAGGTGGAAGGTGAGGAGTATCAACGTAAATTTATCGATTTATGAACTATCAAGGTGGATTATTTCAGCCAGGAGAAGGTTGATGCAATCAGCTGAATGTTTGCCTCTGAACACGTAGAAAGGGTATAGAAAAGAATGGGAGGGGTCATCAAAATACTCTCATTTTGTTACTTTGCAGCCTGAAATGACAAACACACACACACACACAGTTGTATTTACTCAATGCAACTTCTAACAGCCAAGTGAAAGATAAAATAGCAACAGTTAAAAAAAATAATCAAAAGGCGAGAATCACCGAGATGGTTACAGGATCACCTGCTCTCCTACAAACTCTGTGTAAACTCAATCAGGTGTAACTCATCGCCTTCTCCATGGCACACCAACCTGTGATCAGCCATAATCCTCCTGATTCGTTCAGCGACTCCCAGAGCATTCCAGCGCTTGGAAGTGCAACTGAAGGCAAACGTCAACTAAGGGTGGCAAGGCCCTGGCACAAGTCAGGAGATGTCAGGTCGGGGTGCCTGCACTGGTACAGTGAGTCGATGTACCCACCGTACAATGAAACAGCTCGGGATCCTGATTGGCAGACACGCAGTCCAGTCCCACCCTCCCTCTACAGTGAGATAAATAAGTATCGGATCCCCTGCTGAATTTGTAAGTTTGCTCACTTTCAAAGAAATAAACAGTCTCTCATTATTATGGTCGTTTCATTTTAATGGAGAGAGACAGAATATCAACCAACAATCCAGAAGAAACACATGACATAAAAGTTCTAAATTGATTTGCATGTCATTGAGAGAGATAAGGATTTGATCAGCTACAACCCAGCCGGAATTCCGGCTCCCACAGATTAGCTGTGTGCCCATGTGAGTAAATGCAGCTGGAAAAATATTATTTACGCATGTGTCTTCATTTCAGGCTGCAAAGCAACATGAAGGGGGCGACTCTTTTCTATACCCCCTGTAAATTGTGGGAGGTCCTACCTGTGGCCGCAAAAAGCAAGTGTGCAGCTGACACATGCACAGAGTGACAGGGTACAGCGGCCACCCACAGACCACCCACCTGATCCTTAACTGTTAACCAACATGGCCCCAGAGCTGGATTGTTCACAGAGGAATCTCCCTCAGTTACCAGAATTTGTCGATGTCTCTCTAATCACAATTCAGGTTGTGGCCTCGTGAGTATCGCTCTTTCTGTGACTAAACCGGGTTGTTGAGGCACAGGGAGACTGTTGTGGGGTACAAAATCTGTACATTTTGGTTTATATTTCCATTATATTTTGTTCAAGAGAAGACAAAAGATGAACTACATTCAGGACTTCTTCTTCCCAGTTATATCTCACTTTTAAAACAGCGCTTCCAACACAGAAAGGAAGACATGCTGGTGGCTCAGTTACTTTATAATCTGAGAAAGGGTGGACATCTAATTATTTTACAGCCTGGGAAAGGAAGACGTAGCGACACCTCAGAGAATATAAAAAACTAGCCAACCCCGCGGCGTAGCATACGCCGCATAATTATGCATTGATGGGTGAACACTTCCTGAAAGACACAGTTGTCCAAATGGGGTGGGTTTGAGGATACAACTGTATGTGAATGAAAAGATGGAACTCTGGAGAGGGGACTGACAATTGGAGGACCGCCATCGCACGCCCATTCAGCGATTCACATCTGCGACAAACATGATTTTTCTTAGATGGTCCTGTCGCGTCCACCCTTGCACTCGAAGCATACACACTGCCTGGTCATGTGCCCGCTTGTAAGAGCAGCTGACAGAGACCCGCCCACCAACTGTAAGACCATGGGATACCCCTCGCAAACTGTTTTACATGCTGCATACAGCGATTCACATCGAAGCATACACTCTGCCTACTCATGTGCCCGGTCGCAAGAACAACTCATGGAGACTCTCCCACCATCTCTAAGACCATGGGATACCCCTCGCAAACTGTTTTACACGCTGCATACAGCGATTCACATCCGCGACAAACATGCCTCTTCTTAGATGGTCCTGCTGCGTCCACCCTCGTTCTCGAAGCATACACACCGCCTGGTCATGTGCCCGCTCGCAAGAGCAACTCACAGAGACCCGCCCACCAACTCTAAGACCATGGCGTGTAAAACAGTTTGCGATGGTGGACGCGATTGTGCGTCATAACCAAAAAGAATAATGAAAAGTCAACGTGGCTGAAAGGTGCACGTGGAGTGTAGCAGAGACAAACACGAATGACGCCCTGTTTTGTGAGTTGCTGCGTCCGAGTTGGTGGGCGTGGCTCTGCGAGTTGTCATCGTATCCAATGACGCCGTGTTTTGTGAGTTGCTGTGTCCGAGTTAGTGGGCGTGGCTCTGCAAGTTGTCGTCGTATCCAATGGTCTTAGAGTTGGTGGGCGTGGCTCCGTCCTGCGTGCTTCATGGGTGTCTTGCTTGCGCTGGCGGCTGCTTAGTGAATTATATATATAGAAGTTTTATTGTTTGGGAAAACGGACGAGTGAATTCACTCATCATATTGACAGCCAGCCAATCAGAATATCTAACAATCACATTTTCCAAAATCCCCCCGGAACAATTTTAGAATAAATATGCCTTGTCTGAGGAGAGATATAGGAAGGAAGGAGGGAGGAAGAAGAAGGAACGAATACTTCAGAAGAGAGCAGAGTGACGGCAACGTGCGGCCGTTTCTATCTGGTTGTCAGAAAAGCATCTCATGAACAACTATGAGTGCTCGATCACAAGCTGCCTGCAACATTCATCCTTGTCATCTTTACTTTTCGTAAGCTTTTTCTAAAGACTATATATATCCAGACTTTACTATCAGTCCTATTTTCAATTATTCTTTGTTCCACTGGTATTATTATTATTCCTAAAATAAATACCATGCTGCTTTTAACTTTCTATGCTTTGTCATAATGTCTAGAGTGATTGAAGTAATAAGGTAGATTTCTTTGAGCACCTGGTGCGGCCATACACTCTGTGCTGCGAGGTTTATTAAGGCTGAGGGTGAGAGCTCCACCCATTAGTAGGGAACAGGACATCAAGGAAGGCATTCTTGGCTGATGAATGGCATATGGTCAAGGATGCTGAGCCTTTGTGTGTTTAAATGTATTCTTGGAGACCGAAGTAATATTTAGGTCTGAGATATCATTAAAACATCGTCTGTTGTTCGTGCCGATAATAAGTAAGTCTCTTGAAATACTGAGAGTGTCAGGCTGTGTTATTCCTAAAGCACTTGTGTGGTTCAAAGTGCCCGAGGTTACTTAGCGTGTGTGTGTCATTCATGGGGCACTGTTGTGGTTAGGGTCTGTGTGTATGCGTATATCTATATATGTGTGTGTTAATCTTAAGGTGCGATAGTAGACAGTAGACCAACCCAGTAATGAACTGGACGAGTACACGTACAGGTAAAGGGTAAGTAGAGGGAAATACTACGGTAATACAGAGATGCACTGACTGACTGACTGACCCCGCAGGACAATAGGGTCACACCAAGGCGACGTGGCCCGCTGCCATTAGATACACGGAGAGTCTCAGCACAAGGCCAGATGTGTGACAGCCTCATGAAGCAGATGCAGGGGGACACCTGCTGTTGTCACCACGCCACCCGTTGTTTTAAGGCCTCACCGACTGGTGTCATGGCTATCCGGGGGATTGGGGGGGGGTCTGCTGCCATCGGCCCACACAATCGTTTTGTGATTTTATTTTGCTTTTCCTCTCGAGTTAAACTGAATCCGGGGCACTTCTGGAATGACGTTGTCCAAAAACTGTCTGCAGAGATTAATTCCACATTTTAAAAATGACTTTTTATATTTGGACATTTGTAATCTTTTTAGGCATAAATTAAAAAGTAACACTTGAGCCTGAAGTCGAGTAGTCAGCAGCTTCTGCTGTTATCTGCAGTGACCCACTCTGCATATTGTAATTATTTGTCCTTAAAAATGACAAGTTGTTTTACATGATGATTAAGAAATTCAGGTACTAGTGAAATAATTTTTATTTAATAAACTCATATTGGCTATTTTTGGAATGACTTTTTAATTTTGTATTATGCTTTAAAGAAATTCCAGACCTTGTAATAGCAGTAGCAACAAATACTGTATGGCAGGGGTCTCCAACATGTCGCTCGTGAGCTAACGGTAGCTTGCAACCCCTGTCCAAGTAGCTCACCAAAGGGTTAATGAATCCTACATAAATTTGAAAACTTGATTAGTCATATTAGGGGTGGGCAATCTTTCCAAAAACTCAAACTCATCAAGACCTAAGTCACACTTTATTTTAAAAATCAAACCAAGTTGAATTCAATTGTTCTCTCGTTCGCTAGCTAAGCAGAGTTAAGGTACACGCCCTGAAGCTGGCGAGTGAGTGAGGAAGCCATTCTCCCCTCATCCCGCTACGTCTCTGATTCATGCAAATAAATCAGGACTGCAAGCAAACTATGACACATAGTGAAATGAGAGAAGTCACTAAATTAACCGGAATGTTCAAGCAAATTATAGAAAATAACCTGATCTAAATCTGTGAAGTAGTTCCCTCATGAAAGCGGACAGACATACAGACAGAGAGACATTGGATTTTATATCTATATATATATATATACAGTGGTGTGAAAAACTATTTGCCCCCTTCCTGATTTCTTATTCTTTTGCATGTTTGTCACACAAAATGTTTCTGATCATCAAACACATTTAATCATTAGTCAAATATAACACAAGTAAACACAAAATGCAGTTTTTAAATGATGGTTTTTATTATTTAGGGAGAAAAAAAATCCAAACCTACATGGCCCTGTGTGAAAAAGTAATTGCCCCCTTGTTAAAAAATAACCTAACTGTGGTGTATCACACCTGAGTTCAATTTCCGTAGCCACCCCCAGGCCTGATTACTGCCACACCTGTTTCAATCAAGAAATCACTTAAATAGGAGCTGCCTGACACAGAGAAGTAGACCAAAAGCACCTCAAAAGCTAGACATCATGCCAAGATCCAAAGAAATTCAGGAACAAATGAGAACAGAAGTAACTGAGATCTATCAGTCTGGTAAAGGTTATAAAGCCATTTCTAAAGCTTTGGGACTCCAGTGAACCACAGTGAGAGCCATTATCCACAAATGGCAAAAACATGGAACAGTGGTGAACCTTCCCAGGAGTGGCCGGCCGACCAAAATTACCCCAAGAGCGCAGAGACGACTCATGCGAGAGGTCACAAAAGACCCCAGGACAACGTCTAAAGAACTGCAGGCCTCACTTGCCTCAGTTAAGGTCAGTGTTCACGACTCCACCATAAGAAAGAGACTGGGCAAAAACGGCCTGCATGGCAGATTTCCAAGACGCAAACCACTGTTAAGCAAAAAGAACATTAGGGCTCGTCTCAATTTTGCTAAGAAACATCTCAATGATTGCCAAGACTTTTGGGAAAATACCTTGTGGACTGATGAGTAAAAAGTTGAACTTTTTGGAAGGCAAATGTCCCGTTACATCTGGTGTAAAAGGAACACAGCATTTCAGAAAAAGAACATCATACCACCAGTAAAATATGGTGGTGGTAGTGTGATGGTCTGGGGTTGTTTTGCTGCTTCAGGACCTGGAAGGCTTGCTGTGATAGATGGAACCATGAATTCTACTGTCTACCAAAAAATCCTGAAGGAGAATGTCCGGCCATCTGTTCGTCAACTCAAGCTGAAGCAATCTTGGGTGCTGCAACAGGACAATGACCCAAAACACACCAGCAAATCCACCTCTGAATGGCTGAAGAAAAACAAAATGAAGACTTTGGAGTGGCCTAGTCAAAGTCCTGACCTGAATCCAATTGAGATGCTATGGCATGACCTTAAAAAGGCGGTTCATGCTAGAAAACCCTCAAATAAAGCTGAATTACAACAATTTTGCAAAGATGAGTGGGCCAAAATTCCTCCAGAGCGCTGTAAAAGACTCATTGCAAGTTATCGCAAACGCTTGATTGCAGTTATTGCTGCTAAGGGTGGCCCAACCAGTTATTAGGTTCAGGGGGCAATTACTTTTTCACACAGGGCCATGTAGGTTTGGATTTTTTTTCTCCCTAAATAATAAAAACCACCATTTACAAACTGCATTTTGTGTTTACTTGTGTTATATTTGACTAATGGTTAAATGTGTTTGATGATCAGAAACATTTTGTGTGACAAACATGCAAAAAAATAAGAAATCAGGAAGGGGGCAAATAGTTTTTCACACCACTGTATATAATTCACTAAGCCACCGCCAGAGCAAGCAAGACACCCATGAAAGCATGCAGGAAGGAGCCGATGAAAACTCGCAGAGCCATGCCCACCAACTCGGACGCAGCAACTCACAACACAGGGCGTCATTCACGTTCGTCTCTGCTAGACTCCACATGCACCTCTGTCCCACGTTGACTTTTCATTATTCTTTTCAGTTATGACGCACGCACCACCATCGCAAAATCTTTTACACGCCATGGTCTTAGAGTTGGTGGGCGGGTCTCCGTGAGTTGCTCTTGTGAGCGGGCACATGACCAGGTGGTGTGTATGCTTTGAGAACGAGGGTGGACGCGGCAGGACCATGTAAGAAGAGGCAAGTTTGTCGCTGAATGAGCGTGCGACGGCGGTCCTCCAATTGTCAGTCACGGACAATTGTATGTTTCCCTCTCCAGAGTTACATCTTTTCATTCACCTTCATTCATTTATGTTCGTCTGTGCTAGAGTCCACATGCACCTCTGAGCCACGTTGACTGTTCATAGAGGCATGTTTCTCGCGGATGTGAATCGCTATGTGCAGCATGTAAAACAGTTTGCAAGGGGTATCCCAGATCAGACACCCAGGCAAACAACACTGAATAATCAATAACTGCAACTACTTTGCCCGCCCCAACTCCTCACCTGAGTCGGTTTCGTCTGTGTTCAGCAGTGTTTCCCAAACTCGGTCCTGGTGAACCCCTATGGCTGCAGGGTTTTGTTCTAACCAGATTCCTAATCATTAATGCCGGTGAAACTCATCCGGGATAAGTCGGTTTTTCAAACGCAGCCGTGTAGCAGATTAGTCTACCTGGATGTAATAATCCGAGATGAATGCGTGCCCCCGCGCTGAGTGAAAAGCCAATGTATATTGAGTCTAGAAAACATGATCAGCAAGTCTTTGATAGGCTGCAACAAAATGATGAAAGAACGGGCGCATTTTTTTCACACAAGGCTGTGTGTGTGGGTGGGTTGGTGTTAGTTAGTTAATTAGTTACTCGAAGGATTTCAAGATTTAATATGCACAAGCGGTAACACTGCAAAACCAGCCCAAACCAGAAAAGACAGCTGGCAAAAAGTGTCAGATAAATTAAACGCATGTGCATTGTACTTACTGAAAGCAGCGTTATGGAATTTTGCAAATGTTCATTTTTTTCCCTCTGCTTAAAAAACATTTAAAAAGCGCCGTGATTATGCGCCGTATACTACACCACGGGTTGGTATGCAGCGTGTAAAACAGTTTGTTTGTCGTGGATAATTTGCCTTTTACTATTACACGAAGACAATTTCCTGTTAATACTTCGTTACATTGATATAGCGGTGTTCTCAGTATTCAAAGCGCTATCCACACAGGGAGGAACTGGGAAGCGAACCCAAAATCTTCCACAGTCTCCTTACTGCAAAGCAGCAGCACTACTACAGCACCACAAGGCAGTTAAAGAATGCACCGGGCTCGATTTTGTTTTCACTTGTGTTTACAGCGATCTGGTTGTAGATAGCATTGTTGCAATGTTACTTTTCTTGGTGGCTTATTACATTATACGGATGTTTCACATGTTCATTTTTCCCCTGTGCTTAAAAGACATTAAAAAAGTGTTTCTCAACCGTGACTCTGGAACATCTCAGTACACAAGTTATATTAAGCATCAACAACAAAGACTCGCTACACCTTAATCTACAAGTACTGACACTTATCCCTACCGACGGAGTAACTTTCACCAACATGGCCTTCTTCGTCACAGACGATCCCGCTTTCAGTCACGGACAATTATATGTTGCTCTCTCCAGAGGTCTATCTTCTCATTCACTCAGTCGTTTTCTGAACTGTGTCGTTCAGGAAGTGTCCACCCATCAATACATAATTATGCGGCGTATGCTACGATTATATATTAGTAAACCTTCAAACTAATGTGCAGTTAAAGTCTCAACAGCATTCTCAGCATTTCTGGAGCTTACTAGAGCCCGATAACGATAAGAATCTTCACCAAGCTGCTCTGAAAATGTTTGCTTTGTTTGGATCTCCATACCTCTGTGAGTCTGACATGAATGTCATGAAGTCAAAGTTCAGAACAAGACTGACAGACGAACATTTAAATGACTCCATCAGAGTGAACCTTAGTGGCTCCACTCCACCATACACCTGCCTCTCTTGTTGACTCCATGCAGTGCCAGCCATCTGACTAACTAAAAACACATCACACATGCAACTGGACATGTGAATAAAGTGAAACAGTGACATGGATCAAAATGACAAATGAATAAGGAATTTCTGTTGTGATGGATGGCCGGGGACCTTGCCCCACAGGGAGGCCTGGATAAGCAGAGGACCAGGAGAGGAGCAATTCCTTCCCTACGACATAAAAGGGCAGCCATCCTGGATTGTGCGGGAGCCACGGAACTGGAAGGCTCAACCCTGTGGGGATCTGTGGCCACCACCAGGGGGTACCCGAAGGACTAAGGAAGCCTTGTACTGCAGCTCTTCAGCCACACCAGGTGCATTATAAAAGGGGCCACCTCACTCCATTCAAGGAGCCGGAGTTGGGTGGAAGAGGACAGAGCTTGCGAGGAGTGGAGTAGAGGCGGCAGAATAAACAAAGATAAGGACTGAGAGTATTGTCTGCACTGTGAGATTTTGTGTGCTGTGAAGAAAAAGAGGAATAAAACGTGTGTGGTTTGGACATCTGGAGTCCGTGTCTGTCTGAGTCCGGGCGATCTTTTACACTGTGGATTTGGAGTTGCATTGTTTTGTTTTGACAGCATTCATGTTTTAATTCAATAGTGTGAGATACACTAGAAAATGCATACAGACATACAAAATCCACTTGCAGGTAAACTCAATATTTTTTGTGATGTTTTAATGCAAAATGTGAGTTGTGGACACCAACATTTTGTAAATGTTCAAGCAAAACAAGCTTAATCAGTTTGCTGGGGTTGAAATAAGCTGTGAGAATAAATGTTAGAAAACATGAGGAGCTCTCGGCCATTTTCATTTTGTAAAAGTAACTCTCAGGAGAAAAACTGTTAGAGACCCCTGCTGTATGGTTTGGCTATGAAATGTCAGCTTTGTCAAGAGGGCTCATGGGTCACTAGGGGACCCTGGAGGTACAAAGGTTGAGGACCCCTAGCCTAAACAGATTTTCAACTTGGTGTTTCTTTGTCCCTCAGGTCAGGCTGTTTCTCCTCAGGCAGCAGCCCCACCAAACCTGGACGCAAAGAACGGAGTCCATCATGACAACTCTGCTGTGGATGTCAGCAAGGTGAGTCTCTGCGTTAATTTGACTGTGCTTGGAGGAGACCTGGGGAGTCTACAAAAAAACATGTCACAGACGAGTTGGTGTGAGCGGTGGGATCACTAGTTTCCTGTTACCCAGCTGGGAGACCAGGAAAATGTCAATATAACAGATAAACTGGCAGCCCATCTGAATTGCATGTTGGTCCCTTGACTGACCAGGAGACCACCTTAAAGCAGGGACAACAAGGGGAATCCCCAACAGGATGAGAAGCGAGGAATAATGGATGGACAGAGGGAGGCTGTTGCTTACCGGTACATTAGGTGGCAGAGCTACTCTGGTCTGGCTGCAGTTTGGACACCCACAGGGCAGCATGGGAATTGTAGTTTAGGGCAGCTTGGTTTGCTTCCTCAGGGGCCACCAAGGGGTGCAACAGGAGAAAGGACTCCCTTGTTTGTTGGCAGTTCCACCTGACCTGGTAGCAATTCCTGGGTGCGACGTTCTGGCACAGGAAGTACCCCTGAGTCTAGCATTAAGGGACCCACTCCACCTTTTTTGGGGGCAGAGGAGGAGGAGGACAAAACTCGCCTTACAGGAGTGGAGGAGGAAGAATTGTGTTTGGAGGAAGAGCTGTAAAGGTATTTATTGAATTTAAGGCCCTTTGAACCCAGAACTGATGTCTGTGCCATAGTGCCTGGGGTTTGAGGCTCTGAAATGCCTCCTACTGACCACAATCAGAAATGAGAAAAGGCTGTTGGGGAATATCCAAATTGTTTTTTTTGATTTTTTTAACGTGCCAAACCATGTTATTTAATAATGAATTTTATTATGTGCATATCTTGAATTTAGATGCAATGCCAAGGTGCTTTATGTTGCCGTGACATAAATAAATAAGCTGTGAGGACTGTGAGGGTCTGGGTTAGCTCCATGGTCACTGACTGCCGGGACCACTGATAGTGGCAAATGAGGACACACACACCGTCAAGAAGTGGTGCAGTGGCAATATTTCAAAGAATAAATCAATAATAATCCGTAAAGTCAATGTGCATATGGAGGGTAAAATCTCTCTATATATAAAATCCAACCTCTGTCTGATTTTCACGAGAGAACTACGTAACGGATTTACATCGTGTTTTTTTTCTAGAATTTGCTTGAACATTCCGGTTGATTTTGCGACTTCTCGTGCTAAGAATCATATATTAGTGATATATTCACGCTAATCCGAGACAGAGACTGCGGCCTGAGGGGAGGGGGAGGCATGACGTCAGGAGTGGGGAGCCGGGCAGGACCCTCCTCACTGTCTTGTTTCACTAATACGCAGGCAGAGCTGCAGGGGGATGGCTAGTGTTCAATAAATAGATCAAATAAAAACGAGGTTAAAAATCACAGCCGGAATCTGACCACTCGTTTTAAACCATCATGAACCCCAGTGCAGCTTTCTTAATGTGCAGCTTCATGGCAACCGTGGAAATTTAGAGAAAAGAGGATGGCATCTGTCTGAGAGAATCGAGTTGGCCATCCACCATCTGCATTTTCTCCTCATTAAATAAAGTTGAGAGGACGAGAGGAAGGGGGACCACCCGAGATCTGCAGCCGTATCCTCGGTCTTAGCTGTAAAAAGAAGGAAACACACCGGAGTGCAAACTCTTTGTCAGCCAGGCCATCGCTGTCCTCCTTATCATGTAGAAGACTCATCATCCGCGCGCTTCCATGCACTTCGTTATTCACAGAAACCCGATTTCTAAAATACCATGCAAACCCTTTACTCCGGGTTGTTGGCCTCTGAGAAAACCGGATTATCAGAAGTTGATTTCTCTGCGAATAACCCGATCATGTGGTGACGTAAAACCTGTTAAGGATTTCACTTGCACTAGTGTTCAGCAGCCACAGGGTGGACACATTTCCAGAAGTGAATGATCATCCGCCAGTCGCGTTATTCCTCCTCCTGGCTGAAATGATCCGTCTCAACATTTCAGAAATTGCTAAATTTATGTTGATGAGCTGATCATCCATTGCTGAACTCAGCGATGCAATCTTAAGAGCGATAGGGTGACATTTTAAAAGTGACAAGCATTATGTGGTCTGGTTACTTTTTAAAGCAACAACACACTGCTTATCTTGTTGACATAATTCTTATCCTAGCAGCCCTGGGTGTAAGTCAACAAGCACACATTATCTGTACAAAGGGTGCAATCCGGTAACAGAAACCTACAAATAAAGTGTCGTTTTGACTACATTTATAAAATACAAGAAAATTACAGCAGGCACCATGCTAATTTACTTTGGGGTAATGACCAAAAGGACCACACCACAGGTTCAAGTGACCGAAATGAGTTGGGGAATCTCCCTTGGAGATTATGTGAGAGAAACGCAGAGAGGCTTGGAGTAGAGCCGCGGACCCTCAGCCTCGAGGGGAGCCAACTTTGGTGGTTTGGGCATCTGATGCAGACGCATCCCTGTGGAGAATTTAAGGGCACAGCCAGCTGGGATGAGCAGGGTCCGCTGGGAGGGTTATAACTCCCTGATGGCTTGGGAATGCTTTGGGGGTCCCACAGTACAAGTTGGCAGGTATGGCTGGGGAATGAGATGTGTTGGTCTCACTGCTAAGGCTGTTGCCCCCGCGACCCGGCTTTGGATAGGTCAGGTCAGGTTGGGGAGCATGCACTGGTGCAGCATGTTGCCACCCCCACTACATGGCGAAATGGCTCGGGACCCCTGTTGGAAACCCCACAGGCAGAAACACGGTCTAGGCCCACTCACCAGAAATGACCATCTATCTTCCATAGCCAGGTGTTATGTGGGCATCCTCTTGGCCTGGTCCAGCCGCTGAACTGTGAGCCAGGTAATCATGCCACACGGCCGTAGTGCCGTAAATGACGCTCTCTCACAATGCAAGTCGTGTGTCATTCAGGACTCCATGAGCAACGCAAAGTCAAACCAGCAGCACCCAAGATTTCTCCAAAGAGACACACGTGAAGGAATTCAGTCTTCATCTCAGGTCACTGGATGGCATTCATGTCTCACAACTATATAGCAAGGAGTCATAGTGGACCTGAGACAATCAACTGGCAGAGTGTTCAGAAGCCATTAAGGAGGTTAACAGAGTGTCATTTTATATAGCGCCTTGATGTGTGGAGTACAAATCCCAGGAGGTTCTGCTTGAGCTTTATAACACACTGGTGAGGCCTCTTCTGGTGTCCTCTGTGCTAAGTTTATGACTTCATAAAGACACAGCAGCACTGGAGAAAGTCCAGAGAAGAGCGACGAGGCTGATTGAGGGCTACAGGGGGCAAGTTATGAAGATTAAAAGAGCTGAGCCTTTACAGAGATGAAGAGGAGACCTGACTGAAGTGTTTAAAATGGGGAAGGGAATTAGTGCAGTGGATCAGACGGTGATTTTAAAATGAGGTCATGAAGAACACAGGGACACAGCTGGAAACTTGTGAAGGGGAAATGTCACACAAACATTAGGAACTTTGTCTTCTCACTGAGAGCCACAGGCACTTGGAATAAGCGACCAAGTAGTGTGGTGGACAGGAGGACTTTAGGGACTTTCAAAACTCGAATTGATGTTATTTTAGAAGAATGAAGTGGACAGGACTGGTGGGCCTTGTTGGGCTGAATGGCCTGTTCTCCCCCACATTTTTCTAACGTTCTAACAGAATGTCAGGTTATATAGCGCCTTGATGTGTGGAGTACAAGTCCCAGGAAGTTCTGCTCAAGCTTTATAACACACTAGTGAGGCCTCATCTGGAGTCCTGTATGCAGTTTTGGTCTCCAGGCTACAAAATAATTCATTCATTACATTTATATAGCGCTTTTCTCAGTACTCAAAGCGCTATCCACACAGGGAGGAACCGGGAAGTGAACCCACAATCTTCCACAGTCTCCTTACTGCAAAGCAGCAGCACTACCACTGCGCCACCTGTGAGGACAAAAAGGACATAGCAGCACTAGAAAAGGTCCAGAGAAGAGCGACGAGGCTGATTGAGGGCTACAGGGGATGAGTTATGAAGACTGAAGGAGCTGAGCCTATACAGTGATGAAGAGGAGACCTGACTGAAGTGTTTAAAATTATGAAGGATATTACTCCAGGGGATCGAGACGGTGACTTTAAAATGAGTTCATCAAGAATACGAGGACACAGTACGACGCTTGTGAAGGATAAATTTACTCAAACATTAAGAAGTTTTTCTTCACACAGAGAACCACAGACACGTGGAATAAGTGACCAAATAGTGTGACAGACAGGAGGACCTTAGGGACTTTCAAAAGTCAACTTGATGTTATTTTAGAAGAATGAAATGGAGAGGACTGGCGAGTTTTGGTGGGCTGAGTGGCCTCTTCTTGTCCAAATTGTTCTAATATTCTAAACATTGAAGTTTTTATTTTCACTATTATTTTGTGTTGAGTCACATGATTCTAAGTTTTTAAAGCTTCATATAGTAGACACCCAAAATTTGTAAGCAATGTGGACTGAAGTTGCTTCTGGGGTCCCCCTGGGACTAGGGGCACTGAAGCTTAAGTTTCATTAGTTTCATAGTTGATCCCCCGCTTTCCTCCTGTGTTTATTTTAGCCTTTTGGTATCAACATGTTTCTGTTACACATTGTAATGTTTTTTATTGTTGGCTTGTGTTTCCGGGGGTAAACCTAACGCTAAGGAGATCCAGATTAGTCTGGATTCCAGAGTAGAGCATTTCTTAAGTGACATTTTTTATTGCATCTGACCGGTGAACTCTATAATAGTTAAAATCTAATAAACGACCTTTGGGCATATAAGCTCTAAAAATCTTTGGTGACCACAAGGGGACGCCCCTGACCCCCCATAAACCATAGACTCAATGTTTCCCAACACAACTCTGGGTTCAAACAAATAGTTTTTATTTTTAACCAATACTTTTTCCATGTAAGCACCAACCAAAACGCGCAAGTATAATTAAATATTTGCTCTCCTGATGAGTGTCGCCCCCTGCCTCTCCCGACTCTGACTCCTCAAGATGAGGCCGAGCGGCTCCTTTTATCTCAGGCCCAGGAGTTCTTCTGGTGCGAGGACACGATCCATTGGAAGCACTTCCGGGTCAGGCGCAAGTCCCAAGATGTTGGGAATGTAAACCCCTGCAGCTCCCTCTGGTGACTCCCATGGAACCCAGCAGGGCTGTATACTAGGACTCCAAATCCCAGCATGCGCTGTGAGTATCTGATTGGGTACCGAAGCCCAGGGATGCTACCATCTAGTGTAGGGCTGGGCGGTATGACCAAAATTCTATATCACGGTATTTTTCAAAATTATACCAGTTTCATGGTATTCAACGGTATTTTTTTCCCCATGCATGAGTGGATGTTAACCACATTTTCCACTGCAATTACTGCAGTAGACTGGCTAAGAATAACCTATTCCACTTTTTATTGAACAAATTTTGCAAATAACTTATATATAATTTTGACAGCATATTTTCAACCATCCAAAGAGGCATTTAGACTTAGTAAAATATTCAGAGGTGCTTATCAAAAGTTGTATTGCACTGAACATGTCTTAGAAAAGGAATAAAGAGTAAATATTTTTTATAAACCAACTCCACTTTCTGTTAATATTAACAATCTCTGTCCACTGACATGTTAGCTATATGGATTGTAATGGCGTTGGTTATCTCGAACCACAGCTTGCTTTATTTGTCATAAGCAGTACCTTTACAAGTGACGTCTGACTCGAGTGTCCTTTGCTTTTTCAGTTTTACCTGAGGACGTGGAGGGTGCCAGTCTTATTTCCATACATTCATGGTACTCCAAAGCATGTTTACGGCTAAGGTGGTGCAGCAATTTGCTCGTGTTGCTGCCTCCAGCGACAACTTTAGCTCGACAGCATTTGCAGTAAATAGTTGTTTGGTCCACATCCGACCTTTTAAAACCAAAATAAAAGTTCTTCTGTGTCATCATGTTCAAGTTTATCAACTGCTACAGCTTCAGTTTCAGAATGTTCTCCGTCCATTTTCACCGCTCAGTACCTCCACTAACGCATGTACTCCGTTGCATGCGTGTTTAGCGGTGTAGCAGTGAAAAAGGTCCCCCCTTGAACAGTTTCCCACTGCGCCACATTCTGAACGTTGTTTAGGCTATTTAAACTGGTATTGTGGTATAAGAAAAATCCATATCATAACAAAAATAAAAAATGGTTTTCTGTATGAACCGGTATACCTCCCAGCACTAATCTGGTGTATTGGGTGAGAAACTCTTTACCAGACAACATCTTCCCCCTGGTCCTTCCATTGCAATGGCCTGCTCAACCCTGGCTGGCATGCCAGCCCTGTGTGCCATCCATTACACTACCCATAACATCCACCCCAGCTGGGTTCATATTCCAAAAAACACCTCCATTACTTTATTTATTTCATTTCATTTTTGAGGCGAGTTTCTGGTTGCTGGCTCTCGAGTCGTCCATCTCCTGCCGTTCTCCTTCGGTGACTCGGGCTTATGTGACAGCTCTTTTGTTGGACTCGACAGAGCGTAGAATACAAAGACTGGGTGCAATCTGAGCCTTTCTTGTCCGGCTCCTAATTTCAGTCTGCCAAAATCACGTTGAGGTATCGACGCCGTGGATACGTCTTCATGTGTGGGAAAAGCAGAAGGAATAGTCGGTTTAACTGCGGTAAAGCTGATGGCAGTCATTTAGAGCTTCACTGATCTGTCTGATGAACGAGTCCCGAGAAATGCTACACTGTCATCTGTACCCCCACCACCTCCTCCACAAGGTGACCTGCCAGCAGTGTGGCAGACAAAAGAAATGATCTGCTGCTCTCTAAAATAGACTCGGAAAATGTAGAAACGCTTTGAAGGCTCTAATGAGACAAAAGGAGTGACAGCACTCCCTCGTCAGGGGAGCCAAAGAATAGATAATGAAGTCAAACAAAAGAACGCTGGCTCATAATGAGACCTTTCGAAAGATGATATCCACCTTGAGGGAGAAGAGGACTGATTATGGGATGTGAAAAGTGTAGGTACTGGAGTGACATTCAAATTGACAACAGACGCCTCTGTAAAGCCTTAATAAATACAACCCCAAATCAGAAAAGGTGGGACGGGATGGAAAATGCAAATTAAAAACATAAGACTCAGTGACTCTTAAATGGACTTTGACTTTGCAGACAGTTTGAACCCAAGAGATGTCAGGTTTTGTTATTTGTTAAAATCCATCCATCTATCCCTACGTTTCAGTCCTGCATCACATTCCAAAAAATGCTGGGCCGTGTAAAGCACTCAGCACTTTGTGATGTCGCCGTTCCTTCTCTCAACACTTCAAAGACAGTTTGGCACTGAGGACCCCAAGCGATGAAGTGTTTCAGGTGTTGTTTTTGTCACATTCCTCCTGTAAACACGTCTTAAGGTGTGCAGCAGTTACGGGGTTGTTGTCATTGTCGCGTTTTTCGTTTCAAAATTCTCCAGACATTCTCTGTTGGGGACAGGTGGGGATCGCGAGCAGGCCAGTCCAGTACCCGGACCCTCTACTTCCACAACTATGACTTTGAAACGTGGGCAGAATGTGGCTTTGCATTGCCTTGGTGAACAATGTGTGGACGTCCCTGGAAAAAATGTCACCTTGAAAGCCACATGTGTTGCTCTAAACCAGTGATTCTTAACCTTTTTTTGAATCACAGACCCCTTTAAGAATCTGATGAAACCTATGGACCCCCCCTTCACCAGAAATAATCACATACAAATGCAACTTTGCATTTAATGAATGTAATGGACTTTATTTCTCGAGATTTGATTGTCATGTGACATACAGTATTATTAAACTTTACAGTAAACAATCTCAACAATGTAATGGCCACTCATTATAATTATGAAGTACAGTCGTGGCCAAAAGTTTTGAGAATGACACAAATATGAATTATCATCAAGTTTGCTGCCTCAGTTTTTATGATGGCAATTTGCATCGACTCCAGAATGTTCTGACAAGCGATCAGATGGATGGCAATGAATTGTAAAGTCCCTCTCTGCCATGAAAATGAACTTCATCCCAAAAACCCACTGCATGTCAGCCCTGCCACCAAAGGACCTGCTGACATCACCTCAGTGATCCTCTCGTTCACACGGGTGACAGTGTCGACAAGGACAAGGCTGGAGGTCACTCTGTCACACTGACTGAGTTACAATAGAGAGGTGAAGAAGGCTTCAGGATGCCCAAGAGAGTCTAGCAAGTGCCAGGCGTGTCTCCTAAAGTTGATTCAGCTGTGGGCACCACCAGGGCAGAACTTGCACAGGATTGGCAGCAGGCCGGTGTGAGTGAGGTGAAGACTTGTGGAGTATGGGCTGGTGGGTGTCAAGATGGGCAGCAAAGGATCCATCAGGGACAGACTGATATTCTGGGATTGGACTGCTGAGAACTACTGGGGTCAAGTCATTGTATCTGATGAATCCCCTTTCTGATTGTTTGGGGCATCCGGAAAAAAGAAAAGGTGAGCGGCGCTACCATCAGTCCTGTGCCAGGCGAACAGTAAAGCATCCTGAGACCATTCGTATCAGCCAAGGCAAGTGCAAGGCTCAGAACACAGCCATGAATAAAAAATGGGACCCAAACATCAACCAAGAGCAACTTCTACCAACCATCCAAGAACAGTTTGGTGACCAGCATGATGGAGCACCGGGCCATAAGGCAAAAGTGACAACTAAGTGGCCCAGGGAACAAAACATCAAAATTTTGGGTTACATGGCCAGGAAACTCCCCATTGAGAACTTGTGGTCAAGAGGCGGGTGGACAAACAAAAAAGCCACCAATTCTGACTATAGAAGAATAGGCGGGTGCCATCAGTCAGGATTGGGCTCAGACTTTGATTGACAGCCTGCCAGGGCGAATTGCAGAGGTCTTGAAAAAGAAAGAAGGGCCAACACTGCAGACATGGACACTCTGTGCATTAACTTCATGTCATTGTCAATGAAAAATGAGAAGTGAGTGGCTCGGGGATCAAATCGACATTTGGGGTCCATGGCCAGGAAACTCCCCATTTGAGAATTTGGGGTCAAATCCTCAAGAGGCCAGGGCTGTCTTAACACATGGGTACGCTGGGCAGTTGCCGGGGGGTCCCATGCTAATCTATGAATGTTGTGACTTGCTGAGTGGTTGTGTAGGTAGGGGCCCAGTGTACTGCTTTGCCCGGGGGTTTTGGGGGCCTATAATGCTGTTAAGATGGCCATGCAAGATGCGGGTGGACAAACAAAAACTCACCAATTCTGACTTTGCAAGAATGGGTGGCGGCCACCAGTCAGGATTGGGCCCAGAAGTTGATTGACAGCCTGCCAGGGCGAATCACAGAGGTCTTGAAAAAGAAAGAAGGGCCAACACTGCAGATATGGACAATCTGTGCATAAACTTCATGTCATTGTCAATCAATGCCTTTGAAACGTCTGAACTGCTTGTCATTCTCCTTCAGTATCTCATCTGACACAAAGATCTAACAACACTGAAGCAGAAAACTTTGTGAAAACCAACACTTGGGTCATTCTCAAACCTTTTGGTCACGACTGTACACTCTTCTTGTGCAAATTAAAACAGATCTACTACTACTACGTTTTCTTCTACCATTACTACTACTCCTTCTGCTCTCTCGTGATCTACTTTATTTCAGTGAGAAGGTGGTTCTTGATTGCCTTGAATAAGCATGTGACTCTGTGGAGTGGTCTTCAACAAGGTAACACGCATATCATCTTTGACATTCAATCTCTTTCGTCTCTTCATTTTGATAG
The DNA here is from genome assembly GCF_900747795.2 of Erpetoichthys calabaricus. NCBI lineage: Eukaryota > Metazoa > Chordata > Cladistia > Polypteriformes > Polypteridae > Erpetoichthys > Erpetoichthys calabaricus. The sequence continues at coordinate 303,493,639 of NC_041396.2, forward strand.
ACATCTTATTCTTCTTTCGGCTGCTCCCATTAGGGGTCGCCACAGCAGATCGTCTTCTTCCATATCTTTCTGTCCTTGTCATCTTGTTCTGTTACCCCCATCACCTGCATGTCCTCTCTCACCACATCCATAAACCTTCTCTTAGGCCTTCCTCTTTTTCTCTTGTCTAGCAGCTCGAAACCCAGATTTACAAAGGTATGTAGTAGCAAAGGGAATCGGAGCACTCATCGCTCGCTTTACCAGACGAGGGTAGGCGGCCTGTGTCAGTGCACACCAGAATTCTCCAAGACTCTTCGAGTTGAATTCATTTCATCACATTTCCTTTCTCCTCCGGTCTATGAGGCCATCTTTGGCAAAGTCTTCATCACTGATGACAGTCTATATGGGCTAGGAAAGGATTACGAATCTATATTCCAACTTTAAGATCACCTGAGCCAAAGTAACCTTTGGAAGAAATGAATCCTGCGGGGTATCCACATGTCCCAGCAGTCGGCGCTGTAAGCAGTGGCAGGGGCTTTGTTTTCTTTCATTTCTTTCAATGGGAAACCATTGATTGGGACAAGGGGGAGGGCTGTATGGTGACTGCAATTTTTCACACGCATTATTTTTCTCACGAGTATGGAACTCGCGCATTAGGCTTAGGTGAGATAAATACTTGCGAGAAAAATAACAGCAAGAGACGTAACACGCGAGAAAAATCGCGTGAGATAGTTCACGTGAGAAAAATCAACACCACCAGGCTGCATAGTGAATATAAATGTTCATTTTTATCTGACCCTCACGGGACCCCCTGAAACCCATCCATGGACCCCCGTAGGGGTCCACAGACCCCTTTTTCTGCATTAACTCTTTCAGGGCTGATGTCGACTTTTGTCAAAAGGGTGAGTTGACGATGGTAATCGACTGTAAACTGTGACAAAACCAACCGTTATGTTTTAGTTGGACTCTCGTTGCTAGAAGGAAAGTTAGATTCATTGGTTTGACTGAGATTTCCTGGGCTCCCGTGAGTAGCAAGGCGCAAACAACGGCAGAAATGGCACTGACCTCTGGCGAGAGATCAAAGCAAATGCGTAAAGCAAAATACTCTGTGGACAACATTTTGCCTATTCTCTCTGAATTGGACTAGGACTTGTCGGACTCCGATTTTGATACAAGCAATCGAAAACAAATATGTAGTTCCAGCTTCAGCTGATTTGTCCCCATTAATCATGGTGCTGAACGGGTTCAATTGCTGACACGCCTACGGCACTGCTCGCCTGGGAGGACTGCCACTTAACAATGATAAGAGGTAGAAACCAGACTGCAATAAACTGCGACAGTGACCCCTGCTGCTGCCCTAGCAAACGCAAAGACAGCCTGGCAGCAAGCCTGCCGCACATTCTTGGCAAACTTGCAGCCACAGCATGCAGCAACAGACGTTTTATGTTGATTTCTATGTTAAGCTATTGCTTTTCAGAAAACTGAGGGCTAAATATTTTTTTACAAAAAACAAAGAGTTAAAGCTGCCATGACAGAAGTGCCAAAGGCACCGACACAACCCCAAGACCATGACAGACCCCGCAGGCTCTTGGACTTGTTGCTGAGAACAGCCTGGTCCCTTTTCGCCTTTTTGTCTTGAAGCACATGGTATCCATTTCTTCCAAAAAAGATCTGGAATACGGATTTGTCTGCTTTAGTGCAAATGAAAGTGACAACAGGTGACCTGGAGAGGCAACAGCAAAACACCCCCCAAAAAGGGACTGGCTGCTCTCTCCGTATCCTTCCTGACTAATTCTTCTCTAGGTTTGCATTCTGCTAGTGTCCTGATAGGGGCAGAGTGGTGGCACTGAGGTGACGGATTTGTGCTGCCAGTCAGAAGGTTGCCACTTCAAATCCCATAAATGTCCGAAGTGACTCTACTGCACTCCGTTGGGCCCTTGACCTGCAATTGCTCCGTCCTGGGTAGGACATCAATCTACAAGCAGGTCCTCCAACTTGCAGGGAAAACTCAGGTGTTGGTGGCAGGATTGACACTCTAGCCACCATAAAAAAAACATGCTGTCCCAGTGTGGTGCTGAGGTGTCACCCGCTGCACTCGGGTCCCAATCCAGGTGGTTTTGTCCTAAGGTCGGTGTGGCAACGCCCAATCAGCACCTGCTCCCAACCTCCTCGTCACTACTGGGATCTGCATCCTCCAGGATGGCACATTGGTACCTGCCATTGCAGGAAGGTCTCAAGAGCTGATAGAGAAGCGTCATGAAAAACAGAAAGGTTTACACAAGGTGGTCATGAGAGAGAAAAGTCTGTGATGATTGTCCAGGATGTGTATGAGGGAGTGAGGACTTGGGTCGGGGTAACAGACAAGACCCCAGTTAAGGGAGGTCTGCACCAGGGGTAGTCCTCACCTCTTTGATCAGGTTATGGAGATGTTGAGTCATGAGATAAAATACCAATCCCAGAAGCACCAGAAAAGAGGAAGTGGAGAGGAAGATGAAAGAATGGAGAAGGGCTTTGGAAAAGACAGGGTTGAAGATTAAGAGGAAGAGGACGACAGAACATTCAAGGTTTAGTGATGATCAGCTTTCAGAAGGTAGAGCTGTTGAAAATCGTGGAAACACTTAAACATGGAGGATCAGTGGTGGCCCATGATGGAGGATGAGGTGCAGAGATCACGCATAGAGGGCAGTGTGGATGGAACAGTCGGAAGAAGATATCAGGAGTACGGCAGAGGTGAAAGGTGAAGTTCTGAAGACCATCAGTGATGTGTGGAGCTGAGACACGGGCAGTAAAAGGGAGCTCAGGAGAAGTTGGATGTGTCAGACATGAGAATGTGGAGATGTAGGCAACAAAATGTGGGAGAGAAATCCAAGAAAGGACATGAAAGATGACTGAGGTGGTCTGGACACGTGATGAGGAGAGACTGGGAATATGGGTGCGAAAGAGAAGTAGAAAGCAAATGAGTGGATAAAGTAAAAGAAGATCTGAAGGATGAAGTGGCCTGACTGGCGAGCCATTTGGAGAAGGCTGATATGGGAGAAGAGGAAGAATAGGAGGAAGAAGCAGCTCTCTGCTGTTTGCCATATGTCGAGTTTTATGTACCGGCGTCATTCATGAAGCGGCCATATATTAGTGCCGTGTTTTACACTCTTGACGTTGGCTTGTCTTCCTGGCTGTTTTGACGGTTGACACTCTTTTCATTCTCTCATTTCTCATCCCGTGTTTGTGTGTGTTGACTTCTCTGTCCATTGTGGCCTGTTTGATGGCCTCTCGTGCACTGTTTGTTTTTTTTTCTTGTTTTAATGTTGGCTTTGAGCGCTAAGTGAAGTTTTTCCACTCCATTTTTTTTTCTTTGTACAGTACGTCATGCGAGTCAATATTTGGGAGTTATCAATCATAGCATCTCCCTGCTCTTTAGCTTGATGAAACTGGGCTTAAAGCAGATGGCTGCCGACGTCAGCTGAGGTGTCCGGATTACTGCGGCTGACTGCTTTGTATGTTGTGTTAAATTGAGCCCATTGTTATGATGGGAGCAGCTTCTCCAATACACGGATTAACATTCCACACGTCACACGATCGAAACCAACCACCGTCCCAGCCCAAAGATCACAGCAGCAGCATTTTCAGTTGTCATCTCTGCCCAAGTAGGGAATGCGGCTCTCCCTGCTGTGTGGTATCAACATTCATAACCATCTGAAAAGGCAAAGACCACCAAACCAGGAACACAAAGCCTGTGCTCTCCATCGGTGCCCCTCGTTATCTGCTGGCTAAACTCACTTTAATGTGAACCCTTCACTGAAGTGGCAGCCTCAGAATCTGTCCAGGCCTGAGTAATGACACCTTACAGTAAGACTCCTGGTACGTGTAAACTCTCATATAATCTCTTAACATTTAATATTTCACATATGCCAATTTGATTAAACTATTTTTTCTTCTAGCCTTTTGGTAAAAACAGAGCCCCCTTTTTTAATTGTGCTGATGTTTTTTATGTTTGTTACACAACGTTTGGAATGTCTTTTAATAACTAATATAAAAAAAAATGCCACAGTGTCATCGCTACAGCGTTCAGACCCAAACATTATGACAGGGTGAGGTGCGAAAAACAAGCCTGAGAAGTCACAGTGACAGTGACAGAAAGTCTCGTATCCTGTGTGCTTTCAGTCAACATAGAAAACGTACAAGAAAAATGAAAAATGTCAAGAGTTTTCAGAAGTTGGACTAGAAGGTGTTGTGTATCTATCTATCTATCATTATATAGTGCTTTTCACATCTATTAGTCATATAGTGCCTTCTGTTATTACAGACTTCCACTGAGCCTGTGAGGAAGTCCTCTGACATGCATGTGTGACTGTATGTTTATTTACATTTATTTATCGTTATCCAAGGTGTATATGTGTGTATATGCAGTATATACTGTCCATCCATCCATTTTCCAACCCGCTGAATCCGAACACAGGGTCACGGGGGGTCTGCTGGAGCCAATCCCAGCCAACACAGGGAGCAAGGCAGGAACCAATCCCGGGTAGGGTGCCAACCCACCACAAGACACACACAAACACACCCACACCCCAAGCACACACTAGGGCCAATTTAGAATCGCCAATCCACCTAACCTGCATGTCTTTGGACTGTGGGAGGAAACCCACACAGACACGGGGAGAACATGCAAACTCCACGCAGGGAGGACCCGGGAAGCGAACCCTAGGATCAAATGCCAGACACCAGATAAAAGTCCAAATATGAAATTTATTTAGACTGTAATGTGCACAAAGCTCCCTCCTCTCCACAAAACTCATATAAATACACAATAACAATAATAATTAATCCTCCACTCTCCCAGACGCGTTGCCACCCTTCCACCCAGCTCAGCTCGTCCGTCTGGGATTTCCCAGAGTCCTTTATAGTTCTTGACCCGGAAGTGCTTCTGAGCCCTCAGTCCATGTGACTTCCTAGTACCTCCGGGTCAAATCAAAAACTCTTCTTTTTCATCCCGGAAGCACGTCATTTCTTCTGTCCATGTGACTGGGACGTACTTCTGGGGTGTAGGGAAAATAGTCCTTACTCCTCCCTGCGGCATCCTCTGGCGGCCCCCATGGTATCCAGCAGGGCTGTGAATTAAAAGTCCAGTGTCCATAATTACCTGCTGGCATTCGGGGCACTTCCACGCTACAGGGAGGGCTCCACCTGGCGGCCTGGAGATATTGGCCGGGATGAATGGCCATATCCCACTATATATATATATATATATATATATATATATATATATATATATATATATATATATATATATATATATATATATTCACGGCATTCGTAGTCTGTGTCACAATCTGATTGTATATATATATATATATATATATATATATATATATATATATATATATATATTTTTTTTTTTTTTTTTTACTATGAGGCTTCACTTGCCAACCCCCAAGCCTGTGCTACGCGCCAGCCACTTCACATCTCTGCCGCTCATGTATGTGGATTTCACTTTCACCAAACAACAAATCTTTTCATTCTCGCGGATACGCCTCTTCTTTGGGAAGAAACACTGATGGCAATACAAATTAGACGATCTACAAGTCTCCTACTTAAAGTTTAAATCTGAACGATATACAGTATTTGATCTTTTTTCGCTGTCCTGTTATTTCACCAAGAAATAATTTCCATTTGTTTGCATTAATGCGATCTTTACTGTCATTTTTGTGAGACTTTCGAATTTTAGTACTTTCATTATCTCTAACCTGCTCTGCATGTGTACCACGCCAACGTTTTTGAATTCTTTACGACGTTCTACTTTGTCATCTGCTCTATGTCTTTTATTTCTGGCCCCAGGCCTGGTTAAATCTCTTGGCACAAAGTCTCCTCTCACGGGACTTGTAAGTGTCTCTCTGAGAAAATCACGTCTCGTCTCCTTCCAAGATTTTTTTTTTTTATAATAGAGATGAAGTAGAACACAACCCAGCCACAGGGGATGCACAAACCAGAGTGTTTCTTTGTACCGGTCCCAAGCCCGGATAAATGGGGAGGGTTACGTCTAGAAGGGCATCCGGTGTAAAATTTTGCCAAATCAATATGCAGACAATACAAATTTCCGTACCGGATTGGTCGAGCCCCTGGTTAACAACGACCGCCACCAGTACTGTTAGCCAATAGAGTGCTGGTGGAAATTGGGCTACTGTTGGCTGAAGAAGAAGGAGAAGAAGAGGAGGGAGACGTATCTAGAGGCAGGTGGAGAGGAGGAAAGTAAAGAGAGTGGAGCTGAGGGTAGGAACTTTGAATATTGGCAGTATGACTGGTAAGGTGAGAGAGTTAGCAGATATGATGGAGAGAAGGAAGGTTGATATATTGTGCGTGCAAGAGACTAAATGGAAGGGGAGTAAGGCCAGGTGGATCGGAGGGGGATTCAAATTGTTCTGTCATGGTGTGGATGGGAGGAGAAATGGAGTAGGAGTTATTCTGAAGGAACAGTATGTCAAGAGTATTTGGAGGAGAAAAGAGTGTCAGACAGAGTGATGATTATGAAGCTGGAAATTGGAGGTGTGATGATGAATGTTGTTAGTGCATATGCACCGCAACTTGGGTGCGCAATGGATGAGAAAGAAGATTTTTGCAGTGAGTTGGATGAAGTGAAGAACAGTGTACCCAAGGGACAGAAAGTGGTGATTGGAGCGGATTTCAATGGGCATGTTGGTGAAGGGAACAGAGGAGACGAGGAGGTGATGGGGCAGGTATGGTGTGAAGGAGAGGAATGAAGAAGGTCAGGTGGTAGTGGATTTTGCCAAAAGGATGGACATGGCTGTGGTGAATACGTATTTTAAGAAGAGGGAGGAACATAAGGTTACGTACAAGAGTGGAGGAAGATGCACACAGGTAGATGACATCCTATGCGGAAGAGTTGATCTGAAGGAGATTGAAGACTGCAAAGTGGTGGCAGGGGAAAGTGTAGTTAAACAGCATAGTATGGTGGTCTGTGGGATGACTTTGGAGATCAAGAAGAGAAAGAGAGTGAGGGCAGAGCCAAGGATCAAATGGTGGAAGTTGAAAAAGGAAGACTACAAGGTTGAGTTTAGAGAGGAGGTGAGACAGGCACTGGGTGGCAATGAAGAGTCACCAGACAGCGGGGAAACTACAGCAGATGTAGTAAGGGTGACAGCAAGAAGGGTGCTTGGCGTGACATCTGGAAAGAGGAAGGAGGAAAAGGAAACCTGGTGGTGGAATGAGGAAATACAGGAGAGTATACAGAGGAAGAGGATGACAAAGAAGAAGTGGGATAGTCAGAGAGATGCAGAAAGTAGATAAGAGTACAAGGAGATAAGGCGCAAGGTGAAGAGAGAGGTGGTGAAGGATAAAGAAAAGGTGCATGATGAGTTGTATGAGAGGTTGGACACTAAGGAGGGAGAAAAGGACCGGTGGGCTACAGAGGGACCGAGCTGGGAAAGATGTGCAGCAGGTTAGGGTGATAAAGGATAAAGATGGAAACGTACTCACAAGTGAGGAGAGTGTGTTGAGCAGAGTACTTTGAGAGGCTGATGAATGAAGAGAACGAGAGAGAGAAGAGGTTGGATGACATGGAGATGCAGGACTGCAGTAACTACAGTGGGATAAAATTGATGAGCCACAGCATGAAGTTATGGGAAAGAGTAGTGGAAGCTCAGATAAGAAGTGAGGTGATGATTAGTGAGCAGCAGTGTGGTTTCATGCCAAGAAAGATCACCACAGATGTGATGTTTGCTCTGAGGGTGTTGATGGAGAAGTATAGAGAAGGCCAGAAGGAGTTCCATTGCATCTTTGTGGACCTGAAGAAAGCATATGACAGGGTGCCTCGAGAGGAGCTGTGGTATTGTATGAGGAAGTCAGGAGTGGTAGAGAAGTACGTAAGAGTTGTACAGGATATGTACGAGGGAAGTGTGACAGTGATGAGGTCTGCGGTAGGAGTGATGGAGGTGGGATTGCATCAGGGATCGGCTCTGAGCCCTTTCTTATTTGCAATGGTGATTTGACAGGTGGACAGACGAGATTAGACAGGAGTCCCCGTGGACTGTGATGTTTGCTGATTACATTGTGATCTGTAGCGATAGTAGGGAGCAGGTTGAGGAGACCCTGGAGAGCTGGAGATATGAGGAAGAGAGGAATGAAGGTCAGTAGGACCACCAAGACAGAATACATGTGTGTGAATGAGAGGGAGGTCAGTGGAATGGTGAGGATGAGGGGAGTAGAGTTGGCGAAGGTGGATGAGTTTAAATACTTGGGATCAACAGTACAGAGTAATGGGGATTGTGGAAGAGAAGTGAAGAAGAGAGTGCAGGCAGGGTGGAATGGGTGGAGAAGAGTGTCAGGAGTGATCTGTGACAGACGGGTATCAGCAAGAGTGAAATGGAAGGTCTACAAGACGGTAGTGAGACCACCTGTGTTATATGGGCTGGAGACGGTGACACTGACCAGAAAGCAGGAGACAAAGCTGGAGGTGGCAGAGTTAAAGATGTTAAGATTTGCATTGGGTGTGACGAGGATGGACAGGATTAGAAATGAGGACATTAGAGGGTTAGCTCAAGTTGGACGGTTGGGAGACAAAGTCAGAGAGGTGAGATTGCGTTGGTTTGGACATGTGCAGAGGAGAGATGCTGGGTATACTGGGAGAAGGATGCTAAGGATAGAGCTGCCGGAGAAGAGGAAGGCCTAAGAGAAGGTTTATGGATGTGGTGAGAGAGGACATGCAGGTGATAATAATAATAATTCTTTACATTTATATAGTACTTTTCTCACTACTCAAAGTGCTCAGCAATTGCAGGTTAAGGGCCTTGCTCAAGGGCCCAACAGAGCAGAATTGGCATTTACGGGATTCGAACCGGCAACCTTCCGATTGCCAGTGCAGATCCCTTGCCTCAGAGCCACCACTCCGACTCAGGTGATGGGTGTAACAGAGCAAGATGACGAAGACAGAAAGATATGGAAGAAGATGATCTGCTGTGGCAACCCCTAACAGGAGCAGCTGAAAGAAGAAGAAGAGAGATGAAGTAGAACACAATGTAAAAAGGTTTTGAATATCCAGTATAATGACTGGTTTGTCTGAATTCCATTTTAGTTCTTTTCCAGTCCTGGTCATTTATTTGCATTACCTTGTAGCCGCGCACAAAAATGACAGCTCAGGATTGCAGCAAAGAAAATTTGGGGTGCCAGCCTGGTCATCCCTTTTGTTGTCCGGACACTGAAAATCAACCAAAGCATTAATCCAAACTAACCCAGGATGGCATGCGTCCCTTCAACGGGGGCACTCAAAGGTGTAGTCCATTCTAATGGAGCTCTGTCCGGCGGTTCACTCTGGCCAGTAGTGACGCCTCTTTCCGGGACGCCTGGAGGTTTTATGTCTGTGGGCCCGGAAGGGGCAGATTTAAACGCCATCAGCAGATGGCTTCTTGAAGCTGTGGGGAAAGAAGGAGGTGACAGGGTTGGTGGCAGTGCTCCCTCTTGCCTCGACTGACCCTGCAACATGGACCTCAGACACATGTGCCTGACAGGGCTTATATTGTATTTTATTTTTTTATTCTAGTAGCACTTCTCTCTCTGTAATCGTACCTTTCTTTCATATTTTTGTAACCCTGACTACACTTGTGATATCACTGATTTCCTGATAGGAGAGTTTCCTTTTCCCTCCATGTCCGTCTTCACCCTCCTTGTGCTCCTGGGTTCTCCTCTTCCTGCTGTGACAGTCGAAGAGTTGCCTGAGTGGCGCCATCAGCGGAGTTCTATCACATGCCTGTTGGTGTAGCTGTTGCCCGCACCTGTTGACAAGCCGCCCCCCCATCCCACCCTGCTATTGCGGGTGGTATTTATAGAGCCACCCCATTCTCAGTTGTTCTTTTCTTATCTTCTTCTTGACATTAATAAGACATGCGGAATGGAAAAACTAAAAATTAGACTTCTTAAGTTGTCACAAGTAAAGCTGCAGCATTTGAAGTGGAGTCTGAAAGTGTCGTGTTTCAAGTGATTTGCCGCGGGCACAGCAATACGAGCTTATAGATCGCCTGATTGTGACGAGTGCCGTCATTTAGTATTTAGTACTTCAAGTCGCACTCAGGAGTGCTGGGCTGTCGAGCTGCGTCTCAGCAGCAGTCCTCAAAGGGTCCCCGTAGGCCGCCTGCTTTGACGGTTGATCTGGTAATCTGTGCAGTTGGCGCCTGTGCATACGGCTAATTACAGGTGACCGCGTGCAACAGAGGGTCTCAAATTTACTGCCAGTCATAGCCCTTGGGCAATCAAGGAAAGATTTACGGCTGCGGTTACGCAAAATCATAATCAACACCTAGAGAGTGGCATCTCATCACGGGTTCATTCTTTACTAGTTGTCCCCCATGACTCCGCCCATGTAGTAGTGAAACGTAAAAAATCAATAAAAAAAAATTAAATGTAATAAGAAATAATATTGATAGCTTTCCTATCCTATCAGTATTCCTATCCTATCAGTATTTGTGTTTTGATATCAGGGGAGAGGACATATCGGTTTCTCGGGGGAACTAACCCGAGAGAAAGCGACGTGAAGCTGACCATGCGAGAAGCCTGGCGAGGTAAGATCAACCCCCTGCCAACCTGAGGGTCTGTCCCTGAGCCTCGTTAATTGACATTGCAAAACAAAGCTTCACCCGGACCTGTAATCTCTTGAATTGAAAGGGCATGTCGGTCACAATTAGAGGAATGCGAGGGGTTAAAACCCTGGCGCCGATGGCACATCTTCTGATGATTATCACCTCTGTGATGTTGTTCTGAAGCTGACAGACCTGCAGACTGGTAGCACTGCAAAGTGTGGCTGGGCTCAGGTTTCTCAAAAGGATCATTGGTGCTCCTACTTTTGGTGCTAAGGTGTGGGGTGGCATGCCAGCAGGATTCGTGGAGTTTAAAACTGAACTGAATCATTGTCTTGTAAAACGGTATTTATTGAAGTGAATGTCCGAGTCCGATTCATTTGATGCCTCCCCCTCCCCTCGGCCCACATCCCCTCTCTTCACTTCGCGCTTATAAGCGAACTCTGATACTTAAGGTGATGAGAGAAGTCGCAAAATCAACCGGAATGTTCAAGCAAATTATAGAGAAAAAAAACACCCCTGGCTAAAGAACACCTTATGATGTCACTTCCGGTTCCACCCCTCAAGATCCCACCTCCAGATGATGTCACTTTCTAGTTACATCACTTCCTGGTGTTTTATTATATATTTGCAAATATATAAAATCCAACGTCTGTCTTTTCACTTTTCACAAGAGAACTACTTCACGGATTTAGATCGGACTCCGGTTGATTTTACGCCTCTCTCATCACACTAGGTATCATAGTTCGCTTGTGGTACCCATTTATGTGTGCGAATCCAAGAGACACGCAGCGGGCCGATGGGAGTGGGAGGCAGGACCTCAGGAGTGGGGAGCCAGGCAGGACCCTCCTCGTTGTCCTGTTTCACTACTACACGGGCGGAGTTGCGGGGGACGTCTAGTGTTCAATAAACAGATCCAATAAAAGCGAGGTTAAAAATCACAGCCGGAATCTGACCACTCGTTTTAAACCGACATGAACCCAAATGCAGCTTTCTAAATGTGTAGCAACCGTGGAAATTTAGTGAAAAGAGGATGGCGTCTGTCTGAGAGAATCGAGTTAGCCATCCACCATCTGCAGTGTCTCCCCATTGATTAAAGTTGAGAGTACGAGAGGAGGGGGGACCACCTGAGATCTTCAGCCATATCCATCCATTTTGCAACCCGCTGAATCTGAGCACAGGGTCACGGGGGTCTGCTGGAACCAATCCCAGCCAACACTGGGCACAAGGCAGGAACCAATCCCGGGCAGGGTGCCAACCCACCGCAGGACACACACAAACACCCACACACCAAGCACACACTAGGGCCAATTTAGAATCGCCGATCCACCTAACCTGCATGTCTTCGGACTGCGGGAGGAAACCGGAGCGCCCGGAGGAAACCCACGCAGACACGGGGAGAACCCGGGAAGCAAACCCAGGTCTCCTAACTGCGAGGCAGCAGCGCTACCACTGCGCCACTGTGCCGCCCCTTCAGCCATATCCTCGGTCTGTAAATAGAAGGAAACACACCGGAGTGCAAACTCATTGCCAGCCGGGCCATCGCTGTCCTACTTATATATATATATATATATATATATATATATATATATATATAGTGAGGTTTCAGCCCAGCCACAGACACCACGATACACAATGTCCAAAAACACACACGTTTATTTTACAGTTCTTTTCCTTGCACAACACAGTGCACCAAAACAGCCACAACAGCTCAGTCCTTTACTTTTAGTCTTACTTATACTTTCTGCCGCACTCAACTCCTCCAGTCGCTAACTCCATCCTCTTCCACCCGACTCCAGCTCCCTGAATGAAGTGAGGCAGCCACTTTTATTATGCACTTGGATGTCAGTGGAGCAGGACGGTGACAGCAGTCTGTCGCTGAAGCTGCTCCTCTGTCTGGAGATGATCTTGTTCAGTGGATGCAGTGGATTTTCCATAATTGATAGGAGTCTGCTCAGCGCCCGTCGCTCTGCCACAGATGATAAACTGTGCAGCTCCATGTCAACAATAGAGCCTGCCTTCCTCACCAGTTTGTCCAGGTGTGAGACGTCTTTCTTCTTAATGTTGCCTCCCCAGCACACCACCGCGTAGAAGAGGGCGCTCGCCACAACCGTCTGATAGAACATCTGCAGCATCTTATTACAGATGTTCAAGGACGCCAGCCTTCTAAGGAAGTATAACCGGCTCTGTCCTATCTTGCACAGAGCATCAGTATTGGCAGTCCAGTCTAATTTATCATCCAGCTGCACTCCCAGGTATTTATAGGTCTGCACCATCTGCACACAGTCACCTCTGATGATCACGGGGTCCGTGAGGGGCCTGGTCCTCCTAAAATCCACCACCAGCTCCTTGGTTTTGCTGGTGTTCAGGTGTAGGTGGTTTGAGTCGCACCATTTAACAAAGTCCTTGATGAGGTTCCTATACTCCTCCTCCTGCCCACTCCTGATGCAGCCCACGATAGCAGTGTCATCCGCGAACTTTTGCACGTGGCAGGACTCCGAGTTGTATTGGAAGTCCGATGTATATAGGCTGAACAGGACCATAGAAAGTACAGTCCCCTGCGGTGGTCCTGTGTTGCTGACCACAATGTCAGACTTGCATTTCCCAAGACGCACATACTGAGGTCTGTCTGTAAGATAGTCCACGATCCATGCCACCAGGTATGAATCTACCCCCATCTCTGTCAGCTTGTCCCCAAGGAGCAGAGGTTGGATGGTCTTGAAGGCGCTAGAGAAGTCTAGGAACATAATTCTTACAGCATCACTGTCTCTGTCCAAGTGGGAGAGGGATCGGTGTAGCATATAGATGATGGCATCCTCCGCTCCCACCTTCTCCTGGTATGCAAACTGCAGAGGGTCGAGGGCGTGTTGAACCTGTGGCCTCAGGTGGTGAAGCAGCAGCCGCTCCATGGTCTTCATCACATGTGATGTCAGAGCAACAGGCCGAAAGTCATTCAGCTCACTAGGACGTGATACCTTTGGGACGGGGGATGATGCAAGATGTTTTCCAAAGCCTCGGGACTCTCCCCTGTTCCAGGCTCAGGTTGAAGATGCGCTGTAGAGGACCCCCCCCCCCGGCTCCGATGCACAGACCTTCAGCAGTCGTGGCGATACTCCATCTGGACCCACTGCTTTGCTGGCACGAAGTCTCCTCAGCTCTCTGCTCACCTGTGCTGTTGTAATTATGGGTGGGGATGTCTCTCCTATGCTGGTATCAGCAGAAGGATGTGTGGAGGGTGCAGTACTCCGAGGTGAGAGTGAGAGTGGGTTAGGGTGGTCAAACCTGTTAAAGAAGTTGTTCATTTGGTTTGCTCTCTTCACGTTTCTCTCGATGGTGTCACCCCGCTTCGAGCTGCAGCCAGTGATGATCTTCATCCCGTCCCACACTTCCTTCATGCTGTTATTCTGCAACTTCTGCTCCAGCTTTCTCCTGTACTGCTCCTTCGCCGCCCTGAGCTGGACTCGGAGTTCCTTCTGCACGCGCTTGAGCTCTTGCTGATCACCGCTTTTAAAAGCCCTTTTCTTCTGGTTCAAAAGGCCCTTGATGTCACTTGTAATCCATGGCTTGTTGTTAGCATAGCAGCGTACAGTTCTTACTGGAACTACAATGTCCATACAGAAGTTGATGTAGTCAGTAGTGCAGTCAACAACCTCCTCAATGTTCTCACTATGTGATCAAATAACAAATAACAAAACCACATGGCATTGTAAATGATGGTGAAACATTATTCACTTTCATGTAAGGCAGAAAATCACAAAACAGCAAAACTGGATTCCTTAGATTCAAAAACCCCTAAAACAATTGTTGTTGGTTTTCATCTATACATAAAATACCAGGAAAAAATGAAGAAGATTGCAAATTATGATAGTCGCATTCTCGCAGCACATCAAAATATTTTTTATTCACATATTGTTAAATACACCACCTTTGGAAAACATTCACATGAATGAAAGTGGAATGCCCTCGGGTGTAAATGAGAATTTGGATTGTGGAGCCGCTTCTCGTCTATATTCATAAGAAAATAAGCTAATAGCTAAGCTGTCCCAATGTCTCCTCCAGATTCTTCTTAAAGGTTTTTAAGGTTTCTCCTTCAAATCCATGACTCCGTTGTCTATTCATTCATCCAGCCCCACCAATCAGCTGCCACTGAAGCACTTAGCCACACCCAGCCTGCTGCCACTCAAGTACTCTCTCCCTAACCAGAGATTTAAGTAACTAGCTCCGCCCAGATTGCTGCCACTCAAGTGTCTAGCCCGCCCAGTCGACGGAGGCTTAATGACTAGCTCCTCCCAGAAAGGTGCCACTCAAATATCTAGCAACATCCAGCTAGACATTTGAGAGGAGGTAAAAATTGTGAGAACGTAAGAAGTGTGACAAATGGGAGAAGACCACTCAGTCTATCAGGCTCGTTTGTTTAGCTAGTCTTAATATCTCAAAGTTGAGACTCCCCAGTCTCCCTTCAGAGTCTCCTGGTGGCACCCAGCATGGCTGTGAAGCCAAACTCCAGACTTCATGGTGCCCTGCGGGAATCCGGGGTGCCGCTATGCTGCAGGGGAGGTGCCATCTAGCATCTTGGGGGAGGCAGTGTCCCAAAGTAGCTGCCTTCCCTCATCCTTCCATCCTTAGGCCGTCCCGGATGGGTTGAGCTGCCAGCCCTCTATCACACCCTGGATTCTGGAATGTTAGCTTTTGGATCGCTTATTATTTCAGGCAGCTCCTTTATGCCTTTTGTGCCCTTCAGAACTTCACAGTATTACAGAAAACATTTTGTATTAAAAAAAAAAAGTTTAGCCGTTTTCTGTGGGATGCAGGTGGGGGGTGAAGCCGGATTTCTGTATCCCTGTTGAGTCTGCCACCTTAACACATCATTGTCTGCCTAGCAGAATGGGCAGTGCCCCACTTTGTCCTCCTTCACAGGCCAACCCAGGAGAGGCGGACTTCAGACCAGCTACGGTGCCCCATGTCTGCCAGTCCAGGTACCAAGTACAGGTGGGATGCCAGCAGAGAGACTGAGAGACCACCACTTCTCCATCTGCTAAGGTCTATTAGCAGTGTTTGGGCGCTAGAGTAGCTTTGGCCTCATGGAGCCGAGTTGCCGCTGACCCCAAGTGAGCTGTTTGTCGCATGGTTTACCACCTAGTGTGGCAAAAGGCATGGCACTTCAAAGAGCCATGTAAAGAGCAGAGTTTCCATCTGTTGCAGTACATTGGTGTCAGAAGTGGGATGAAAAGACGGACAGTCTGACTTAGCAGAGGGCCACAGAGACCTAAAACAGACCTGCTTGGCTCTACGGCTGGAGAGTCTCGAGGCTCAAATCTGTAATCCGGAGTGCCATTTGCAGCATCCATACAGGTGGGGTGACAGCTGAGAGACTGCCACCTGTGCTACTCCACTACCGCTTCTCGTTCTGCTAATGTGTTATTAGCTCAGGTGCACAGACAACAGCAGAGCTTCAGGCTCATGGAGCTGTGGCAGATCGAGTTGCCACTGACCCCAAGTGAGCTGTGTGTCGCATGGTTTTCCACCTAATGTGGCAAAAGGCGAGCCACCTTAAAGAGCCATGTAAAGTGCAGAGAATCCATCCGTTGCGGTGCTTGGTGCCAGCGGTACATTGGTGTCAGAAGTGGGATGAGAAGACCTACAGTGTGTCTTAGCAGAGCACAATGTGCCATGGAGTCCTAATAGAACCTGTTGGCTCTACGGCTGAAGCGTCTCAAGGCTCAAATCCGTAATCTGGAGTGTTGTTTGCAACAGCAGTACAAGGTGGGATGACAGCTGAGGGACTGCCACCTCTGCCCCTGCACCACCGCTTCTTCATCTGCTAATGTCCATTAGCCTGAGTGTGTGGGCACCAGAGGAGCTTTGGCCTTGTGGAGCTGGGGAGAGGGTGGCAGATTGAGTTGCCCCCAAGTGAGCCGTGAGCAGCAGGGTCGGTAGTAAAAATGTGCAGGCAAAGCACAAGGCAAACTGTCGGAGGGAGAGTCTCAACACCGAGGCCCCAGACCAGAAACGTGCTTTGCACCTCCAGTTCAGTGAAGGAAAACGGCCAAGAGACCGGAACATGTGAATGACAAAGAGGTTCGGCGGCTCGCTTACAATTGGCCAGCGTTGAACAGCTGTGCTGCCCCACATGACAGAGTGGCAGTCAGCATCCCAGCTGTGCCGTTTGACAACACAGCGCCCACGATGTCTGCTGATGTGCCCACGTCACCAGCTGCACGACTGAAGAGAGACAGGAGACCACAGTGCCATTTCAACAAGTCTGTTCGCTATCACAGGGAGCCTGGGCCTGAAGTGGTCAGCGCTGGCGAGTGACATCAGAGGAGTCACCCAAATATGAGCTGGCACGACCTCACCAGTGGCAGGGGTGCCTATAGAAATGACAAGACTGCAAAGGTACATATTTTTTCAATGAGTGTGGCAAGCAGGCCTGGTACGGATAGCGAAGCGCCTCAAAGAGCCACGTAAATAGCGGAGAATCCATCCATTGTGGCACTCGGAGACCGTCATTACAATATACAATATACAAAAACATCACTTTGTTGTTTTAAGGAGCCTTCCACGGAGGGGCTAGCAGATGTGCTGACACAAATACATCAGGAACAGAAACCCAACGGGAGCGTTTTGTTTTTTTTTTTTTTTTTGTTTGTTTCTGTAGAATTGTCATGTGAGTGCTGCGAATGTGCAGACCTCCTGAAAATGAAAGTCTTGTGGCCAGAAAAAAAAAGACTGCAAGTGTAAAGGGGCTAAGAGAAGAGGAAAGCACTTCTTACAGAAGAAAAGACCGTCATAGTTTCACAGCAAAAAAAACTGTAAAGGTTATTTCCATGCTGAAAAAAAAGATAAAGACGCAACGTTTGAGCTGTGTGGCCTTCATCAGGTGTGCTACTAAGGAGGAAAGAGCAGGTCACTGACATCAGAGAAAGGGGGGAACGAAGCCTCAACAACACCCCTTCTAGCACCAACCAAGGACTGGCTGGACGCTTGGCTTCCGGAGGATGAAATCTACTGGTGGTATGGCTTCTGATCCAAACAGACTGCAAAGAATCTTTAGAAAACAAAAGATGTGTTCTTCACAATCAATATTCCAATATCTGAAGCTCGTGGAGGCTAAAGGCAAAAAGGAATTACCAGAAACATAAGGCAATCCAAAGCAAACGAGACCCAATACAGAATCTCAAAGTGAAGTCAAAAAACTGAGAAGAATGTCAAAAAAAAACAACCATTTACAAAATGTACAAAAAGTACAAAGTGCAACAAAAGCACAGAAACTAATAAAAATAAAATAAAAAAAAAGTCCCAGACTGCATTCAAAATGAAAACAGGAACTGTGAGAGAGCCTGTGGATTTAAAGGGTGGGAAGCAGTGGGTGGCAGGTGGCCCTGTCTCTGGGGGAGCCACCCATCAAATACATGGAACATCATAAGGCACAGTACAGAAATCCGATAGACAGAAAAGGCACTATATGGTAGATAGATAGATACATAGCATAGTTGGCAGGGATAGATAGATAGATAGATAGATAGATAGATAGATAGATAGATAGATAGATAGATAGATAGATAGATAGATAGATAGATAGATAGAAAAGGCACTATATAATTGATAGATAGATAGATAGATATGAAATGCACTATATGATAGATAGATAGAGAGATAGATAGATATGAAAGGCACCATATGATAGATAGATAGGTAGATATGAAAGGCCCTATATGATAGATAGATAGATAGATAGATAGATAGATAGATAGATTGCAGCCATTCCAGCAGCTCCGTGTATGATGCGGCTGCTGGAGTGTGTGAATTTCCCCTTGGGATTAATAAAGTATCTATCTATCTGTCTATTTATCTATCTAGTTGGCAGGATTAGATAGATAGATAACATAGTTGGCAGGAATAGATAGATAGTGTGACAAGAAAGAGTCCAAGACATCATAAAGGTTTGGGGCAGCCACCCATATATTGCTTTTCCTGGCTGTAAAAGTTGAAATAAGTAGTATGATGTGCATAGAACAGAGTCCGAAACAAAACTGATCACAAGAGACAAAGATGGAAGCTTTAAAGGCCCGTATAGGAAGTGACGTCAACAAAAGGGCCGGAATCAGAAGTCACATCAGCAAAGGGCCTGGTGCCGGAAGTGATGTCTTCTTAAGCCGGAACCTTGCAGGATTTCCCAGGAAAGGTCTGTAGGGAACTGAGAAAGACAGTCAGCGCACTCCGCTGCCCCCTTGTCAGATGTTTTATTACAATCACTCAGACCCTTTAGCTGCCTCCTACTCGCATGTGTGTGACAATAGATGGATAGCATAGTTGGCAGGATTAGATACATAGATAGATACTTTATTTGTTCCCAGTGGTAAATTTGTCTTTTTACAGAAGACAGTCTTAAATATATAAATACAGATAAATATATATACACACACACACTATGATCTGAACACACAGCAGAATGACTAAAAAGAAAGAAAACTTCTCACTTGGCTATCCCAGTAAAGTGCTATACAGACAAACAGCTGTTGGTATAAAGGACCCCCCGTCACATTTCTTGACACACTTCTGCCGTTAGTTGGCTGAAAGTCATGTTGACTTTATTCTCGACATTTCCACGTTAATGTCAATGCTTATGTCAAGATTAAAGTCGACATGTTGACTTTTTTTCTCGACGTATACTTTTTTTTCTTCAATGTGTCCCTAATACTCTTCCGTATGTTTGACATCACATCATTGTTTAAATTTTTTTCTCATGACTGGGCTGGAATTGTCCCCCGTCCCAAGTTTTTTTTTTTTTTTTTTGGGATGTGCTACAGGCCTGAAATGCAGGAATGGATGGACATTAACAACTGAAATGAAGCCGACCAGACCAAACATGAAATATCTTGGGGTCATACTGTCAGCAATGAGATCAAAGGCAAAGTCCTTTTTTTTTTTTTTAAATTGCATTTCCGTCCCGTTCCAACTTGGTGGATGGTGGATGGCAGCCCTTTCTTTGCTTGCAGCGGTGCCTCTGACTCCCGTAGGGCACCATGGGAGTTGGAGTTTGGTGCAGTCCTGTTGGATTTCCGTAGGCGCTTGTAGGGGGTGCCACAGCTACTGCTGAGCCCTGGGTCACAGCACTTCCACCACACTCGGACTCGGGTCAGCAAGCACCACTACTCTGGGAAGAAGAGGACAAAGCTTGCTGGAGGAGGAGAAGTGGAGGGGAAGACAGAAATGAGGAAGAAAGAAAGGACTGTGAAATTGTGCTGTTTGGTGCTTTATATGGTGTGGCTGCTGACATGCTAGGCAAAAGCGCTTCCCCAGCTTTAAATAAACGTGTGTCGTGTCCTGGACTTGTGTCTCCGCCTCTCTGTGTCAGGTGGGGGTGGCCGTACACCCCCTGGTGGTCCAGAAAACTGTAATAGAAAGGAAAGAGCACAAGGTCCCATAGGAGGCAGCTGCCAGTGCAGCGTCCAAAACCTAAAGAGCAAGCCAGAGATCATTGGGGTCTTTACCAAGGAAGAGTAAAATGTCACCTTTGTCAAGTGAGATTTTGCTGCACAGTAGGTGCCATGAGAGCAGATGTGGGTGTCATTAAGGATTGTGGCCATAAATACGTGCAAAGTAAATGAGAATTCCCTGCCTTGCTGTATCAAAAATCTGGAAAGGACGAGAGCTGGCAAGTGTGGCGACTGTAGGCGAGGAGGAGTGTGGCTATTACGTGAGGAGGAGAGCTCAATACCCTCTGCCGTTCTTCAGCTTTGCTTGGTGAATGGTGACTTTTCACTCTTTTAATTCTTTTATTTTTTCTTGGTTTCTTTACCTAAAGTGTCCCTTTGCTTCAATCCTTTTTGACAGGTTGACCTCCATTTCATGAAGAAAATACCCATAGGAGCTGAGGCTTCTAATGTTCTGGTGGGGGAACTTGAATTCTTGGACCGCCCCATTGTGGCTTTTGTACGACTCTCTCCTGCTGTCCTCCTGACCGGACTAACAGAAGTTCCCATTCCAACAAGGTCAGCTTTTCCTTTTGTGTGCCGCCTTACCAGTCTTTGCCTGAAGTTCTATTTTTTTTTTTTTGTATTCAGATGTTCAGGGTCCACAGATACAGGTAGCGAAACAAGCAAAATGGATATGAAAAGAAAAGTAAATACAAAGCATCCTGTCCCCATCCCTTTCAAGCCTTGTGAGTGAAGGTGAATTGTCATGATGTGGGGGGTCAGCCCTCAAAAAGCTGGGGTCTTCACTAGTCTGTCCAGCCGAGCCCCACCCTAACCCCACTAGGCCACAAAGACCAAATGCTGTGTAACAAAACACACAAAAACAAAGTCCAAGGGTTGGGGACCGTCCCCAATTAGTAATGTTGACCAACGCAATGAACAGGTCTTTACAAACCTGAATCCAGAATAGAAATGACTAATATAGAAATGGTTGACATCTCTCTCTCTCTCTCTCTCTCTCTATATATATATATATATATATATATATATTGTCACAAAAATGACCAAAAGACATTGCAAAGGTTTGGGGCAGCCACCCGTATAATTGTTCCCGGCTGTAAAAAAACTGATTACAGAGCAAAGACATGTTCATTCAACTGAGTCCAAAACAGAACTGATTCTCTTCAGGCAATATGGCGGCTTTAAAGGCCAGTGAAGGAAGTGATGTCATCAACACCGGCACTGGAAGTGACGTCATTGGCTGCCCCAGAGCCGGGCGGGATTTCCCTAGAATGGTCTGCAAAAGATCGAGAGGGACAATTAGTGCACTTCGCCACCTCCTGGTCTGGCATGGAATTACATGTATTCAAGCCCTTTAGTTGTCTCCAAAACACACGTGTGTGACAATATATATATATATATATATATATATATATATATATAAAATATATCCATCCATCCATTTTCCAACCCGTTGAATCCAAACACAGGGTCACGGGGGTCTGCTGGAGCCAATCCCAGCCAACACAGGGCACAAGGCAGGAACCAATCCTGGGCAGGGTGCCAACCCACCGCAGGACACACACAAATACACCAAGCACACACTAGGGCCAATTTAGAATCGCCAATCCACCTAACCTGCAGGTCTTTGGATTGTGGGAGGAAACCGGAGCGCCCGGAGGAAACTCACGCAGACACGGGGAGAACATGCAAACTCCACGCAGGGAGGACCTGGGAAGCGAACCCGGGTCCCCAGGTCTCCCAACTGTGAGGCAGCAGCGCTACCCACTGCGTCACCGTGCCACCCATATATATATATATAAAATGTAAAATCCAACACCTGTATGTCTGTCTTCATTTCATGAGAGAACTACTTCACAGATTTATATCAGGTTTTCTTTCTATAATTTCCTTGACCATTCCGGTTGCCACTTCTCTCATTGTGCTAAGTATCATAGTTCGCTTGCAGCAGCGATATAGTGGTGTGAATCCAAGAGAGAGGCTGCGGACCAAGGGAAGGGGGATAGGACTCTCCTGTCTCATATGTCAGCCTATGTTCGAGTCACTGTATCTCTCGCCATGTGTTGGAGTGTACCTTGCCTCTGCTTAGCTAGCAAAACTTGTTCAGCAGACATTATAACAGTCTAGTCGAGAACAGGCCATTCAGCCCAACAAAGCTCGCCAGTCCTATCCACTTATTTCTTCTAAAAAAAACATCGTCGAGTTTTGAAAGTCCTTAAAGTTCTCCTGTCCACCACACTACTTGGTCGCTTATTCCAAGTTTCTATCGTTCTTTGTGTGAAGACAAACTTCCTAATGTTTGTGTGACATTTCCCCTTCACAAGTTTCCAGTTGTGTCCCCATGTTCTTGATGACCTCATTTTAAAGTCACCGTCTGATCCACTGCACTAATTCCCTTCATCATTTTAAACACTTCAGTCAGGTCTCCTCTTCATCACTGTAAAGGCTCAGCTCTTTTAATCTTTCTTTACAACTCGCCCTGTAGCCGTCAATCAGCCTCGTCGCTCTTCTTTGGACTTTCTCCAGTGCTGCTGTGTCTTTATGGAGTCATAAACTGACCACACAGGACTCCAGATGAGACCTCACCAGTGTGTTATAAAGACTTGAGCAGACCCTCCTGTGACTTGTACTGCACACATTGTACGCCCTCTTCTACGCAGTAGTGTGCTGGGGAGGCAGCATTAAGAGGAAAGACGCCTCACACCTGGACAAACTGGTGAGGAAGGCAGGCTCTATTGTTGGCATGGAGCTGGACAGTTTAACATCTGTGGCAGAGCGAAGGGCGTTCAGCAGGCTCCTATCAATTATGGAGAATCCACTGCATCCACTAAATAGTATCATCTCCAGACAGAAGAGCAGCTTCAGCGACAGACTGCTGTCACTGTCCTGCTCCACTGACAGATTGAGGAGATCGTTCCTCCCCCAAACTATGCGACTCTTTAATTCCACCCGGGGGGGGGGTTTGGGGGGGGACGTTAATATTTAACATTATACATAGTTATTGTCTGTTTTTTTCACCGCATTATTATCATTCTTTAATTTAATATTATTTATTGTATCAGTATGCTGCTGCTGAAGAATGTGAATTTCCCATTGGGATTAACATTGGGAGCCCGGGACATATTTACTTTTGCCACATCCATGGACGTTGATCCTTCCAAGGACACCCGGAGTGCTTCCGGGTGCTCTCCTGACACTTCTGCCACACCAGGAGGTGACGTCAGGCAGAGCACCTGGAGCTCATCCGGGTGGGGATAAAAGGGTCTGCCTCCATCCAATCAGCGAGCTGGAGTCGGGAGCAGGAGCAGGACGAAGCTCCTGGAGAGAGAGGACAGGTGGCCCACGGACAGAGAGAGAAAGGCCCGGAGTAACGGTGATTGGGGCGAGAAGCACGGAGTGTTGTGCGGGACTGAGTCATGTGTTGTGAGAGAAGAGAAAAAAT
Source organism: Erpetoichthys calabaricus (assembly GCF_900747795.2). Classification (NCBI taxonomy): domain Eukaryota; kingdom Metazoa; phylum Chordata; class Cladistia; order Polypteriformes; family Polypteridae; genus Erpetoichthys; species Erpetoichthys calabaricus. The sequence goes on from NC_041396.2 coordinate 303,517,077, forward strand.
AAACGTGAGTTTTATAAAGATGCGGTCTTTGTCTGGTGGTGTCCGGGCAAGTCTCACAACTCCTAAATGCTTCTCATCAGGTGTACTCTCGATTTTCAGACCGCCCATTGTGTATTCCCTCTGTTTCTTGTATCTGAGCCAATTCTGCACCCATCTACACACCACACCCTGAACTGCCACTTCTTTTAGTTTGATGCCCACCCTCTCATGTGGCACCTTATCAAATGCTTTCTGACAGTCCAGATCAATAATATCATCTTCTGCTCTCTGGTCGTTTCCTTTTGTTGCCTCCTCATTGAAATCCAGCAGGTTAGTCTGAGCGGGGTGGGGCTAGTCATTAAGTCTCAGCTGACTGGGCGGGCTAGACACTTGAGTGGCAGCAGTCTGGGCGGGGCTAGTCATTAAGTCTCAGCTGACTGGGCGGGCTAGACATTTCAGTGGCAGCAGTCTGGGCGGAGCTAGTTACTTAAGTCTCAGTAGACTGGTCAGTGCAAGATAATTGAGTGGCAGCAGGCTGGGTGTGGCTAAACACTTGAGTGGCAGCAGGCTGGGTGTAGCTAAACACTTGAGTGGCAGCTGATTGGTGGGGCTGGATTAATGAACAGATGACAGAGTCAATCATGGATTTGAAGTAGAAACCTTGAAACCTTTAAGAAGAATCTGGAGGAGACATTGGGACAGCTTAGCTATTAGCCAAACAAATGGGCCTTTTGGACTGAGTGGTCTCCTCTAGTTTGTCAGATTTCTGTTGTTCTTATCATTGCCAGCTGGAAAGTGAGTTGTGATTTCTTACTTTCTTTCAGATTCCTTTTCATTTTACTTGGTCCAGATGGAAAAGCACAACAGTATCACGAAATTGGAAGATCTATGGCCACCATAATGACTGATGAGGTAATATTTATTGGTGATTCATTCCTTTTTCTATTCTGCTGCATTTGACCCTTTTCTTGCTCTTCACATCTCTGATGTCCATGGCAGGTTCTTACAGTCTTTGTGACTCGTCCATCAAGTGTGTAATTTGTGTTGCAGATCTTCCATGATGTTGCCTATAAGGCAAAAGACCGCAGTGACCTACTGGCAGGGATTGACGAGTTTCTGGACCAAGTCACCGTGCTTCCCCCAGGAGAGTGGGACCCATCAATCCGCATTGAGCCACCTAAAAATGTCCCGTCCCAGGTACTGGAGTCTCTGGTTTTGTCTCTTTTTCTAAGTTGGTTGGAGAGCCTTCTCTGTTCATTTCCGTAATGGCTAGAAAGGGAATGAGCTGGGAAATGTCACTGAAGGATTTGTTCATTGCTTATAAAGACAAAATAACTGAGAGGAAGGAAAAGAAAACAATTAGAATAACCAGATATTGGAAATATAAAAAAATCACAATGACGATACTTCAAAAAAGAGGGGAACACAGAGAAAAGCCTGTGTTTTAATCGTTAAAAGAAGTGTAAATCATCAAAAATCCTCAAACACAAAGATACAAACAACAATTGTATATTAAAAAGTAAGTAAAAATCTACGATGCAGTAAAACACTAAGGACTGTGAGTGTGTGTGTGTGTCCAGTCTCTCGGAGAAATCTGATTGGCCGGTTTGGCTTTGGTGTGATTGGTCAGTTTGGTTTTGGCGATGTGACAAAAGAGGAGATGCGAGGCGAATGAGGAGGAGTAAAGGCGCATGCTTAGGGGGGTCATCGTCAAAGACCCCACATATGTCGAGTCTGAGAGGGTGGGCTCTATGGGAAGGCGCTAGATAAAGAGAAGTGGAGGGCACTAGTGAAGAGATGTTACTGGATACGCAAGACGTACACTGAGAGAGCTGCCTTCAAAGACAGAACATATAAAAGCGGACAGGTGGCGAGAAAGCGAAAAACAGTGACAGAGTCTGAGACGCTGGCTTTACGAGAACACGCACGAGATATGGGGTGATGGTGACGAGACGTTCAGACACCGTGGATACCACCGAGGAAAGGTGCTGAAGGTCCATGTTTGGCAAGAGACAGCAAATGCTTTTAAATTATTCTGCTACCTGATAGCTAGTGTATTCATAAAGCACCTTTCACAGGTAAGGCCAGAAAGCACAGTACAGTTATATACTGTAACCACTAGGGGGCGCCACTGAGCACCAAAGCTCAGACACTGCAACACCCAAAACAATTCCAGGATTATTTTACAAAACACCTTCTTCATTTGAACACCAGCACAAACACACCATACACAATTCTCCTTCCTCTTCCAAGGAAGCGATGCCCACTGCCTCCCGACTCTGCAGCCCTGCGGGCTCTCTTTTAAACCAGACCTGAGAACTGCTTCCGTTCTCCTGACCAGGTCATCGTGTGTGGAAATCAGAGCAGTCTTCCCCCAGCAGTGCCCTCTGGTGGCCCCCAAAGACCTTGACAGGGCTGTATTTCCAGCTGTCCTTATCAGGTTCAGCCCTGAGGAGCACTGCCATCTGTCGTGTGGAGGAAGTGAACTGCTCCCTGGTAAGCCCGTTCACTCAGTCCGTCCATTATGGCCTCCTGGCTGGGATAAAGCGTGGATTCTTATCCATCCTTCCTTCCCGGCGCTTACAATCAGGGCCAGAATAAGACCTTTAGAGGCATTAAGCACTTAAAAGATTTTAGAGTCCACATATACAGGTCAGGTCAAGTCAGGTTCACCACACAACGAAACAGCTCAGGATCCTGGTTGTCAACCCCCCCAGGTAGACAAGCGGCCTATTCCCACCCTCCAGAAATGACCCTCTATCTGCCTCAGCCAGGTGTTACATGGGCGACCCTTTGACCTCGTCCAGCCACTCGGGTCTTCAACAATGAAGGTCATGTGTGCCGGATCACCCTCAGCTAATCACACCATATGGCTGTAGTGACATAACTGACGCCTCCTCACAATACAGGCCATGTGCCTCATTCGGGACCCCATAAGCATCACAAAGTCAAACCAGTGGGGCCCTAAGGACCTTCTTAAGAGACACAGGAGTCCAGTCTTCATCTCAGGTCACTGGATAGCATCCATGTCTCACAAACAGGGAGCACCAGGACACTAAAGACTTGGACCTTCGACCTTTTGTAGAGACTAGGGGGCTTTGCCCCTTGGTCTCTTCGTTCGCCAACCCCCCAGCCTGTGTCACACGGCAGCAAATTCATGTCTCTGCCGCTCGCAAACAACAAAAATTTTAACTCTCGTGGAAAGGCCTCTTCATTGGGAAGAAACACTACTCCCTATTGGCAACACGAATTCGACGATCTTCAAGTCTCCGACTTAAGTTTAAAGCCAAACAATATCTACATACTTCTGTCATATCACCTATGTCCATATATTCGATCTCTTTTCACTTGTACCTTTTCGTCAATATCGCATTGAATTTTGATTCCGTGTTTGGAGTTACATCGTGACAACGCAACGTATTACTGCCCGTGAGTGAATATCGTTTCTTTCTCTCTACGTGAACTGTGTCTTACAATAGCATTCACACAAATGAGAAATGATTGGACCGTGTGCGTGGTTGTGAATTTTTTAGATGTGGGCGGGGCTTTTCCAAATCTCTTTGCATAAAGTCTCATCTCACGGGGGCCAAATTTCACTTTCACCAAACAACAAATCTTTTCATTCTCGCGGATACGCCTCTTCATTGGGAAGAAACACTACTTTATTTTTCCCTGATGGCAACACGAATTAGACAATCTACAAGTCTCTGACTTAAAGTATAAATCTGAACAATATATTCGATCTCTTTTCGCTGTTCAGTAATTTTACCGAGTAATCATTTCCATTTGTTTGCACTAATGGCGATCTTTACTATCATTTTTTTGAGACTTTTGAATTTTTGTACTTCCATTATCTCTGACCTGCTCTGCATTTCTACCGCGCTAACATTTTTAATTCTTTACAACTTTCTACTCTCATCTACTTTTTGTCTTTTATTTCCGGCCCCAGGCGTGGTTAAATCTCTTGGCACAAAGTCTCGTCTCACAGGACGTGAAGGTGTCTCTCTGAGAAAGTCATGTCTCGTTGCAGGATAAAAAGTCTCGTCTCCCAAGATTTTTTTTATTATAATAGAGAGATATCAGGAGCGCCTCACACTCCTTTCCAGCGACCTCATGACCCCCGCCATGCTCTTCTAATCCGTCTAATGACTTCATAGGAAGAGTCACCAGAGCCATGAAAGTCACTGCCGAGGTAAGTAAACATCTCGCCAAGGTCGACACTCTCTCCACAGATAGACACACTGCTGATGGCTGTGGTCTAAAGAGGTCATTAAAGGCCTGGCTCTTTGTCACATATACATGCATATCTAATTCAAACCATAAAAGAAAGCTTTATTTTATGAAAATGGTGGTATGTCTGGCCATAACCTCTATTATTACTATTTTATTATTATTTTTATTATGGTATATATATATATATATATATATATATATATGTTGCAAAGTTTTACTGTCAAATAATGCAAAGAGTACGCGACACGTGTTTCGCCCTAATTCTGGGCTCATCAGGCGTACACACTCACTGCACTCCCTCTCGGGAATCGAACCTCGGACGTCAGCACCAGAGGCGAAGTCCCTAACGTTGTGCACACGACGTGTGGTTCGTTTATTTGACAGCATGTAGATCGGGGTAATTACATTCATGGCATTCGTAGTCTGAATCACAATCTGATTGTATGGGTGGTTACCTACCAGGTAACGCTAGTGGTTAGTCAGCAAGTCGGCTAACATCCGCCACGGTGCCCTCTTTCAGTTGTGAGAAGCAGATCATAGAATGGTTGAAAATAGTTTTACTGTCAAATAATGCAAAGAGTACGCGACACGTGTTTCGCCCTAATTCTGGGCTCATCAGGCGTACACACTCACTGCACCCCCCTCTCGAGTCCCTAAAAGGCTGGGCGCTGCTCCCTGCCCTGGTTGTGGAGATGGGGTGGTGGTGCAGAAGTACTGGATGAACAAATCAAGATGGCTTTTCAAGGACAGATGTTCTTCCAGACTGACCCAAGGGAGAATCCCAAAGTAAAGGCCACTTGCCCTTCACCACCGCTAACTGTGAGCAGATAGATAGATAGATAGATAGATACAGTGGTGTGAAAAACTATTTGCCCCCTTCCTGATTTCTTATTCTTTTGCATGTTTGTCACACAAAATGTTTCTGATCATCAAACACATTTAACCATTAGTCAAATATAACACAAGTAAACACAAAATGCAGTTTGTAAATGGTGGTTTTTATTATTTAGGGAGAAAAAAAAATCCAAACCTACATGGCCCTGTGTGAAAAAGTAATTGCCCCCTGAACCTAATAACTGGTTGGGCCACCCTTAGCAGCAATAACTGCAATCAAGCGTTTGCGATAACTTGCAATGAGTCTTTTACAGCGCTCTGGAGGAATTTTGGCCCACTCATCTTTGCAAAATTGTTGTAATTCAGCTTTATTTGAGGGTTTTCTAGCATGAACCGCCTTTTTAAGGTCATGCCATAGCATCTCAATTGGATTCAGGTCAGGACTTTGACTAGGCCACTCCAAAGTCTTCATTTTGTTTTTCTTCAGCCATTCAGAGGTGGATTTGCTGGTGTGTTTTGGGTCATTGTCCTGTTGCAGCACCCAAGATCGCTTCAGCTTGAGTTGACGAACAGATGGCCGGACATTCTCCTTCAGGATTCTTTGGTAGACAGTAGAATTCATGGTTCCATCTATCACAGCAAGCCTTCCAGGTCCTGAAGCAGCAAAGCAACCCCAGACCATCACACTACCACCACCATATTTTACTGTTGGTATGATGTTCTTTTTCTGAAATGCTGTGTTCCTTTTACGTCAGATGTAACGGGACATTTGCCTTCCAAAAAGTTCAACTTTTGTCTCATCAGTCCACAAGGTATTTTCCCAAAAGTCTTGGCAATCATTGAGATGTTTCTTAGCAAAATTGAGACGAGCCCTCATGTTCTTTTTGCTTAACAGTGGTTTGCGTCTTGGACATCTGCCATGCAAGCCGTTTTTGCCCAGTCTCTTTCTTATGGTGGAGTCGTGAACACTGACCTTAATTGAGGCAAGTGAGGCCTGCAGTTCTTTAGACGTTGTCCTGGGGTCTTTTGTGACCTCTCGGATGAGTCGTCTCTGCGCTCTTGGGGTAATTTTGGTCGGCCGGCCACTCCTGGGAAGGTTCACCACTGTTCCATGTTTTTGTCATTTGTGGATAATGGCTCTCACTGTGGTTCGCTGGAGTCCCAAAGCTTTAGAAATGGCTTTATAACCTTTACCAGACTGATAGATCTCAATTACTTCTGTTCTCATTTGTTCCTGAATTTCTTTGGATCTTGGCATGATGTCTAGCTTTTGAGGTGCTTTTGGTCTACTTCTCTGTGTCAGGCAGCTCCTATTTAAGTGATTTCTTGATTGAAACAGGTGTGGCAGTAATCAGGCCTGGGGGTGGCTACGGAAATTGAACTCAGGTGTGATACACCACAGTTAGGTTATTTTTTAACGAGGGGGCAATTACTTTTTCACACAGGGCCATGTAGGTTTGGATTTTTTTTCTCCCTAAATAATAAAAACCATCATTTAAAAACTGCATTTTGTGTTTACTTGTGTTATATTTGACTAATGGTTAAATGTGTTTGATGATCAGAAACATTTTGTGTGACAAACATGCAAAAGAATAAGAAATCAGGAAGGGGGCAAATAGTTTTTCACACCACTGTAGATAGATAGATAGATAGATAGATAGATAGATAGATAGATAGATAGATAGATAGATAGATAGATAGATAGATAGATACTTTATTAATCCCAGGGGGAAATTCACATATTCCAGCAGCAAAAAATATTAAATTAAAGAGTAATAAAAAATGCAGGTAAAAAAAAAAAACAGACAATAACTTGAATAATGTTCAACGTTTACCCCCTCTGGTGGAATTGAAGAGTCGCATAGTTTGGGGGAGGAATGATCTTCTCAGTCTGTCAGTGGAGCAGGACAGTGACAGCAGTCTGTGGCTGAAACTGCTCCTCTGTCTGAAGATGATCCTGTTTAATGGATGTAGTGGATTCTCCATAATTGATAGGAGCCTACTGAGCGCCCTTCGCTCTGCCACAGATGTTAAACTGTCCAGCTCTATGCCAACAATAGAGCCTGCCTTCCTCACCAGTTTGTCCAGGCGTGAGGCATCCTTCTTCTTAATGCTGCCTCCCCAGCACACCACTGCGTAGAAGAGGGCACTCGCCACAACCATCTGATAGAACATCTGCAGCATCTTACTGCAGATGTTGAAGGATGCCAGTCTTCTAAGGAAGTACAGGCGGCTCTGTCCTTTCTTGCACAGAGAATCAGTATTGGTAGTCCAGTCTAATTTATCGTCCAGCTGCACTCCTAGGTATTTATAGGTCTGCACCCTCTGCACACAGTCACCTCTGATGATCACGGGGTCCATGAGGGGCCTGTGTCTCCTAAAATCCACCACCAGTTCCTTGGTTTTGCTGCTGTTCAGTTGTAGGTGGTTTAAGTCGCACCATTTAACAAAGTCCTTGATTAGGTCCCTATACTCCTCCTCCTGCCCACTCCTGATGCAGCCCACGATAGCAGTGTCGTCAGCAAACTTTTGCACGTGGCAGGACTCCGAGTTATATTGGAAGTCCGATGTATATAGGCTGAATAGGACCGGAGAAAGTACAGTCCCCTGCGGCGCTCCTGTGTTGCTGACCACAATGTCAGACGTGCAGTTCCCAAGACGCACGTACTGAGGTCTGTCTTTAAGATAGTCCACGATCCATGCCACTAGGTATGAATCTACTCCCATCTCTGTCAGCTTGTCCCTAAGGAGCAGAGGTTGGATGGTGTTGAAGGCGCTAGAGAAGTCTAGAAACATAATTCTTACAGCGCCACTGCCTCTGTCCAAGTGGGAGAGGGATCGATGTAGCATATAGATGATGGCATCTTCCGCTCCCACCTTCTCCTGGTATGCGAACTGCAGAGGGTCGAGGGCGTGTTGGACCTGTGGCCTCAGGTGTTGAAGCAGCAGCCGCTCCATGGTCTTCATCACATGTGATGTTAGAGCGACAGGCCGGAAGTCATTCAGCTCACCAGGACGTGATACCTTTGGGACTGGGGTGATGCAAGATGTTTTCCAAAGCCTCGGGACTCTCCCCTGTTCCAGGCTCAGGTTGAAGATGCGCTGTAGAGGACCCCCAAGCTCTGATGCACAGACCTTCAGCAGTCGTGGCGATACTCCATCTGGACCTGCTGCTTTGCTGGCACAAAGTTTCCTCAGCTCTCTGCTCACTTGCGCTGCTGTAATTGTGGGTGGGGATGTCTCTCCTATGTTGGTATCAGCAGAAGGATGTGTAGAGAGTGCAGTACTCCGAGGTGAGAGTGGGTTAGGGTGGTCAAACCTGTTAAAGAAGATGTTCATTTGATTTGCTCTTTTCACGTCTCTCTCGATGGTGGCACCCCGCTTCGAGCTGCAGCCAGTGATGATCTTCATCCCATCCCACACTTCCTTCATGCTGTTGTTCTGCAACTTCTGCTCCAGCTTTCTCCTGTACTGCTCCTTCGCCGCCCTGAGCTGGACTCGGAGTTCCTTCTGCACGCGCTTGAGCTCATGCTGATCACCGTCTTTAAAGGCCCTTTTCTTCTGGTTCAAAAGGCCCTTGATGTCACTTGTAATCCATGGCTTGTTGTTAGCATAGCAGGGTACAGTTCTTACTGGAACTAAAGTGTCCATACAGAAGTTGATGTAGTCAGTAGTGCAGTCAACAACCTCCTCAATGTTCTCACTATGTGATCCCTGCAGGATATCCCAGTCTGTAGTTTCAAAACATTGTCTCAGAGCATTCTCAGCCTCCTGGGTCCACTTCCTGAATGATCGTGTGGTTACAGGTAGGACTCTCACTTTTGGTTTGTAGTGAGGCTGAAGCAGAACCAGGTTATGATCTGCTTTCCCAAGCGCAGGCAGCGGGGTGGCACTGTATGCGTCTTTAACGTTTGCATACAGTAAATCAATAGTCCTATTTCCCCGGGTGTTGCAGTCCACATACTGGGAGAATGCAGGTAATGTTTTGTCCAGCGTCACATGGTTAAAGTCTCCAGCGATTAGCACAAGTGCCTCGGGGTGCTGCGTTTGTAACTTAGCAACAGCAGAATGGATGATGTCACTCGCTATCTCCACGTCCGCCCGAGGAGGAATATACACGATGACAACAATGACATGTCCAAACTCTCTGGGCAAGTAATAGGGACGCAGACTTACGGCCAACAGTTCGATGTCCCTGCAGCAAGTGGAGATTTTGACTTTAACATGTCCAGAGTTACACCACCGTGTATTAACATAGAGAGCGAGTCCTCCTCCTTTGTGCTTCCCACAGGTACTTGCGTCTCTGTCCGCTCTAACTGTGCTAAACCCGGGTAGCTTCACATTAGCATCTGGGATGGTGTTATTTAGCCACGTTTCGCAAAAACACAACAAACTGCATTCTCTGTAGGTCCTGACATTTTTCACCAGCGCAGCCAGTTCGTCGATCTTATTTGAGATTGAGTTCACATTTCCCAGGATCACAGAAGGCACCGAAGGCTTGAAACGCCACTTTCTCGTAAGCTGCTTCATTTTTAGCTTAGTGCCGGCTCTGCTGCCACGATACCGCCTTCTTACCTCGTCAGGTAAATAGGGAACCACACCGGCACTGGCATTTGTTCTCAGCGCCCGAAGTTGAGTACTTGAATAAGCGAGTCTCGGCGTGTTAAAATCCATGTCCAAGTAGTAAAAGTAAGTGTGTCCAGGGAACGAATCCACATAAAATAAAGTGGTAGGAGTGATCAATAAATAAAAATAGAAAAATAAAAGTAGAAAAATACACATACATATACAGTCATACACGGAGCTGCTGAAAAGGCTGCCACTCACGGCGGCGCCAGATGTCTCAGATGAACGTCGCAGTTCCATCATGTCACATACCAACCCCCCCAAAACCCAATCCCCCCCCCCGCAGATCAATGCACGTCTTGTAACCTTCCACTAATTTCTTCATACTTTGGGAGAAGATGATTTTCGGGCTGCTCCTGAGTCTAGGTCAGCTTCCTTAACCCCATCTTGATGACCACATAGACCTTCATCAAGTGGGCCGAAGATGTGATAGTCACATGGTGCCAGATCAGGGCTTTAAGTGGGATGTGGAAGACATTCAAATCACCGTCGTGGCCTCTACTTGGGGGAGGAAGGACGGTTTTGGGTCGCAACCTCCATGCACTGTTAGCTTGTGCAGAGCAATAAGCTGTTAAAGTGCCCCATCTTGGCACCCCAAGTCATCGGGCACTGTGGCACATGAAGATCTGTAGCTGATATCCAACTGTGCAGCAACGGTGGATATCGTCATCTGTCTGACAGTCTTCTCCGATGAAGACATCCGCCACGTCGATGTGGGCCTGTGTGTCAACCAGCTGGAGCTTCATTGGTGACACTTGTTCTTCCCACTTTAACCCTTTCTATCCCTTTGTAAAGTTTGCATTGACTCCTGACATTTTCACTTCCATTCTGTGCCAACCTCCTTTGGTGAATTTCAGCAGGTTTCGTTCCCTCTGCCCAAGGAAATCTCACTACGGCGTGGCGTTCAGCAACGGTGCCACCCATCCACGTTCAACCGACCTTTGTTTCAAGTAGACTGACGGCAGAGCACTGCATAGCGCCTGTTCATACTACCCATAAGCCATTGCGAACACATTGAATTGCGTCAGCTTCTATCCATTGCAGTTACCGCGTCATTATCAAATTTCCTTGACTTTTAGGAGATGGTGATGTACCTCTGGTGTGGCTCGGATTTGGATACCAACAGGGCTGCATGGGACCACTAGTTGGTTCTGCAAGGGCAGGCTTGTTGGGTTCCCTGAGGGGCCACCAGAGGTCACTTGTTGTATTGCAGGTCCTCCTGACCCACAAGTGCAATCTTCTGGCACTTGAAAGACTCCCGGGCCCCTCCACATTACTCAGGTGAGGAAAGGAATGATGCCCTCCAGGGAAGGACTGGAGCTTTGAAGAGAAGGAAGGAAGGAAGGAAGGAAGGAAGGAAGGAAGGAAGGAAGGAAGAAGAAGAAGAGAATTTGTACTTGTGAGGAATGGAGACGTGTAGTAAGGTATGTGAATGAAATGAACAGGCCTGTTGATCCCCTTGTGTCTGGCGTTTGGGACTCTACTACGCCCCCTACAGGCCACAATTGGTATGTTTCTATTTGTCTTATTTAAATTTATTTTATTTTATATTTTTTCGTATAATAAACTGTGTATACAAATGGTTCTTTATGTCATTGGTTTGGGGATTGTTGATGTCTTAACGTTGTCGTTTCTTTTTGAAGATTAAAACATGAGATAGCTTTCTTAGTTTTCCCATGCTTTTTATTTTTTAAAAGCGTCATCTTTAGGATTATTTTTATTTTATGTTTCCAATTTTGGTTATTTGGATTTGTGCAGATATTCTGGAAAGGGATCGACTTTCGATTTTTTTATTCCAGAACAGGCCCCTTGCTGGTATGACAGGATAAACTCTGCCTCGTTGATTTGCAGAGACATTCAGCAGTCTGCTTAAATTCATCTGAAATTTTTTTTGTGCCATTTTAACAGGAAAAACGAAAAATGCCAGGAGTTCCCAACGGCATGGTCTCCCAGGTGGAACCAGAGCTCCACGCGGAGCATCATGGTCCAGAGCTGCAGCGCACAGGCAGGTCAGTGTCCTCTGAAAAATGGCAGAATTGCTTGGGCTTGATTTTTAAAATGAAATATTGTGTGTTCTGTATGCTGTGTTGTAACACTGTGCCTTCTCAGATTCAGAACGTATTGTTTGAAATGCTCTGTGGTTGTGTGACGTCAAACTCCTCAAGTGTTCCTGTGGGTTATGATTTGCAGAACACAAAATGGTGAATAAATAAATAAATAAATAAAATGACGGGCGGCACGGTGGCACAGTGGTAGTGCTGCTGCCTCGCAGTTAGGAGACCCGGGTTCGCTTCCCGGGTCCTCCCTGCGTGGAGTTTGCATGTTCTCCCCGTGTCTGCGTGGTTTTCCTCCGGCACTCCGGTTTCCTCCCACAATCCAAAGACATGCAGGTTAGGTGGATTGGCGATTCTAAATTGGCCCTAGTGTGTGCTTAGTGTGTGGGTGTGTTTGTGTGTGTCCTGCAGTGGGTTGGCACCCTGCCCAGGATTGGTTCCTGCCTTGTGCCCTGTGTTGGCTGGGATTGGCTCCAGCAGACCCCCGTGACCGTGTGTTCGGATTCAGCGAGTTGGAAAATGAATGGATGGATGGATGGATAAAATGACTGGAGCAGGCCTCACCCTAGGCAGCCAAAACCCAAACTCAACATGCAGGCCCATAATAGGGAGCTGGCTTTAAAAGTTCAAAACACACATCAGAAATAGCCATCAAGGGAGAGGAAACTGTAAAAACCTCTGGATTCAAGGATAAGGCCAACAAAGAGGAAATATAAATACAGAGGTGCCTCGTACTTTGAACTTGTTCCAGATGACTGTCTGAACTTTGAATCATTTGAAGTCCAAATCAGAAATACCGTATATACTCGCGTATAAGTCGGGTCTTAAAACCCGAAAAAATCGACTTATACTCCCGTTTAAAAAATCGACACTTAGATTTTTTTTTTTAACATCTTCTTGCTTTCTCCAATCTCACATCAGTTTCTCAGATGCATTGAATTTTGTTGCAGCAGCACAGTCACCAATTTCTTTCGCCACTTCAACAACTTTTAATTTCAAACCAGCTTCCTATTTTCTTCTGATCGAACGCTCCATCGTAGATAAGGGATGCCCTTAATAATAATAATAATAATAATTCTTTGCATTTATATAGCACTTTCCTCACTACTCAAAGCACTCAGCAATTGCAGGTTAAGGGTCTTGCTCAAGGGCCCAACAGAGCAGAGTCTCTATTGGCATTTTACGAGATTCGAACCGGCAACCTTCCGATTGCCAGTGCAGATCGCTAGACTTAGAGCCACCACTCCGTCTACGATAAAGGTGTATGAGAGTGTGAGATCCAAAAAACACAAAACAGTGCAAACGTCGCTTCGTAATAGTTCGGGTATTATCGTGTGGTCACGTAGGCACAATTCATGATGTGCTCTGTCGTTACTCTCTTAAGGTGGGCGTTAGCATATCGTAATCTCTTGGACCAATAGCATGAGTTTTCCGCTTTCGACTTGTACGACCGACATTATAAAATACCAGAAATTATATAATAAAATCAAGCCCCCCAACTTATCAGTGGGAGAACTTATCCACGTGTATATACGGTAATGGAAATTGAACTCATCCATTCCCAGATCCTAAACGCCCATTTCGATAAACTTCGATAAACAGCAAATGTACATAATTTAAGGTAAAAATAACACAATCAAATGCCCTAAATTAAAAATTAAAACATGAAAACAATCAATACAATACCTAAATACTGTATAATTAAATGAACCGTCCTCTTAGGCGTCATTGCTTCCAGACTCTTCTTGGATGCACTATTTAATAGATAGGAGTTATGTCCATATAGCCAAACACACCAAAACTAAAGCGAAAAAGCACTAAAACACAGACGCATAACACAAGAGATGCTTTCCCAGCGAGAGACGACTTGAGCACACAACTGATGATGTTTACGCTTGCTCTGTAAGAGCCGTTGTTTGAAGTCAGAATCGTATTTCTCTCTAATTTAGCATTCATACTCTGGAATCTTCAAAGTTAGAATTGTTTGAGGAAGGAAGGAAGGAAGGAAGAAAGGGTTAGGCCTAAAATGGCAACCCAAGGCAAATTCCACACTCCGTGTAAAGGCAACCAGGGGCTACAATGAATGAGAAAAATCCACAAACATTCTTCCAAATGTGAAACTCCGTGTTGGTCTGGGGGCCTGGCCTTAAATAGGCAGTGGGCGGTCCCTCTAGCTGCACATCATGGTGGCCCCGCCCCTTCAAATTCAGTGTATGGGACATACAGAACTTCAAGTCCTTCTGATCGCACAATTGGGCCCTAAAATGGACTAAATTTGAAGGGTTTTTTTTTGGGGTCTAGTGGGCCAAGAATAAGGGAGGGAATCCCAAAGTATAAGTAGATACAAAGACAAGTCTTAATTTTATGTCGTATGTCAAGGCTTTCCTGCACTGGTCACACAAGAGGAGCCAGACGAACAAAACTGAAGTGATTTCCGAGCATTCAGAAGGAATTCTTGTGGCCACCATATACCATAGCATACCATTTCCAAAGTCCGCTTAATCCTACGCAGGGTCCCGGTGAAGCTGGAGCCTAACCCAGCAAGCATCGGGGCACAAGGCCTGAACCATCCTGGACAGGGTGCCAGCCTATTGCAGGGTGAACTCACAGACCTCCACACACACCACGGTCTATTTAGTGTCACCAGTTCTCCTAAGCTGCATAAAAAACAATATTCGAGTCCGAGATAAAATCCTGCTTAAGCCATAACACTATGAAGCCAAGAAAAGGGCCGTCAGGCGGTGGGCTGGCGGTACTTGAATCCTCGCTGTCCAGGACGGACAGGCTCCTGCAGCGGAGGCCACAGGTAGTGGGATGTTGGGTTATAGAGCACCCACACAAGTCGAGGGGGTTTAACTACAGGCCGTGAACACAAATTTAATAAACAAAATAATGTCACGGCACTGTGACTAATTAATCATTACACTGGGAAACATTTAATCACAAAGAGCCTACAAAGAAGGTGCTAGAGAAAACGCAGCCCAAACTCCCACGTAATACAGTATATTGTTCTAAAACAAATGTTATAAGAGGGGAAAAATAACTCTGCAAGTGCACAGTGCATAACACTCAGCAACTGGGGGCTGGCGTCTCGACAACCGATTAACAAAATACCAGCATGCATTGAGCAACAAAACAGTGATGCTATAAATACAGTACATAACAGAAAATAAAATTCATCTTTTCTTAGAGATAACAAATACTCCCGGACCCTCAGTCCAAAGATACTTCATGGAATAAGTACCATTATTGCAAGAACACAAATGTAAATAAGACGTGGGGACGTCCAGAACATAATTTTAATAGTGACGTTCACCACTGTGGAGAGTGGTGGCAGTAAGGAAGGAAAATTTGGGGTGCCAACCGGGTCCACCCCATTTAGTGTAATCAGCCAAAAAACAGAAACAGAAATGAGGGTGCAGTGGCACAAGTGCAAATAGGCGAGAGAACTGCCCTTTTAGCCCTCTCGGGTATCATGTCCGTGTCAGGAGGTCCCGTACAAGCGGGTTGAAGTTCTGTCAACTGACACGCCCTTCTCCATGAGCCTTAAGGGGCGTGGGGAGCCCCAAAAGCGCAGGTACTAAAAACACTTTCTAAAGCTGCCCGCTATTGGTGGTCAACACCGTCAAGAAAACCCAACTAGACACCGAAAAAGGATGAGAGAGAGCTTTATAAAATAAAAGGGTTGTTTTCCAGAAGCTGTGCAGGTACAAACTCTGAAGAGAGCAAAGGAATTAACACAGTGAACAAAGTCCCAATATGGAATCCAAAAATGGTAGACTGCAGATAGAGCAGGTGGGGGAGCCTGCACCAGTACAGAGTGTCGCCGCACCCACCACACGATGAAACAGCTCAGGATTCTGGTTAGGAACCCCCCAGGCAGACAAGTGGTCAAGTCCCACCCATCTATTTGGTGTTACATGAACGTCCGCTTGGCCTGGTCCAGCCACTCAGGTCCTCAACATTGAGCTAGATCACCCTCGGGTAATGGCGCCACATGGCTGTAGTGCCGTAACTGACGCTCCCTCGCAATGCAGGTCATGTGCCTCATTCGGGACTCCGTGAGCAACACAAAGTCAAACAAGTGGTGCCTAAAAGAGATCGGGATCCTGGTTGGCAACCCCCCCCAGGCTGACACGTGGTCCAGTCCCACCCTTCAGAAATGACCATCTATCTGGTAATCATCTGTCTCCCCATGGCCTAGTCCAGCCACTCAGGTCCTCAACAATGAGCCGAATCACCCTCGGGTAATGGCACCACATGGCCGTAGTGCCGTAACTTGACGCTCTCTCACAATGCAGGGACTCCATGAGCAACACAAAGTCACACCACTCTCCAAAGAGACACAGTACTGAAGGAGTCCAGTCTTCATCTCAGGTCACTGGATAGTGTCTATGTCTCACTAACAGGGAGCACCAGGACTCTAAAGACTTGGACCTTCGTCCTTTTGCAGAGATATCAGGAGCGCCGCACACCCCTTTCCAGCAATCTCATGATCCCCCATGCTCTCCCAATCCGTCTACTGACTTCATAGGAAGAGTCACCATGAATGCCACTGCTGAGGTACAGAGCAGAGGTTCAAAAATCATAACACACAGTTCCAATACAAAATGTTGATCAAAAAGGAAAGCACAGGGTTAAAAATCCAAAAAAACAATAAGCATAAAACAATAGCACAAATTCACAGAAAACGCAGTAAG
This sequence comes from Erpetoichthys calabaricus, assembly GCF_900747795.2. NCBI lineage: Eukaryota > Metazoa > Chordata > Cladistia > Polypteriformes > Polypteridae > Erpetoichthys > Erpetoichthys calabaricus. Next base: position 303,533,503 of record NC_041396.2, read on the forward strand.
TGACCACTCGCTAGTGCATTTGAAATAAACCACCAGGAACTATGGGAGGCCCTCCCTTAAATAGGATGGTGGGCGGTGACTGGAAGGTGGCCACACCCCTGGGGAACCACCCACAACATACATGTCCACATTCATTTAAAAGTGAACACAAAGGAAAACTGTACATAATAAACAGAAGAAACATGAACACAAATAAATGACATGAAATTAGACGTCACAAACAAAAAACACAACTGCGAACCCCAGGTAGTGGAAAAATGCTGGCCGAACCCCAGCAAAACGTTTTGGGCTCACTTGAAGTAACGCCATCATTGTCATGTCATTGTCGTTAAAGCCCCTAATGTCCGTAAAAGTCATCTTGACGTTTCTCCAAATCCCAGGGTGACGCTGCCAATCTGAAGTGGTATTTGTGCATTTTCACCTTTTGAAATGTGTGACTTTGGTTTTATGATTGTGTTTCACAGCCTGAGACCCCCATGTGGTGTTAGGTGGGTATTGATAAAGTGACTGGGGATGGAGTTGTGTGAGGACCAGGGCTGCCATTTCTTTTCATTATGTGTCGTATGACAGGTATGGCTGCCAAGCTGAATGCCAGCTGAGGAGGGCAGAGAGCTTCAGAGCCCTAAGCTGCCCACCTGCCCCCTTCAGAGTCTGAACGGGGTCTCAGTGTTCTGGTCTCACTTGTTCTCTTATTTAAAAAGTGTTAATGACAAGTTTTGTCTTACAGTTCCTTTTCTGCCCTTGTGCAGGTTGTTTGGGGGACTAATCCTGGACATCAAGCGCAAAGCCCCCTTCTACTGGAGTGACTTCCGTGACGCTCTCAGCTTGCAGTGTATTGCCTCCTTCCTCTTCCTGTACTGCGCTTGTATGTCCCCTGTCATCACTTTCGGAGGGCTGCTCGGGGAGGCCACCGAGGGACGCATTGTAAGGAGCACCCTGTTAGATCAGATCTCATTTTCGGTAGGGGGGAGGAGGTACGATAACTGAGGAACGTTTACCTGGGAGCATCCTGATAGGTCAGAGCAGGCTTAATGGGAGGGGTAAGGGCACCGCTAGATCTCATTGGCTCATTGCTGTTCTTACAAAGTTTGGAAAAGTGAGGTGGGCACACATGTGAGCTAAGGACTGGGAAAGTGGTGCATATGCCTACCGGTGACCCTGCCAGGGCAAAGAAAGGTACCATGGCACTTAAACAAGGGGGGACGTTTACACTCAGCCAGTCAGCCATTCTCCGCTTTGTTTCTGGTACCTGTCTAAAGTGAAGGGCCACTGGAGCCCAGCTTGGCCAAGGTGTAGCCGTCATGGCCAGTGCCACATGCTTTATGACACTATGGGGACTTGCTTTAGCAGATGTGCCTGTCCTGTTGTCTGACTTTATTCGCCGGTGACGTTCCTGATCCCCCACCCTGTTCCTGTCTCCCTTACAGAGTGCTATCGAATCTCTGCTTGGAGCTTCCATGACAGGCATTGCGTATTCGCTGTTTGCCGGACAGCCGCTCACCATTCTGGGAAGCACTGGACCTGTGCTGGTGTTTGAGAAGATCCTCTTCAAGTTCTGCAGGTACCTAGCTGCTCCTGAACGGACTTTTACTGGAGATGTAAGCAGTTCTTGGCCTTGGTTGTTAGATGAAAAGTAGCAAGCAGAAGGGGATTGAGACCTACAAACATGGGGACAGCATGGTAGTCACACGTTTCCCACAGACTCGTAACAGCAGTACAGAATACAATGCATTGAACATAACGGCGTGCGGCTGTCAGGTCCACTCTGAATTTGTAAAAGCAATGTTAATAACAGTTGTGATGTGCCATCTATTACAATGACAAATGCATTTTTTACTACAAATGTTTGTGATGTGCCATCTGTTGGAATGAGAAATGCATTGCATTTTATTACTACAAGCATTTGTGATGTGCCATCTGTTGAAATGACAAACACAATGCATTTTACTACTATAAATGGTTGTGATGTGCCATCTGTTGGAATGGCAAAAGCAATGCATTTTATTACCACAAATGTTTGTGATGTGCCATCTGTTGGAATGACAAACACAATGCATTTTACTACTATAAATGGTTGTGATGTGCCATCTGTTGGAATGAGAAATGCATTGCATATATCTCTTGTTATATGCCACTTGGTATGTGAGTTGTAAAAGCAGTGTTAAGGTCTGTGATGCGCCATCTGTTGGAATGACAAATGTCATGCATAAGTCTCTATTATATGCCATTCAGTATGGGATTTGTCTTAATGTTTGTGTTGTGCCATCTTTTGGAACCACAAAGATGTAACAACCAGACAGAGACCTGGATACACAGACACTTGTCTTTTTATTAAGGTGATGATCTTTCCTTCCTTACAGGGACTATGAACTTTCCTACCTCTCACTGCGCACTTGCATCGGCCTCTGGACTGCCGGCCTCTGTCTCGTCCTCGTGGCCACGGATGCCAGTTCGCTGGTGTGCTACATCACTCGCTTCACAGAGGAGGCCTTTGCATCGCTCATCTGCATTATTTTTATTTATGAAGCCATCGAGAAGCTGATCCACCTAGGAGAGATGTACCCCGTCAACATGAAGTCCGACCTGGACAGGCTAACCCTGTCTTAGTAAGTACACACTTAACACACACTGTGTCACCCTTCAGGTATGGGGACATCTGTTCCCTGATCTGGCGCTTAATGTGCCATTTTGAGATTAAATGCCTTCATTGTTGTGTCAGCCTGGTCCATAAGACCTTTCAGCTCCTGCTAAACAATCACTTAGCGCATTCCAGAATTGGTCTTACGCTCATGAAGATCCTACTCACGCTTGTCATGTGATCAGAAGCCAAAGTCACATAATGCGACTTGTAGCTGGTGGTTAGTTCTGATCAGTAGCAGGAGTCGCCATCAAGTCAGCGTCTGTTCTGCTCCTGGGCCGCACTTGCTGGCCTGGACACGACCTGCAGGAGAGTGAAATGGGGAGACTGGAGTTCATATTTTCCTATTTCTTGTTCTTTTTTGATCCTTTTGTTAATGTTAAGGCTGTTGGCCATTTAGTTTCAGTGTGTCAACGTATTTACTGTTGTGTTCCAAGTGCCTTGCGTGTGGTCCCACCTCTCTTATCACCATTAAGGGCCTGCCCTCAGCACTCTAAAGGCTGAGGAAAACCCACCATCCCTTGCGGTTCATTGAATGCCCTAGGGAGGTGGTGAGTTCTCCTGTGTCTTTTGCCCTTTTGACATTTCTGATTTCTTGGCGGTCCTAAATTGTCCCAAGTGTGTGTGCTGTGTGTGTGTGTCTATCGGTGGGCTGGCGCTCTGCCTGTGGTTTGTTTCCTGCCTTGCACCCTGTGTTGGTTGGGATTGGCTCCAGCAGACCCCCATGACTCTGTAGTTAGGATATAGCAGGTTGGATAATGGATGGATGAATTTCTGTGGGAGTTTGTGACCTTTTGCTCTGTTGGGACTTTATTCACTTTTGGGGTTGCCCTTTGAAGACCTTTGTGCTCCTCAGGACTTACTTTTATAAACGTAAATGTTTGATTTATAAAGATTCTTTCTTGCCCTCTTTGTAACTTGCCAGGGGTTTAAATTGTTTTCCCCCTGTAGTGGCCATTTTTGGGATTTTTCAAGACTTTTCAAGATTTATCACACCCACCAATTAGTTTCCCATTCAAACACGTCGTCAGTTTGACCCTCTGGGTTATTCTGAGGTGCAATATGACCTTTATGGCAGGAAACCCCCTGATTTTTTTTGGTATTGTGGCCCACTTTTTCTCCAACTATGCTTGTTTGTGAAAGCAGTTTAGGGTGAATTGTTGTTTGTCCCCCTTGGTGAACCGAGAGCGGGGGCAGAATGAGTATGAGGGTCAGAGCTTCGTACTTTGTGAACTGAGCACAACCGTCAGCTGTTGTGGACATTGCGTGACCCCCTACCATCATCAACAATAGCAACTCGCAGCCCACCAGCGGCAGCCCAGTGGTTGAGAAGAACTGCTTTACAGTGTCAAGTGTCTTTAGCTGGTCTGTGTGTGTACAGTGCCATTCACATTTGTCACTTTTGGACCTTTAGAGGGGTCCTCATATTAGTTAAGATGAGGCTTAGGCTTGAAAAGGCATCTCCACCCTCTGCAGTAATCGGACTGGTCGTACGTAAGGAGCATTATCACAACCTCCTATATGCATATCGGTTAATGGTGGGCATCTTCTTCTTGATGAGATTGCTGCCTGTGACTGCCTAAGACATTTGGTATGGGGGTCTTCTTGTACTGGAGTGTCCCTGTGATTTCTAAAAGTTAATGTCAATTTCCTAAGGCTAAACACTTGAAAATTTGTCACAGGAGCTTTGTTGGGACATTCAAGCCATCACAGGGGGACAGCAAGTGGCCTTTGTCTTAGCGGTCCATTGAAAAGTCACCTGCTTTACTTGCTTTGTTCCATGACGGTGTACATTTTGTGAAGCTTCTAGTCACTGACCTAGTGAGCTACGATGTATTTAAGTATCGACCCAGTCACTGCGCCACAGCGGTGCCCCTCACCAGAGCTCTGACATTCATTTGACTGGCCACTCACTAAGTGACTGCACTGAAAAAAAGAGTTGCAATGCCCTAAATGCCCAGGAGAGGGCACTGGAGACTCTGATTGAGACTTCACATGACAGTTAAAAATCCATATTACTAAACGAGAATGGTAAACTGGATATGGACGCAGGGACCTGCCCATGGACGCAAAAGACATAGTGCGCAAGTGCCACACAAAGCCCTAACAGGGAAACGCACGGGCGCAGGCGCCACACAAAGCCCCCGGCACCAGAGCAAAACGGGAGAGACTAGAACCCTCAGAGTAGGAAACAAAGTAAAACGTCATAAAGAGGTTAAAGAACAGGGACAAACACATGGAGAGCAGGTTACAGAACAAAGCCCCCCTGCCCAGAGTAAAACGAGAAAGACTACGAACCGTCTGACATGCCGCAAGCAGGATAAAGCGAGGTCAGAAATAAAACACAGAGTAGGAAACAAAGTACAACTTTATAAAGGGATTAAAGAACGGGGACGAACACATGTAGAGCGGGTTACAAATGATGAAAACTGGAATGCAGCAGCTTCAAAAAAACCTAGGCACGAAACACATGCACACCGAGATACAGAATATACAGGCAGAAACAACGACAGTTAAACGTCCACACCACACTGTGGATACGGACCCTGAAGGTGCAGGCGCCTACATCGTGCGTCAGAAGGCGCGGTAAAGTACAAAAAGTAAAGGCGCCTACACAGCATGGTAAAAACCGACATAATACGGAAGGCGCAGGCGTCGCCGCCATATTGTGAGTGGCACTAATGCGTGGTGAAGGCGCAGGAGGAGACATAGTAAAACAAGAGGAGTCAACACCCCGCCCCAGAGTGAAACGGGACACACTACGGAGTCCACAAAGGTTCATACATCAAACCCGAGATGGTATGGACACGCGTCTGAAACCGCGGAAGCAAAACTGTCTTGGCTCCAAAACCAAACAGCTCAACAACTAACACAGCTTCGACACCGAGCCCGCGTGGACAAATCTAATGAACGTGGACGCCTACAACGCGCGTCTCAAACTGCGTAGGCAAAGCAGACACGGATGCAACACGACACAGCTCGAGTGACCGAGATACAAACACGCGCCTGCCTGGATATAATTAATGAACGCAGGCGCCTACAACGTGCGTCTGAAATGCCGCAGACCAGGCAGGCACTGCTCCAAAAAGAAAGAGCTCGACTAAACGAGATACGAAGTGAAACGGGAAACACTACAGAGTCCACCGTGCTCCACAATGCACCGCATAATAGTTCGGAAAGAGCTTCGTAGTAACAGTGGGGAGACCCAGAGTGACACGGGCGAACGCTCCGTATTAAACATACGTCATCCTCACACGTCCAAACTATACAGCATACGTGAATCACATTACAGTGATGCATTATTAACAGTACGATAAACATCACAGTATCGCAAACAAATAAAAATTATTACTCGAACAAGGGAAAATATATTCACCACGGACCAAGTGTCATTGAAACAAAAGCAGAATAAAGCGAGATCAGAAATGAAAGACAGAGTAGAAAGCAAAGTAAAACGTCATAAACAGGTTAAACGAGGGGGCCAAACACATGGACAGCAGGTTACAGATAATGAAGACCGGAATTCAAAAGCTTCAAAAACAAAAGCTCGACTGACCGAGATACAAACTGAAACTGGAAACACTACGGGGTCCGCAGTAGTCCACAATACACCGCATAATAGTACGGACGGAGCTCCGTATTAACAGTGGGGGGCCCCAGAGTGACACGGGCAAATGCTCCGTATTAAACGTGCGTCATCCTCACACGTGGCTGCCCAGTGGGCGCGGGTTCAAAACGCCGGGGGTAGGCGAGCAAAGAGAGCAGGGGGCAGAGCCCCCTTGTCAAAAGAGAATCAAGTCAGCTTTTCTTCCTGTTCACAGTTGCAAGTGCTCAGAACCGACAACTCCCAGCAACAAGACCTTACAGTACTGGGAGAAGAACAACATCACGGCGGCGTCCATCTCCTGGGCTGACCTCACGGTCACGGTGAGTAGACCTCTTGTTTCACTGCATATGCGTCTGCATTTCCACCAAAGCTCCAGAACCAAAATGTTATTTTGTATGACCAGCCAATGATTCTGTGCCAGGGCATTCAACGTGGGTATGTGGCACAAAACTGGCATTGTATTGCATGAATGCCCATGACAACGACTTGACATACAGGGAAGGGGGGTGTTTCAATTTGGAAACAAAAAGCAGAAAGATTGATGTCTGTGTCTCCAATGCAGGACTGTCGCAAATTTCACGGCGAGTTTCTGGGTCCCACCTGTGGACACCATGGCCCCTACACCCCAGATGTCCTTTTCTGGTCAGTGATCCTCTTCTTCTCAACGTTTGCCATGTCAGGCTTCCTCAAGCAGTTCAAGACCAGCCGCTACTTTCCCACTCGAGTGAGTACAGCACACTTACTGAGCTTTAGCTTTGTTTTTTCAACTTTTCTGCCGTTGATTCAAAACAATTGAGCGGGGGGGGTATGGGGGGGGTCAGAGGTTTGGTTTACAGAAATACAGCAGCAGGTCAAACATTTGTATGTCGTTCACTGTTCAGGTAGGTAGACAGATATGAGTGAAAGGTACTATATAATAGATAGATAGATATGAGTGAAAGGTACTATATAATAAATAGATAGATATGAGTGAAAGGCACTATATAATAGATAGATAGATATGAGTGAAAGGTACTATATAATAGATAGATAGATAGATAGATATGAGTGAAAGGCACTATATAATAGACAGATATGAGTGAAAGGTACTATATAATAGATAGATAGATATGAGTGAAAGGTACTATATAATAGATAGATAGATATTAGTGAAAGGCACTATATAATAGATAGATAGATACGAGTGAAAGGTACTATATAATAGACAGATATGAGTGAAAGGTACTATATAATAGATAGATAGATATGAGTGAAAGGTACTATATAATAGATAGATAGATATTAGTGAAAGGCACTATACAATAGATAGATAGATATATATGAGTGAAAGGTACTATATAATAGATAGATATTAGTGAAAGGCACTATATAATAGATAGATAGATAGATAGATATGAGTGAAAGGTACTATATAATAGATAGATAGATATGAGTGAAAGGCACTATATAATAGATAGATATGAGTGAAAGGTACTATATAATAGATAGATAGATAGATATTAGTGAAAGGCACTATATAATAGATAGATAGATATGAGTGAAAGGTACTATATAATAGATAGATAGATATGAGTGAAAGGCACTATATAATAGATAGATAGAATTTAATGTTATTATAGTAGGCAGGATTAGATAGATTTTAACATCCACTGCACGCCCAACCTACCTGGAAAGGGGTCTCTCTTTGAACTGCCTTTCCTAAGGTTTCTTCCATTTTTTCCCCACAAGGGTTTTTTTGGGAGTTTTTCCTTGTCTTCTTAGAGAGTCAAGGCTGGGGGTCTGTCAAGAGGCAGGGCCTGTTAAAGCCCATTGTGGCACTTCTTGTGTGATTTTGGGCTATACAAAAATCAATGGTACTGTATTGTATAGATAGATAGATATGAAAGACACTATATGATAGATAGATGAGAAAGGCACTATATGATAGATAGATAGGTAGATAGGTACGTAGATAGATAGATATATAAATAGATAGATAGAAGTGTAAGGCACTATATAATGGATAGATAGATATGAAAGGCACTATATGATAGAATTTAATTGTTAGTAAAGTAGGCAGGATTAGATAGATAATAGAAGTGTAAGGCACTATATAATAGATTGATAGATAGAAGTGTAAGGCACTACATGATAGATAGATAGATAGATAGATAGATAGATAGATAGATAGATAGATAGATAGATAGATAGATAGATAGATAGATATGAAAGGCACAATATGATAGAATTTAATTGTTAGTAAAGTAGGCAGGATTAGATAGATAGATAATAGAAGTGTAAGGCACTATATGATAGATAGATAGATAGATAGATAGAAGTGTAAGGCACTATATAATAGATAAATAGAATTTAATGTTAGTATAGTAGGCAGGAATAGATAGATAGATAGATAGATAGATAGATAGATAGATAGATAGATAGATAGATAGATAGATATGAGTGAAAGTCACTATATAATACAAAATGTGATTGATAGACATCAAGCACTTCATCTGTCACCACTAGGACAGACCTCCCCCTCAGATAAACACCAGAAAGGCTCAAAACAAAGATAATGTCTGACTTGGCAGCCCCAGTCCCAGTGAGGCGCTATACTGGTGTATTGACATTGGTATAAAGGAGCCCCGTCCCGTTTCTTGACACTTTTGATGAACAATTCGTTACCTGAAAGTCCTCAGTGTGTCAGAAAGTGGATGTGCTGCATTGTTCATAATGGAGCTGTTTTATTTTCATTCTCTGCTCTGCTATGACCTCCAGGGGCTCCAGAGTGTGTCCCATAACTGATCCTGCCCTTTTAGTCAGCTTGTTGATTGAGACACAGCACCTCCACATTAGCTCCTTGAACACTTAACAGGACATGGAGGCTCTTTGGTGCGGTGAAAGTCACTAAGCAGTTCCTTGGTTTTGCTGATGTTTCAGATCCCTCCTTTGTCTCATCTCTCTTATCATTGCCCTCCATAAGTGCAGAATCATCTGAGAATTTCTGCAACTGACATGACCAGCTGTTGTATTTATTTCTAGTCTGAGGTGTACAGAGTGAAGAGTTACACAGACAGGTCTGCTCCTTGTGCTGCTCCAGTGTTGCTCACACAGTCCTTGTGTCTCACACATGATGGTCTGCCTAACAGATAGTCCATTATCCAGGACATCATTGGCTCATCCACCGGCTTATCTCTGAGCTGACCCCTTAACAGAGATGGCTGGATGGCATTGATCTTTGTCCAATGGGCACTCCAGAGTGGATCCAAGTGGTCTGCCTCAAGAGGACTTCTATGGTCCAGGACCAGTAGGTGCCACTGGTCTGTAGTCATTAGGTGAAGAGGTGCCTGCCTTGTTTGGAACAGGAACAATAGCAGTGGCACTTTCTGCAGCCTTAGAGGTGGACCAACAGGTAACAATGGACACCAGAGAGTTGGTCAACACAGGCCCTAAGAACTCGGGGACTGACACCATCAGGTCCCTCGACGTTTCAGTGTGTGCAGGCTCATTAACTGTCTCCTCACTTGGCCGTTAGTTATGGATGGACAGCCCATACTGGAGGTCAGAGGTGGTCTCATCACTGTCCGTGCCAGCTGAAGTGGTGGGAGATGTGGTAGAAGTGGGGTTGAAGGACTGGTGGTGGAGAATGAAGGATAAATCTATTAACAAACATTTTCCTGGGTGTTGGACTTACCCACGTCTCCGTCTAACACCCGAGTCTTTGATTGCCTAAGTCCAGTAATTCTGCCCTGGCCATTGCAGGCATAGTTTGTTATTCTGGGTGAGTTTCTTGTCTCTCTTAGCTTTGTAAGCTTCCTTACCTTCACTCATGTGCTCCTTCAGCACCCGTTGCTGCCTCTTTGTCACCAGATTTGAATGTTCTTCTCATTCACGAGACTCTTCAGCTCCTTGGCAATCCAGGACTTGTTCTTTAGAAGGCAGCACACTGTTACTGAGGGGACCACCGTGTCGACACAGATGAAGTGTTCAACGTTTCTTGTGTTTTTTTCTTTTGGTTTATCTAATCAAGATGGTGTGTTAATTCCTCTGCTACTCTCTCTTTGTCCAGGTTAGGTCAATGGTGAGTGACTTTGCAGTCTTCCTCACCATCCTCTTGATGGTCATCATTGACTACTTCTTAGGAATCCCCTCACAGAAGCTCCTGGTGCCAAGTGTCTTCAAGGTGGGTGTCCACTTCTTGTTTCCCATGAGTCACTAGTGCTGCTCAGACATGACAAGAGAGTCGGCGGCTTTGTGAGTGAAACGTGTGTTGGGGACGAAGATCGTAAGTGAGGAGAGCATCACTTGAGCCACATGGAGGCCTGGGTTGGTTTTATCAGGGTGTGAACGGGTCCTGAAAAACATGAACGTACTGAAAAGTCCTTGAAATTTCAAAAGGTCGTGGAAAATATTAAAGCAAATTCCAAAATTCACACGTCATGAGAGCAAACATCTGACATTTCACCAACAAAACACCCCCAACTCACAGGAATGAGCTCAGATTTAAAATCCGCTTGCATTGTGTTCTGTGGGCGAGCGACTCGGCGAACTATGACATTGTGTATGTGACACTGCATATGTGACCCTGCATATGTGACACTACATATATGACTAGCATATATGACACTGCGTATGTGACCCTGCATACGTGACACTGTGTATGTGACACTGAATATGTGACACTGTGTATACAACACTGCGTATGTGACACTACATATATGACTAGCATATGTGACCCTGTGTTTGTGAGCCTGCATACGGTATGTGACACTGCATTTGTGACACTGTGTATATGACACTGCATATTTGACACTGTGTAAATGAGACTGCATATGTGACCCTGTATATGTGACACTACATATATGACTAGCATATATGACACTGCGTATGTAACACTGTGTGACCCGCATACGTGACACTGCATTTGTGACACTGTGTATGGGATACTGCATTTGTGACACTGTGTAAATGATACTGCGTATGTGACACTGCATATGTGACACTGCGTATACAGTATGTGTATGTGACACTGTATATATGACCCTGTGTATGTGACACTGCATTTATGACCCTGTGTATGTGACACTGTGTATATGACACTGCATATGTGACACTGTGTATGTGTCACTGCATATGTGACACTGCATATATGTGTATGTGACCCTGTGTATGTGACCCTGCGTATATGAGACGTGTTGAGCAATCAAATGCCAGGAACGTCCGATCTTAACTTGAAATGGTTAGGAAATGCTGACTGATTGGCATCCACAAGACCACTCAAACAAGTGTATGGCGGGGTGTCGTGACCGTATGAAGAAGGCCGGCACTGGGAGGACGGGTGAAGCCGCTCTGAGATGCCTTATAACAGGAAGTGTGAACACTGTCAACTGAGGAAGAGCAAGGAAGCCTGTGATTTTTTTTTTTTATTAACCTTTTTCGGGCCCGTCGTCACATTGGACCACCATAACAGTCAGCTGTTCAGGTGCCAGTGGATTAGCGGGCAGTAGAGCCAATGAGAGCTCTAGTTGGGCTAGTGGTACGTCAACTGTGTTGACATCTTCGTCACTAAAAGTGCGTGTCTGAAATCCTGTGGCCATTCAATGTGATGGATGAGCTTCATTCATACAAGTCATGGTGAAGACATGTGTTCAGGAAATGAGTCCTATGGGGGGCTGGACGCGCCCTTCCCAAGGTACACCTCATACTTGTCATCCACAGCAATCTAATACTTAAAATGTGCCAGTTTCTTATTTTATTTTATGATCTTTTATTTGCTTCATAGGTATCAGGCCACTAGCCCCCCAGCACAGCAATATTTCTGTATGGTTACGTGCTCTTTAATGCATTTGTAACAAAACACTCAAACAAAAGACGCTCATGTCATGATTTCTTCGTTTCTCGTGCTTGCACACACCAAAATCTCGTCACATGTGCACACCACCGGTGTAATGACATAGAAAGCGGGATGTCTGGTTTGAAAATGTGACCACCCTGCCTAGAGCTGCATGAGTAGTGTGTGAGTGCACCGTGACTCTGGGTGTATAGTGGGAGCATCAGATGATGATGATGATGATGGTGGTCCTTCATCCAGCCTGAAATACCAGTAAGACATGCAGTGACTCGAGAGGACACTATGTTGTCCTCAGGAGAGAACGGCAGGTCCAGCTGTGCATCATCAGTAGAGAACTTATGCCTTGAGCTTGGGAAAGGCGCTATATAAATAAAATTTATATTATTAAATAGCAGTAAACGAAATCCAATCCTTGACAACTAAAGACAAAAGTAAGAAACTAACAATAAATATATAAATACATCTATGTGTGTGCGTGTTTTCATATAAATATATACACTGCTCAAAAAAAATGAAAGGACACTTTTTAATCACTGCGGTGGGCTGGCGCCCTGCCCGGGATTTGTTTCTGCTTTGTGCCCTGTGTTGGCTGGGATTGGCTCCAGCAGACCCCCGTGACCCTGTAGTTAGTATATAGTGGGTTGGAAAATGACTGACTGACTGACTTTTGAATGAGAGTATAGCATCAAGTAGGTTAAACATCTGGCTATTGATCTGGTCAGTTAACACTAGAATTACCAGAGCCTGCAAAAAAACTCGTAGATCTGACCCACCTCAGCAGGACCCACCGGTATCTGCTCCTTTGGACAACGAGGAACAAGATGAGCACTGGCAGAGCCTACAAAATGACCTCCAGCAGGCAGGCCACTGGTGTGAATGTCTCTGACCAAACAATCAGAAACAGACTTCATGAGGGTGGCCTGAGGGCCTGATGTCCTCTAGTGGGCACCGTAGAGCTCAATTGGCATTTGCCATAGAATACCAGAATTGGCAGGTCCACCACTGGCGCCCTGTGCTTTTCACAGATGAGAGCAGGTTCACCCTGAGCACAAGTGACAGACATGAAAGGGTCTGGAAAAGCTGTGGTGAACGTTATGCTGCCTGTGACATCGTTCAGCATGACCAGTTTGGTGGTGGGTCAGTGATGGTATATCTGGGGAGGCATATCCATGGAGGGACACACAGACCTCTACAGGTTAGACAACAGGGGGCACCTTGACTGCCATTAAGTATCAGGATGAAATCCTTGGACCCATTGTCAGACTCTATGCTGGTTTCTCCTGATGCATGACAATGCCCAGGCTCATGTGGTGAGAGGATGAAGGAATTGAACCCATTGACTGCCCCACCCCACCCTTCATACCCCCCCACCCTCCCGCTTACTCAATCCAATAGAACATCTCTGGGTGGGACATTATATTTCAGTCCATCCAACTCTTCAGCCTGTCCAGGAGCTCAGTGATGCCCTGGTCCAGATCTGGGAGGAGATCCCCCAGGACACTATCTGTCGTCTCATTAGGACGTTGTCAGGCGTGGGGGGGGGGGGGGGGGGGGGGCATATAAACTACTGAGTACGATTTGGAGTTGCTGCAATGACATTTCAGCCAAATGGACTCGCTTGCCTGCCTGCCCCATCATTTTTTCCCCCTTTTGATTTTCGGGGTGTCCCTCTGTCAGTTGATCATTTTCATTTCCATCCTTTCATTCCTCACACATCACCATATCAGTCCATAGCAGTAGAGAGAGCCAGCATTGAGATCAGATGGGTTTTCAAAGTGGTCCTTTCATTTTTTTGAGCAGTTTATATATATATATATATATATATACATATATATATATATACAGTGGTGTGAAAAACTATTTGCCCCTTCCTGATTTCTTATTCTTTTGCATGTTTGTCACACAAAATGTTTCTGATCATCAAACACATTTAACCATTAGTCAAATATAACACAAGTAAACACAAAATGCAGTTTGTAAATGGTGGTTTTTATTATTTAGGGAGAAAAAAAAATCCAAACCTGCATGGCCCTGTGTGAAAAAGTAATTGCCCCCTGAACCTAATAACTGGTTGGGCCACCCTTAGCAGCAATAACTGCAATCAAGCATTTGCGATAACTTGCAATGAGTCTTTTACAGCGCTCTGGAGGAATTTTGGCCCACTCATCTTTGCAAAATTGTTGTAATTCAGCTTTATTTGAGGGTTTTCTAGCATGAACCGCCTTTTTAAGGTCATGCCATAGCATCTCAATTGGATTCAGGTCAGGACTTTGACTAGGCCACTCCAAAGTCTTCATTTTGTTTTTCTTCAGCCATTCAGAGGTGGATTTGCTGGTGTGTTTTGGGTCATTGTCCTGTTGCAGCACCCAAGATCGCTTCAGCTTGAGTTGACGAACAGATGGCCGGACATTCTCCTTCAGGATTTTTTGGTAGACAGTAGAATTCATGGTTCCATCTATCACAGCAAGCCTTCCAGGTCCTGAAGCAGCAAAACAACCCCAGACCATCACACTACCACCACCATATTTTACTGTTGGTATGATGTTCTTTTTCTGAAATGCTGTGTTCCTTTTACGCCAGATGTAACGGGACATTTGCCTTCCAAAAAGTTCAACTTTTGACTCATCAGTCCACAAGGTATTTTCCCAAAAGTCTTGGCAATCATTGAGATGTTTCTTAGCAAAATTGAGACGAGCCCTAATGTTCTTTTTGCTTAACAGTGGTTTGCGTCTTGGAAATCTGCCATGCAGGCCGTTTTTGCCCAGTCTCTTTCTTATGGTGGAGTCGTGAACACTGACCTTAATTGAGGCAAGTGAGGCCTGCAGTTCTTTAGACGTTGTCCTGGGGTCTTTTGTGACCTCTCGGATGAGTCGTCTCTGCGCTCTTGGGGTAATTTTGGTCGGCCGGCCACTCCTGGGAAGGTTCACCACTGTTCCATGTTTTTGCCATTTGTGGATAATGGCTCTCACGGTGGTTCGCTGGAGTCCCAAAGCTTTAGAAATGGCTTTATAACCTTTACCAGACTGATAGATCTCAATTACTTCTGTTCTCATTTGTTCCTGAATTTCTTTGGATCTTGGCATGATGTCTAGCTTTTGAGGTGCTTTTGGTCTACTTCTCTGTGTCAGGCAGCTCCTATTTAAGTGATTTCTGGATTGAAACAGGTGTGGCAGTAATCAGGCCTGGGGGTGGCTACGGAAATTGAACTCAGGTGTGATACACCACAGTTAGGTTATTTTTTAACAAGGGGGCAATTACTTTTTCACACAGGGCCATGTAGGTTTGGATTTTTTTTCTCCCTAAATAATAAACACCATCATTTAAAAACTGCATTTTGTGTTTACTTGTGTTATATTTGACTAATGGTTAAATGTGTTTGATGATCAGAAACATTTTGTGTGACAAACATGCAAAAGAATAAGAAATCAGGAAGGGGGCAAATAGTTTTTCACACCACTGTATATATTGTGACAGCGAAGAGTCTTGACACACAAAGTAAAGGTATGGGGCAGCCACCCATATACTTCAAGCCTGGCTGCAAAAAAGGCAAAAATGTTGCACAGATGTGCACAGAGTCGAGTCCAAAACAGAACTGAGGTTACAGGGACGTTGTCTTGTATTTAAGGTAGGCAGGTGGAAGTGATGTCATTGATGCCCAGAGCTCCCCCTGGCGTGACATCATTCTTGGGACCGGAAGTGACATCATCGGGGCTGAACCAGGCACAATTTCCCCTATCTGGCTTAGTGTACCCTGCCACCCCCTGGCCTGGCATGGGATTACCTTCATTTGGTCCATTTAGCTGCTTCCCATGTGCACAATATATATACAGGGGTGGGCAGAAGTAGGATTACAGTTGTGAGTTCATGAAACACAGAGTTTATTCTTGTATTATTATTTATTTTGTCATTATTGTATTATTTGTTGTCTTAAAGTGTGCAGCAGTCATAACCTGCATGTCCTTTTCCATATGAACAATTCTACTCTTGCCCCTTGTGGCGGACGGCCGGGATGCCCCTTTGACACTGGACCCAGGGAAAGCAGCCATGGGATGTACACTACATCCCCTGGAACCCTTGGTGGCAGCCCCCCTGGGTTGCATCGGGGCCACCAGAGCTCAACCCTTTTGGGCTCCATGGCCACCTCCAGGGGGAGCTGCACAGCTTCCTGAGCCCATGTGGGCGGGAACACAGCCACACCCTTCCGGGTGGGCTGTAAAAGCAGCCTGCCTCCACTACTCAAGGCACCAGAGTCGGGAGAAGGGGACAAAGCTGCCTGGGAGGAGTGGAGGAGAAGGAGGAGTGATCTTGCGGTGTTTTTCTTTTGTGTGTGTTTTTGGAGACGTGCCCCACGGCCGAAGAAAAATAAATCTTTTGTTTCATTTTTATGTGCCTCCGTTGTCAGTCTGTGTCGGGTCGATGCTTATATAGCGCCTTTGCCACACCCTATATACACTTCCAGTTCCCTCTAAAATGTTTGGGACAAAGACACAATTCTTCTTGATCCCCCCGCTCCACTCCATAGTTTAAAATCACAAATCAAACACTTCAGACTTTGTAACACATTGGCAACTTTCATTAAAGGGGGATATGCAGACATTTTCGGTCACACTTTGTGTACACGGTCCCCCCATTTCAGGGCGCCATAATCTCTGGGACACAGCAGTGGCAGGTCTATTAAAGCCGTTGTCATATTTAGGATGTTGTCACATGTCCCTCACATGCAATGGCTGCTTGAAGTGTGGGATTCACCGACATCAGCAGGTGCTGAGGGTCTTCTCTGCCAAGCCTCTCATGGTAGCCATCTTCAGCTCCTGCTTGTTTCGGGGGTCTTGTCCCCTTAAGTTTTCTCTTCAGCATATGGAAGGCCTGCTCAGTTGGATTGAGATCGGGTGACTGGCTTGGCCATTCCAGAATGTTCCATTTTTGTAGCTTTGATAAGTTCCTGTAGGCCTCAGCAGTCTGTGAGGCTCCTTATCTTGTAGGGTGAAGTGCCATCCAGTGAGTTTGGAGGTCTTTTCTGTAACTTGAGCAGATCAGATGTTTCTCCACACCTCAGAATTCATTCATCGTGCATTCATTCATTTTTGTTTGTTTTTGATTTCATATACTATATTAATACCCGAGGGGAATTTTGTCTTTTTGCATGACCTTTAGGATGGGGGGGTCAGAGCACAGGGTCAGCCTCATCGGAGGAAGTAAACCTCTGGCATAACGGACAAAAAAACCTGCCGCAGTCTTGAATGGGAGCCTCAGCTGGGTGTGTCATTTATGGAATTTTGAACTTGTTTTCATTTTTGTACATTCTTTGGCATTATGAATCCACCAGATATTTATTTTATTTTATTCTATTGTTTAATCCCTGCCTCTCATTGCTGCTGTCTCTCCTTTGCCGTCAGCCCACACGAGATGACCGCGACTGGATCATAAACCCCATAGGACCGAATCCTTGGTGGACGGTGCTGGCGGCTATCATCCCGGCTCTCCTCTGCACCATCCTTATCTTCATGGACCAGCAGATCACTGCTGTCATCATCAACCGGAAGGAGCACAAGCTCGTGGTAAGTGGGGCGGCCGCTAGCTTCACGGCAGACTAGAAGAGGGCAGGCTTTGATGGTGGCTTGTCACAGCCCACTGTGGCTCCACTTTGTCTGTTCAGAGCCCCTCGACAACCTGTGCACTGAAACCAGCGGCCCACCCAAACTAAAAGTCTCCTCATCTTGTTCTTGTTTTCTGCAGAAGGGATGTGGCTACCACCTGGACCTGCTGGTGGTGGGCATCATGCTAGGGGTGTGCTCCATTATGGGCCTGCCATGGTTTGTGGCGGCCACCGTCTTGTCCATCACTCACGTCAACAGCCTGAAGCTTGAGTCGGAGTGCTCTGCGCCAGGCGAACAGCCCAAGTTTCTGGGAATCCGGGAACAACGGGTGACGGGCCTGATGATCTTTCTGCTTATGGGCTGCTCCGTCTTCATGACCAGCATCCTTCAGGTAAGGAGGATCTTTTGAATTCAGATTGCCCGGTATGGGAGATTTCTCAGCACTTGGCAGAGGTGGGCCGACTAGTTCAGAACCATCGGCTGCTGCTGCTCTTCTTGGAATTTCACGTTTTCCAGCTGAAATAAAATTTGAAGTATGGTGCAGTAAACTTTGTACACCTCTGCTCACATGGGGTGCGTTATGATTCTGATGTCACGAACAGTGTGCTTGAGCGGCCCTTGAAAACAAGAATCAAGTGCAATAAAGCCAAAAATATCTGAAAGGGGTCATTTATTAAAAAACGTCATAATACACGGAATGGGAATATGGGGGGGGGGGGGAGACAGTCCCAGAAAGGGAGACAAATATCGAGGTTGCAGCTGCCCTCTCAGGCCTCTCTAAATAATAATTAGTCCTCCACCGTGGGTAACATGGGGGTCCTGTCTTATTCTGGTTCTGTGGAACCTACAGATGTGGACAGATGTGTTGCTCCCCTTAGAGCTCATTGAAAAAGTGCTGACAAGTGACGAAATGAAAAGCCATCGTCCCCTGTGGACTCGCATGCCTTTGACATTTCATCGAGTAAAGCAAACCAAGGGTGACAAGAGATCAAGTGTTGCTTCTTCTAGAAAGATCTTTTGAAATGACTTGCACACGTTTGTTGGGACCCCTAGAGAAGGTCCTAAATTATTGGATTGGAGTGATTTGTCAAACTGGCTGTTTTCTTGAATTTGTATCACACACATGTCACCAATCGTGCAATCAGTCATTCAGTCGATTGAAATGGAAGAAATGGTGAGACAGCAAAGGAGAGAGTCATCTGAGGAGATCCAAAAGAAAATGACAGACCAGCATGTCAAAAGTAAAGGCTAGAAGACCACCATCTCTTAGCAGCTTGATGTTCCTGGGACATGTGGAAGAAAACAATTTGAAACAGACAGACACAATCAGAGAGGCGAGAGTGCATTGGTTTGGACATGTGCAGAGGAGAGATGCTGAGTATACTGGGAGAAGGGTGCTAAGGATAGAGCTGCCAGGGAAGAGGAGAAGAGGAAGGCCTAAGAGAAGTTTTATGGATGTGGTGAGAGAGGACGTGCAGGTGATGGGGGTGACAGAGCAAGATGATGAGGACAGGAAGATAAGGAAGAAGATGATCTGCTGTGGTGACCTCTAATGGGAGCAGCCGAAAGAAGAAGAAGAAGAGACCCCCCGAATGGAATGCGACAGACTGCTGTCACCATCCTGCTCCACTGACAGACTGAGGAGATCGTTCCTCCCCCAAACTCTGCGACTCTTCAGTTCCATCCGGGGGGGTAAACGTTAACATTATTCAAAGTTAATGTCTGTTTTTACCTACATTTTTATTACTCTTTAATTAAATATTGTTTTTTGTATCAGTATGCTGCTGCTGGAATATGTGAATTTCCCCTTGGGATTAATAAAGTATCTATCTATCTATCTATCTATCTATCTATCTATCTATCTATCTATCTATCTATCTATCTATCTGATTTAGGCAATTAAACACAGGCAGGAGAAAGCGTCAATCGTTATCTAAATCTTGCAAGAGACAACAGCTTGTCGTATTAGCAAGTGTTGCAAAGAAATAAGTGTCCTCTGCACTACATTTGTACCCTTCATTGATTAGGCCACTAGTCAGAAAAGGAATTCATTACCTAATCAGAAGACTTTGAACCTGATTGGCTACACCCAGTTGCTAACGGTGATCCCTTAAATGACTACAATTTAACCCCGTCCACTAGGCTGATTGATAGTCCTGTCAACTACGGAGTGTAGTAGACTTCAAGTACAGGATGCACATTCATTTTTTGTTTGCTTCCTAAGTTTGCCATCAGTCAGGATTGGGCCCAGAAGTTGATTGGCAGCCTGCCAGGGCGAATTGCAGAGGCCTTGAAAAAGAAAGAAGGGCCAGCACTGCTGTTTTCCAGCAGGGGGCGCTAGCTCCCTTGTTGGAATAAGTTCTTTTTTAATTGCGGCGTCTTAAGTAACTTGAAACTATATAGATATAATGTTAAAAGGGAAATGCCACTCCCTTAGTGATACGGCGGTAAGAAATAAGTTTGCTTTCTTTAACTCCTTGAGGGCTGAATATTTTTTTCCCCAAAAAAACACAGTTTTCTGAAAAGCAGAAATCAACAGAAAATGTCTGTTGCTGTGTGCTGTGATCGCCAGTTTGTCGCAGTGCAGCACAATCTGGTTTGCACATCTTGTCATTGCAAGTGGTGGTCCTCCTATGCCAATGTTGCCATAGGCATATCAAGTACATGAACCTCTTCAGCACCGCCATCCACTGGGGAACTGATCAGCTGATACTGGTACATCATATTCATTTTTGATTACTTATCAAAATTGGAGTCCAACAAGTCAGAGTCCAATTCAGCGATAATATGCAAGACGTTGTCCATGGAATATTTTGCTTTACGCATTGTTTCCTCCTTGCTGCTCACGCAAGTGCAAGGAATCTCAGCCAAACCAATGAGGGTAACTTTCCTCCTAGCAAAGAGAGTCCAACTAAAATGTAACGTTTTCAGTTGATTACCAACGTCAACCCCTCCTTTTGACAAAAGTCGACATCAGCCCTGAGAGAGTTAATGATGGTTTACACGGCATAACAGACGAAGGAAGCCATGACAAGACTATTACCAAAGTGGGTGCTCAGTGTATACAGTCTGCCATTTTTGTCGCTGCGCTGGAAGGATTTTCAGGATCGGATGACGTTATCTCCCATCTGTCTGTGGGCTTCAAAGGTGTGCCAGGCAATATTCCAAGGCTTTATACTCTTTCTCCATGTGCAGGCCCCCCCCCAACTTAGGTGAATCATGGCATTCCAAACAACGCAAAAGCAGATCCAATGTCATGCTGACTGTGTCACAAAGAAATAGTACAAGGCCCATTTTTGTACTCGCCTAGCAGTTCTAAATGATGAGCCCCTGTGTGCTAAATCTGGCCTTGTGTTAGCGGTGCATGTGAGTAGAAACAGATTTATAAAATATTTTTTTGTACAGAGCACAGTAACATATTAAACATATCAACTTATTAACACTGCAAATATCTCATTGTCAATCAAAGCCTTTAAACTTCTGAACTGCTTGTCATTCTCCTTCAGTATCCCATACAAACATCTGACAAAAAGATCTAAAAACGCTGAAGCAGCAAACTTTGTGAAAACCAACACTTGGGTCATGCTCCGACCTTTTGGCCCTGACTGTAGAGCTGGCATGAGGTTCTTGTGCTCAGATGTTCTCTTTGTTCTTTCTGGTACTCTGGTCAGATTAACTCTTATCTTTGCCCCATCAGTCTGTCGCACATTCTTTCTGAAGTCCCTGTCTAGTGTTCTTGCCCTGACGTTCTTTCTCTTTCCTGCTGGCACCATACCTCTCCCTTTGGCCTCATTTGAGCAGCCTCTTACTGTGTACCATCATGGCGCCTATCAGGACCACCTTCTTGCTTCTAATCTGATTCTCTTTATAATGGTTGACTTTAACATGAATGGTGGGCAGAAGTTACCAGTCAGTACCCCTAATGAAATTCTGGACTTCTTACTGACGTCTTTCAGCAATCTGGTGTTCTGCTCCCGGGCTGAACATACTGGGGCAGCCTGGAGTGGACAAGTGGGCCGTTGTTTGAAATCCTCTCCACTTGTAGATGTTCTCCCAGCCAGTGGAATGATTGATTTCAGTTTGTTCAGAGATCTTTTCAGACTCCTAGACATCTAGAACCTTCTCTGTGAAGGCCTCAGCAAGCCCTTTAGATCAAGACACACTTCAGCATCCAAGAGCAAACCCAACTTACTGTCTGAGGTTGGAGTCCGAGGGCAGGTTCAGATGAGGTCCTCTCTAGTGAAGTTCTAATCATTTGCTCCTGATTCTATTCTGAGGGGTATGAGGTAGCCGTAAATGTGCATTTATGTTTATTTCAGTGATGCAATGGACTACAACATGTAACTGTGGCATGATGTTGATTATTTTATATCACCTAAATAGATCTGTAGATCTTTAAATGAAGATGAAACCTTGATACGCCCACACATGTTTGGAATTAAAAACCATTTACGTCATACGTGTAGATATGGCAAACAGAAGCCGCACCACCTTGTACCCATTATGTGCTTGGGGTCCTAAGGCACATAAAACATTGCATAGATCAGTGGTCTCAAACCCCAGTACTCCAGTGGCTGCAGGTTTTCATTCTAACCATCTTCTTCATTAGTAACCAGTTTTTGCTGCTAATTAGCTTCTTTTGCTTTAGTTTTAATTAACGTGACTCAGACCCCTGAATTGTTTCTTTTTCCTTAATGAGCAGCCAAACAATAATGAGACACAAAACAAGGTGCCATGTGACCAGCTCACCTGTGCCCATCACACAATATCTGAAAATAAAGAAAGGTGAAGGTCTCAGTTGGGGTCACCCAAACATTTTGATGAGGTTCTTAGAAAAAACAGAAAAATCAACCGTTTTGGAAATGTCTGCTGTGTCAGAATGAGAGCATCAATGAGCCAACGGGGTTAATTAGCAGCAAGAATCAGCTTCTTATCAAAAGACTGGTTGGAGTGAAACTGGTTGGAGTTTGAAATCCCAATTTAGCTGGTCATCCTGTCGGCTCGTTTAACATCTCATTTCTGATTGGTTGCCATTTAATAAAGGAACGAATCAATTCAGAGGACTGAATCCTTAAAGACAGGGCTATTAAAATGAAGGGAAAAGAAGTTAATTGGCAGTGACAACTGCTCACTGATTAAGAAAAGGATTAGAATGAAAACTTGCAGCCACTGCGGCCCACCAGGCTCATAGTTCGACACCCCTGGTTTAAAACATTGCACAGATCAGTGGTCTCAAACTCCAGTCCTCCAGTGGCTGCAGGTTTTCATTCTAACCATCTTCTTCATTAGTGACCAGCTTTTGCTGCTAATTAGCTTCTTTTGCTTTAGTTTTAATTAACGTGACTCAGACCCCTGAATTGTTTCTTTTTCCTTAAAGAGCAGCCAAACAATAATGAGACACAAAACAAGCTGCCACATGACCAGCTCACCTGTGCCCATCACACACTATCTGAAAATAAAGAAAGGTGAAGGTTTCAGTTGGGGTCACCCAAACATTTTGATGAGGTTCTTAGGAAAAGCGGAAAAATCAACAGTTTTGGAAATGTCTGCTGTAGCAGAATGAGAGCAGCAATGAGCCAACGGGGTTAATTAGCAGCAAGAATCAGCTTCTCATTAAGAGATTGGTTGGAGTGAAATTGGCTGGAGTTTGAAATCACAATTTAGCTGGTCATCTGTTGTCTCGTTTCACATCTCATGTCTGTTTGGCTGCCATGTAATGAAGAAACGAATCAATTCAGAGGACTGAATCCTTAAAAACAGGGCTATTAAAATGAAGGGGAAAAGAAGTTAATTAGCCATGAAAACTGCTCACTGATTAAGAAAAGGGTTAGAATGAAAACCTGTAGCAGCCCTCCAGGACTGGAGTTTAGCACCCCTTGCCCAACAGTTCCATAAAGCACTTTCAAAAATGGCCACTAGAGGGCGATGTACTGATAACTTATACAAATGAAAAGGGTTTGTT
Organism: Erpetoichthys calabaricus; assembly: GCF_900747795.2. Lineage (NCBI taxonomy): Eukaryota > Metazoa > Chordata > Cladistia > Polypteriformes > Polypteridae > Erpetoichthys > Erpetoichthys calabaricus. The sequence goes on from NC_041396.2 coordinate 303,557,137, forward strand.
TATAACATAAATGCTCTGAAGAGCACAATGGGCATGCAGTGCCAACTGAAGGCAATTCCAAAAGCAGAGAAAGTGCCATCACACGATCCAATGGTGAAGGTCAAAAACAGAGCTCAGCAAAAACGCAGTGACTCACCCACTCCAAGATGAACTGCCAGGAACTGTGGGAGACCCTCCATTTTTATAGGGCAGGTGGTCCTGTCGTTTGGGTACCACCCACAAAATGCTAGGAACTTAACACAGGCATTGGCAACACAGCAAATATTAAGCAAAAGTGACATGAACATATGTGAATGGCACCGGAAAAGTTAGGAAACACGACATTGAACCCCAGCCGTGGGAGAAACATGACAGCACCCCTGACCACCGTCACACACGCCGAATGCCCACTTTTCATCACACACAAACTAGGATTCCAGGTGGAGGGTAAGTGGGTCTAGGGATTTGGGTTAGGAGAATGGAGGAGGGTAGCCCCCTTGTTGATGTATGGGGTGCTGGCTGGTCAGGGTTCAAGGCTTTGGTATAAGGTTACGAGAATGGAGGGGCTCAGGCAAGGGGTGGATGGGGTTTGGTGTGAGGGCTGTTGAGCTATGGGGGGTGGGGGCTGACTGGTCAGGCTTCAAGGGTGGGTCTAGGATTAGGAGAATGGAGGAGGGCAGCATTGTGGGGGTTTGTTGAGGTATGGGGTGATGGCTGGTCAGGGTTCAAGGATTGGCTGTAAGGTTAGGGTTAGAAAATGGAAGGGCTCAGTGGGTGGGGGTTGGGTGAGGGCGTTGTTGAGCTATGGGGGGGGGGGGGCTGGCTGGTCAGGCATCAAGGGTGGGTCTAAGGTTATGCACAGTTTATGGCCCTGTTGCTTCTGCACAGTGCCAATTTGCTCTTTGGCTTGCCTCTTTCATGAAAGTTTGTCAAAAGTCTTCTTTCTTCACAATTTATCAAATGTGGCTGATATGAACTGTTCCAGACAGCTGAGCACGTCATAATGGTCTTCCCTCATTCTCTTCCTCAGTTCATCCCGATGCCAGTCCTGTACGGTGTCTTTCTTTACATGGGAGCTTCATCACTGAAAGGAATCCAGGTATGATGGTCTGGCAGCCATTTTGTTTTTCTTTTTGGTTATTTGCTACTCTCAGGACTAAGTGGGTTAGATAATGACTGACCGTCACACACCGGTACAAACAGGGAGTTGCTTCTTCTTCTCTTGTATGACAAATTGCACATCTCAATGGCCAGAATTTGTTATTGAATCCTCGTGCCAATATTTTGGTGTGTGCAAGAAAAAATAATTACGCCTTCTTATGCTGAAAGTAGGAAATATGATTTTCTTTTACATTGCTGAGAGATGAGTCTCTCATAACATGAGCTGCCATTCTGTCAGATAAATTAGCAGCGTCTGTGTCGATTTAAATGACACGCCGACCAAAGTCTAGCGCAGCGACGGCGAGCAAACACGCGATAATCCATGGGCACTGCAGTGGCCCGCCACAGTATGAAATAAGCCACTTGTAGTGATTATCAGGTCGGGGAACCTGCACTGGTACAGCGCATTGCCGCACCCACCACTCAATAAAACACCTCAGGACCCCAGTTGACAAGCAAACACACAGTCCAGTCCCACCCATCTATCTGCCACAGCCTGGTGTTATGTGGGCATCCCCTTGGCCTGGTCCAACAATGAGGGTCCTGTGAGCCGGATCACCCTCGGGTAATGGCGCCATATGGCTGTAGTGCCATAACTGACGCTCCCTCTCAATGCAGGAACTCCATGAGCAACACAAAGTCAGACCAGCGGTACCCAAGGATTCTCTTCTCCGCACCTCCCAGCAAGCGTTGTCTACCTCCTCCCGACTCTGGCTTGCTTGCAGGGTTCACAGCAGTCCTTTATTTATGGTCCGACCCGGAAGTGTTTGTGGGTAAGACAGAGAACTACTTCTAGGCTCTTGTCCCTGTGTTTTGGTAGTACTTCCAAGCTATGGGTGAGACATGACTCCCCAGGTTCTCTTGCAGCGTCCCCTGGCAGCACCCACGGTACCCAGCAGGGCAGTGGTATTAAACTACACGTGCCATGGTGCCCTGCGGGAAACCGGGGCACCACTACACTGCAGGGAAGCTGTCATCTAACGTCTTGGGGGAAGTAGTAGTCCCAAAGTGGTTGCCTTCCCCCATCCTTCCATTCTCGGGGCATCCCAGCCGTCTGTTACAAATGATATTATACTTTTGTAAGTTGTCGAGGATCCTGGCGACTCTGGAAATGTGGATGTGACACCCCAACTGTCGGTGTGTCACCAGTGTTGACTGTGGTCACTTTTGTGGTCATACATTTCAAAGAGCCCCGTAAGCAGATCCTCCAACTTGCAGGGAATTACTTGGGTGTTGGTGGCAGGATTGGCACTCCAGCCACCGTCAAACACCTCACAGTGTGGTGCTGAGGTGTCACCCGCTGCCCAGCTGCACTCGGATCTCAATGCGGGTGGTGGGTGCATCAACACGCTGCAATCAGCGGATGTTCCCAAACAACCAACCAACCAACCAATATTTGAAAGTGCTGTGGTGAACTGCCTGATAGGAACTGAGAAGCATGTGGTATGAGTGAAACGGAGAGGTCCATCCATCGGCCACGCACTGCCCATCTCTGACCACCGTGAGTGGTGCTTCTCTCTCTGGTGACGTCATCTTCTCTGCACAGCGTCACCGCTACACTCCACCCATCCACAGTGCATATCGCCCATTGAATGGCTGTGGACCCACTGCTGGTGGGAACTGCCAACCCGACTCTGAAACCTCTGACAGTCTGCCACACAGAGCCTGCCCACTGTGACTTCACTTCCCTGGTGACACTGGCCGATCTCTCTCTCTCTCTCTCTCTCTTTCTCTTATTGCGAATCCCAGCTTCTCCTCAGAGCCTCGCCACTATAGCTGCCATCTGTCTGATCCAAGTTTTCAGGTCCAGGGGGTTGTTCTTGTTCAACATAAAAAGTATGAGATCCATCCATCCATCCATCCATCCATTATCCAACCCGCTATATCCTAACTACAGGGTCACGGGGGTCTGCTGGAGCCAATCCCGGCCAACACAGGGCACAAGGCAGGAAATAAACCCTGGGCAGGGCGCCAGCCCACCGCAGAGTATGAGATCCACAAAGAAATAAACAGAATATTGCAGCATTCATTACAACCCCACTGCAGGTCACAGTGACGATGTACGGCCGGCGATTCATTTCATTTTGCGCTTTTTAGTGCTCCTTCTTTTAAGTAAAATATTGCGAATATGTCCAAGGCAGCATTCTGAGCCTTGCCGTGTTTACAACATACAAGCAAAAGCAGCAAAGCTCAGAAGGCAGAGAAAGTTCTTTATAGCGTTAAAAAAGAAAATTAACACTTTGTTACTTTTTAAGTAATGCGGATATTTTTACTTTAATTAAACAAGTATTGCGTTACGTTACCTGTTGCGTGAAGCTGACGTGTTACTTTTAAGGCAATGCCCCAAACTCTTGTTTACAAGCCTTTTTCATTTCTGTCTCTTCTCGGCTCTTCTCTTGCAGTTTTTCGATCGACTCAAACTGTTTGGGATGCCCGCGAAGCACCAGCCCGACTTCATCTACCTGCGGCACGTCCCACTGCGCAAGGTTCACCTTTTCACCGTCATCCAGCTCACTTGCCTGGTGCTGTTGTGGATCATCAAGGCCTCGCCGGCAGCCATTGTTTTCCCCATGATGGTAAGTGATTGCTCTGCCCGTAGACTCAAGGATTAAAACGTCTTTGTAGAGTCCAGCCTGGCGGTTTGTCTGATTTGTGTTGTCTTCTCACTTTAGAACATTAGAACATTAGAAAGATTTAGACAAGAGCAGGCCACTCAGCCCAACATTCCTGCTTGTTTAATACTCCAATAAATCACGTAAGGTAACACCTGGGCAAGCAGACAAAGACCACGCATATGATAGACATCAGTATGTAAATGAGCAGAACACAAGCAAGAACATTCAAACACTCTGGACGAGAACAGCCGACCAGTCCTGTCCACTTCATTCTCCTAAAATGACATCAAGTTGAGTTTTGAAGGCCCCTAAAGTCCACCTGTCCACCAAACTACTTCCACTTGTCTCTGGTCCTTTGTGAGAAGAATCACTTCCTAATGTTTGTTGTGTGAAATTCACCCTTAACACGTTTCCAGCTGTGTCCCCATTGAACTAATTTTAAAGTCACCGTCTGATCCACTGCACTAATTCCCTTCCTCATTTTAAACACTTCAGTCAGGTCTCCTCTTCATCTCTGTGAAGGCTCAGCTCTTTTGATCTTTTACACGAACACACAGAAGCAACGGAGAGCTGCGGAGCAAACCGAGGATGAGAACTCCACTGTGTGTCACTGTCCTGCATCCCAATGTGGCACTAAGTTTAGTTTAGACCAGGGCAGTGGCTGGCAAATGGTTCATTCAACCCCATCCAGAGTGGTTTTGAGGATCACTCCTCTCTGAACTTTCTGCAGTGCTGCTGTATCTTTATAGAGTCATAAACTGCACCCAGGACTCCAGATGAGGCCTCACCAGTGTGTTATAAAGCTTGAGCAGAACCTCCTGGGACTTGTACTCCACACATCAAGGCGCTATATAACCTGACAGTCTGTTAACCTTCTTAATGACCTCTGAAAACTGACTGTCTGATAGTCCACTGCAACTCCTAAGTCCTACGCATACGGTGCGTTTTTCATTTTCAGACCTCCTATTGTGTAATCAGACCTCACATTTTTATTTCCTACATGTAATACTTTATTGACTTTAAATTTCATTTGTCAGAAATTCTGCCTAAGGCTGTGTGCTGTCCAAGTCCCTCTATGATGTTGGATTCTCAATGATCTGCCAGTCCTCCTATCTTGGTATCATCTGCAGACTTACCCAGCGTGTTCTTTATATTCCGATCCAAATCATTTCTGTACAGTATGTTACAAATAGCAGCAGTCCCGGCACTGCCCCCTGCTAGTCACCACTCTTAACCTCACCCAATTCTGATGAGGTTCCTCACATCATCACCCTTCCTGTGTCTGAGCCAATTTTGCACCCATCTACACACCACACCCTGAACTCCCACTTCTTTTAGTTTGATGCCCACCTCTCATGTGGCACCTTATCAAATGCTTTCTGACAGTCCAGATCAATAACATCATCTGCTCCACTTTGATCGTATCCTTTTGTTGCTTCCTCATTGAATCCCACCGTGTTAGTAAAACACGACCTCCTCCTTGTCTGACCCCATGCTGACTGTCCACTAACACTCCTGTCCCTTCCATCTTGTCCCTAATAATTCCCTCCATTCCTCCTCAGTGCTTTTCCTTTTCTCCTACAGATTGTGTGAAATTGTCTTTGCGTCTGATGCTGCTGCCTTGCTTGTGGGCTGCTCAGGCTTGCCTTGTGGACCCTATTAACCGATGAGGAGCACATATCGCTTTAAACTTTCAGATTCACTGAGGGGACTTTGATGGCCACAGCTCACCTGTAAAGTGCACACCACTGGAGTTGCTTTGGTTTGTTCCCTCTTGCAGTTTGAGGATTTGTCAGTCAGGGCAGCACCAGCTGTTTCTGAGTAAGGAGAAGTTGAGAAATTGTTCTGCCCTTGTAGGTTGTCAGAAACCAAAAACAAATTCAGAAAGGAAGACGGGGTACGAGGAAGACGTTGAGCACAAGAAATGCTGTGTTACATTTTTCAAAGCCACCCCTGACGCTGTATGTCTGCTCCATCCTCTTCGTGGTGATAAAGCCGAGATGGGAGGAGTTGACCTGAAGACGTGTCTTTGGTGTGATGGCCTGGTGGAAAGTTGAGGGAGGTGAAGATCTGCTAAAGCCCACCTGGACACGTCTGTTTTAAGCCAATGGTGTATTAAAGGAAATCTCAGAGTTGAGTGTTGTGACCACTAGGGGTCGTGACCCCAGACTCGGCTATGCACAGACAGTCACTGGTTCAAATTAAATGAATTGATTTAACAAAAGTGCCTTCACTTTACACAGCACAACACAATTTACACAGATCAGCACGACTCTGTTCATTGTCACTCCATCCACTACCTGCCACCTCTGACCTTTTTTTTTATGCCGGACCCAGAGCAGTATGACATTATGGTTGTACCTCTGGGGTCAGGTGAAAGCCCCTCAAAAAAAAAAGATAATCCTTCCCAACAGATCCACCTTGTGGCACCCAGTTGGGTTGTCGTATGGGACTACAGTTCCCAGCATGCCCTGCAGGAGTAAGCATGGGCGCACTGGCCCAGGTGCACTGCCATGCAGCATATCAGGGGACTGTACTGTCGTGGATGGCTGTCTGTCCTAATCTACCTACCTTATAGTCCCGTCTGGGAACAAGAACGCCCCTCGGTCCTGGCCGGAACCTCAGTCCAATGCTCTCTCTTATCACAGCGTGTTATGAACTTGGAGTTCAAAGCACTAGAGACCCTCTGGCTGAAACGTAACAGAGTGTATTAAAGTGGGGTTGTGTGTTGGCCTGAATAAGTTTAAAATGTATTCATAATTCATTACATTTGTACAGCCCTTTTCAAGGTGGGACAGCAGGGGTGTAGCACAGAACTCCAGGCCCAAAGCATAAGCAGTCTCTGTGAGCCCCTTCTTCTTGATCCGTGTCTGTCACACGTCCTTTTCCTTCCAGGCTTCAAGGAAAAACTGGGCTCAGAGTAATCATTACTCTTTTTCCCCCCAACAATGACACCCATGGTGGGGAGCCACTTCAACCCACTGCTAATGTGCAGCATCCACCTGGATGATGTGATGGCGGCCATTTTGGCACCAGTACCCTGACCACACATGAGCAGTTAGGTGGTGAAGGGGTGGGAGGCAGTTAGCCAATCAGAGACAAGGGGGTGATTAGGAGGCCAGAATGACCAGGCCAGGGTGGGCGATTTAGCCTGGACATTGGGATACACCCTACTCTTTACAAAGAATGCCCAGAGAGTCAGGACCTCAATTTTATGTCTTATCCAAAGGATGGCACCATTTTTATAGCACAGTCTCCCCGTCACCACACTGGGGCATTGGGGTCCCTATTAAAACCACAGGGTAAGTGCCCCCTGCTAGCCTCACCAATACATCTTCCAGCAACAACCCCAGCTTTTTTCTCAGTGGTCTCCCATCCCAGTACTGGCCGGGCCCGAGCCTGCCGAGCATCAGGTGGGTGAGCTCTTTCCGAAGTGCAGGTGGTGTGGCAGGGTGAAGTGTCATCTCATGAATAACAAGTTGTTTCCATCGTTTGAAGATCGGCTGTTAATCTCCTAAAGAGATACACATAGAGAGATTCTAAACAGATTTCTAGGACTTCTCTATTCAACTTCCAGGTTGCAGTTAAGAAAGCTAAACATGATTTCTTTGCTGATTTAGTATCCCGTCATTCTAAGAATCCTAGGATCTTATTTAATTCAATTAATGCAGCCATTCACCCTCATTCTATGATGGGATTAAATAGTACTGTTCTTTCATGTGAGCAGTTTCTTTCATTCATTGTCAGTAACATTGATACTATCCGCTGTGGCATTGTTCAAACTGGCTATGAGCTTCCAACTGTTAATCATGGCATTGTCTTGGAATCTTTTGATCTTGTCTCAGTTTCACAGTTAAAAAGTACTATGGAGACCCTGAAACCAGCTCTCAGTCCTCTTGATGTTGTACCACCACGCCTTTTAGTGGAAGCCTGTGATGTTTTGGGTTCACCTTTACTAGCCATTATCCATCCATCCATCCATCCATCCATTTTTCAACCAGCTGAATCCGAACACAGGGTCACGGGGGTCTGCTGGAGCCAATCCCAGCCAACACAGGGCACAAGGCAGGAACCAATCCCGGGCAGGGTGCCAACCCACCGCAGGACACACACAAACACACCAAGCACACACTAAGGCCAATTTAGAATCTCCAATCCACCTAACCTGCATGTCTTTGGACTGTGGGAGGAAAACCCACGCAGACACGGGGAGAACATGCAAACTCCACGTAGGGAGGACCCGGGAAGCAAACCCGGTCTCCTAACTGCGAGGCAGCAGCGCTAACCACTGTGCCACCGTGCCGTCCACTAGCCATTATCAACGGTTCTATTAGTGAGGGGGTTGTGCCCTCATTTTTTAAACATGCTGCGGTGCGCCCCTCTCTAAAAAAAAAAAAGGCAGAATTAGATCCTGGAGTTTTACCCAATTTTCACCCAAATTCCCAATTGACATTTCTGGCTAAAATATTAGAAATAATTAATTATAATCAATTGGTTGATCACCTTAACTCCACTTACCATGGGCTCACCACCTATGGGAGGGGCCAAGGAGGTCGGGTGCAGTGTGAGTTGGGTGGTGGCCGAAGGCGGGGACCTTGGCGGTCTGATCCTCGGCTACAGAAACTGGCTCTTGGACGTGGAATGTCACCTCTCTGAAGGGGGAAGGAGCCTGAGCTAGTGCGTGAAGTTCAGAGGTTCCAGCTAGATATAGTCGGACTCACCTCGACGCACAGCTTGGACTCTGGAACCAATCTCCCTCCTTGAGAGGGGCTGGACTCTCTACCACTCTGGAGCTGCCCCCGGTGAGAGGCGCCGAGCAGGTGTGGGTATACTTATTGCCCCCCAACTTGGAGCCTGTACATTGAGGTTTACCCCGGTGGACGAGAGGGTAGCCTCCCTTCGCCTTCGGGTGGGGGGACGGGTCCTAACTGTTGTTTGCGCGTATGCACCGAACAGCAGTTCGGAGTACCCACCCTTTTTGGAGTCCTGGAGGGGGTGCTAGAGGGCATACCTTCTGGGGACTCCCTCGTTCTGCTGGGAGACTTCAATGCTCACGTGGGCAATGACAGTGAGACCTGGAAGGGCGTGATTGGGAGGAATGGCCCCCCTGATCTGAACCCGAGCGGTGTTTTGTTATTGGACGCACAGATTGTCCATAACGAACACCATGTTCAAGCATAGGGGTGTTCATATGTGCACTTGGCACCAGGACACCCTAGGCCTCAGTTCGATGATCGACTTTGTGGTCGTGTCGTCGGACTTGCGGCCACATGTCTTGGACACTCGGGTGAAGAGAGGGGCGGAGCTGTCAACTGATCACCACCTGGTGGTGAGTTGGCTGCGATGGTGGGGGAGGATGCCGGTCAGGCGTGGTAGGCCTAAACGTGTTGTGAGGGTCTGCTGGGAACGTCTGGCAGAGCCCCCTGTCAGAAGTAGCTTCAACTCCCACCTCCGGCAGAACTTCGACCACATCCCGAGGGAGGTGGGGGACATTGAGTCCGAATGGGCCATGTTCCGTGCCTCTATTTTTGAGGCAGCTGACTGGAGCTGTGGCCGTAAGGTGGTCGGTGCCTGTCGTGGCGGCAATCCCCGAACCCGTTGGTGGACACCGGCGGTGAAGGATGCCGTCAAGCTGAAGAAGGAGTCCTACAGGACCCTTTTGTCCTGTGGGACCCTGGAGGCAGCTGATAGGTACCGGCAGGCCAAGCGGAATGCGGCTTTGGTGGTTGCTGAGGCAAAAACTCGGGCGTGGGAGGAGTTTGGGGAGGCCATGGAGAACGACTTTCGGACGGCTTCGAGGAGATTCTGGTCCACCATCCGGCGTCTCAGGAAGGGGAAGCAGTGCAGTGTCAACACTGTATATGGTGGGGATGGTGCGCTGCTGACCTCGACTCGGGACGTTGTGGGTCGGTGGGGGGGAGTACTTCGAAGACCTCCTCAATCCCATTAACATGCCTTCCAATGAGGAAGCAGAGCCTGGGGACTCAGAGGTGGGCTCCCCCATCTCTGGGACTGAGGTCACCGAGGTGGTCAAAAAACTCCTTGGTGGCAGGGCCCCGGGGGTGGATGAGATACGCCCGGAGTTCCTCAAGGCTCTGGATGTTGTAGGACTGTCTTGGTTGACACGCCTCTGCAACATCACATGGACATCAGGGACAGTGCCTCTGGATTGGCAGACCGGGGTGGTGGTCCCCCTCTTTAAGAAGGGGGATCGGAGGGTGTGTTCCAACTACAGAGGGATCACACTCCTCAGCCTCCCTGGAAAAGTCTATTCAGGGGTCCTGGAGAGGAGGGTCCGTCGGATAGTCGGGCCTCGGATTCAGGAGGAACAGTGTGGTTTTCGTCCTGGTCGCGGAACAGTGGGCCAGCTCTATACCCTTAGCAGGGTCCTGGAGGGTGCATGGGAGTTTGCCCAACCAGTCTACATGTGTTTTGTGGACTTAGAAAAGGCATTCGACCGTGTCCCTCGGGGAATCCTGTGGGGGGTACTCCGAGAGTATGGGGTACCGGCCCCCCTGATAAGGGCTGTTCAGTCCCTGTACGATCGGTGCCAGAGCTTGGTCCGCATTGCCGGCAGTAAGTCGAACCCGTTTCCAGTGAGAGTTGGACTCCGCCAGGGCTGCCCTTTGTCACCGATTCTGTTCATAACTTTTATGGACAGAATTTCTAGGCGCAGCCAGGGCGTTGAGGGGGTCCGGTTTGGTGGGCTCAGGATTGGGTCACTGCTTTTTGCAGATGATGTTGTCCTGTTTGCTTCATCAGGCCGTTGTCTTCAGCTCTCTCTGGATCGGTTTGCAGCTGAGTGTGAAGCGGCTGGGATGAGAATCAGCACCTCCAAATCCGAGACCATGGTCCTCAGCCGGAAAAGGGTGGAGTGCCCTCTCAGGGTTGGTAGCGAGATCCTGCCCCAAGTGGAGGAGTTCAAGTATCTCGGGGTCTTGTTCACGAGTGAGGGAAGAATGGAGCGTGAGATCGACAGGCAGATCGGTGCGGCATCCGCAGTAATGCGGGCGCTGCATCGGTCTGTCGTGGTGAAAAAGGAGCTGAGCCGCAAGGCGAAGCTCTCAATTTACCAGTCGATCTATGTTCCTACCCTCACCTATGGTCATGAGCTATGGGTAGTGACCGAAAGAACGAGATCGCGAATACAAGTGGCTGAAATGAGTTTCCTCCGCAGGGTGTCTGGGCTTTCCCTTAAAGACAGGGTGAGAAGCTCAGTCATCCGGGAGGGACTCAGAGTAGAGCCGCTGCTCCTCCACATCGAGAGGAGTCAGATGAGGTGGCTCGGGCATCTGATCAGGATGCCTCCTGGACGCCTCCCTGGTGAGGTGTTCCAGGCACGTCCAACCGGGAGGAGGCCCCGGGGAAGACCCAGGACATGTTGGAGGGACTATGTCTCTCGACTGGCCTGGGAACGCCTTGGGATTCTCCCGGAAGAGCTAGAAGAAGTGGCCGGGGAGAGGGAAGTCTGGGCATCTCTGCTCAAGCTGCTGCCCCCGCGACCTGACCTCAGATAAGCGGGAGACGATGGATGGATGGACATAAGTATTCACAGCCTTTGCCATGAAGCTCCAAATTGAGTTCAGGTCCATCCTGTTTCCCCTGATCATCCTTAAGATGTTTCTGCAGCTTCATTGGAGTCCATCTGTGGTAAATTCAGTTGAGTGGACATGATTTGGAAAGGCACACACCTGTCTATAGAAAGTCCCACAGTTGACAGTTCATGTCAGAGCACAAACCAAGCATGAAGTCAAAGGAATTGTCTGTAGACCTCTGAGACAGGATTGTCTCTCAGCACAAATCTGGGGAAGGTTACAGAAAAATTTCTGCTGCTTTGAAGGTCCCAATGAGCACAGTGGCCTCCATCATCCGTAAGTGGAAGAAGTTGGAAACCACCAGGACTCTTCTTAGAGCTGGCCGGCCATCTAAACTGAGCGATCGGGGGAGAAGGGCCTTAGTCAGGGAGGTGACCAAGAATCCGATGGTCACTCTGTCAGAGCTCCAGAGGTCCTCTGTGGAGAGAGGAGAACCTTCCAGAAGGACAACCATCTCTGCAGCAATCCACCAATCAGGCCTGTATGGTAGAGTGGCCAGACAGAAGCCACTCCTTAGTAAAAGGCACATGGCAGCCCGCCTGGAGTTTGCCAAAAGGCACCTGAAGGACTCTCAGACCATGAGAAAGAAAATTCTCTGGTCTGATAAGACAAAGATTGAACTCTTTGGTATGAATGCCAGGATGGATGGATGGATGGACCTTAACTCCAATAATTTATTTAAGATTTACCAGTCTGGCTTTAGGCGTTATCATGGTGTTGAGACGGCCCTCCTTAAAGTATTCAATGACATCTCTATTGTTACTGACTCAGGTGGCGCTGCGGTCATTGTCCTCCTTGACCTGTCCGCTGCCTTTGACAGTATTGACCATGAGACATTGCTGTTGCTGTTGTTGGGCTTAAAGGGGCTGCTCTTAACTGGTTCAGGTCAGATCTAACTGGTAGGCACTTTTCAGTGACTTTAAATTCCTCTACTGCTCCTCTTAAATGTGGTGTTCCTCAGGTATCCATTTTGGGTCCTATTTTATTCTCTATATACCTTCACCCTATTGGAGCGATTTTTAGGAAATTTAACATTTCTTTTCACCGCTATGCTGATGACACTCAGGTTTATATTCCTGTCTGCAACTCTGCAATGAATTGACTGCACAACTGTCTGTCTGAACTAAGATCCTGGATGGCTAATAATTTTCTTGTTTGAATCAAAATAAAACAGAGGTGCTTATAGCAGGTCCATCAGCTAAAGCCCAACGTGGTCTTGGACTTCTCGGCTCTTTCTCTGTCTTTTGCAAACCTCAAGTCTACAATCTTGGTGTTGTGTTTGATAGTAACCTCGTTTTTGAGAAACAAGCAAATTCTGTAGTCAAGAGTTGCTTTTTCCAGCTTTGTCTTTTAGGTAAGATAAAGCCTTTGTTATTTTCTAGGGATCTTGAGATAGTTACTCCTGTTTTTATCTTTTCTCGCCTTGATTACTGCAACTCACTGTATTCTGGGATTAGCAAATATCTGATACACAGGTTACAGTTGGTCCAGAATGCTGCCGCTCACTTTCTGGTTGGGGCAAGAAAGTACAGTGCATCCAGAAAGTATTCACAGCGCATCACTTTTTCCACATTTTGTTATGTTACAGCCTTATTCCAAAATGGATTCAATTCATTTTTTTCCTCAGAATTCTGCACACAACACCCCATAATGACAACGTGAAAAAAGTTTACTTGAGGATTTTGCAAATTTATTAAAAATAAAAAAACTGAGAAATCCCATGTACATAAGTATTCACAGCCTTTGCTCAATACTTTGCCGATGCACCTTTGGCAGCAATTCCAGCCTCAAGTCTTGTTGAATATGATGCCACAAGCTTGGCACACCTATCCTTGGCCAGTTTCGCCCATTCCTCTTTGCAGCACCTCTCAAGCTCCATCAGGTTGGATGGGAAGCGTCGGTGCACAGCCATTTTAAGATCTCTCCAGAGATGTTCAATCGGATTCAAGTCTGGGCTCTGGCTGGGCCACTCAAGGACATTCACAGAGTTGTCCTGAAGCCACTCCTTTGATATCTTGGCTGTGTGCTTAGGGTCGTTGTCCTGCTGAAAGATGAACCGTCGCCCCAGTCTGAGGTCAAGAGCGCTCTGGAGCAGGTTTTCATCCAGGATGTCTCTGTACATTGCTGCAGTCATCTTTCCCTTTATCCTGACTAGTCTCCCAGTCCCACAGCATGATGCTGCCACCACCATGCTTCACTGTAGGGATGGTATTGGCCTGGTGATGAGTGATGCCTGGTTTCCTCCAAACGTGACGCCTGGCATTCACACCAAAGAGTTCAATCTTTGTCTCATCAGACCAGAGAATTTTCTTTCTCATGGTCTGAGAGTCCTTCAGGTGCCTTTTGGCAAACTCCAGGCGGGCTGCCATGTGCCTTTTACTAAGGAGTGGCTTCCGTCTGGCCACTCTACCATACAGGCCTGATTGGTGGATTGCTGCAGAGATGGTTGTCCTTCTGGAAGGTTCTCCTCTCTCCACAGAGGACCTCTGGAGCTCTGACAGAGTGACCATCGGGTTCTTGGTCACCTCCCTGACTAAGGCCCTTCTCCCCTGATCGCTCAGTTTAGATGGCCAGCCAGCTCTAGGAAGAGTCCTGGTGGTTTTGAACTTCTTCCACTTACAGATGATGGAGTCCACTGTGCTCATTGGGACCTTCAAAGCAGCAGAAATTTTTCTGTAACCTTCCCCAGATTTGTGCCTTGAGACAATCCTGTCTCAGAGGTCTACAGACAATTCCTTTGACTTCATGCTTGGTTTGTGCTCTGACATGAACTGTCAACTGTGGGACCTTCTATAGACAGGTGTGTGCCTTTCCAAATCAGGTCCAGTCAACTGAATTTACCACAGGTGGACTCCAATGAAGCTGCAGAAACATCTCAAGGATGATCAGGGGAAACAGGATGCACCTGAGCTCAATTTGGAGCTCCACGGCAAAGGCTGTGAATACTTCTGTACATGTGCTTTCTCAATGTTTTTATTTTTAATAAATTTGCAAAAATCTCAAGTAAACTTTTTTCACGTTGTCATTATGGGGTGTTGTGTGTAGAATTCTGAGGAAAAAAATTAATTCATTTTGGAATAAGGCTGTGACATAACAAAATGTGGAAAAAGTGATGCGCTGGGAATACTTTCTGGATGCACTGTATGATTCTGTTTCTCCTATTTTAGCTTCTTTACACTGGCTGCCTGTCAGTTTTCAGATTGATTTTAAAATCTTGCTGCTAGTTGTTTAATCTTTACATGGGCTTATTCCTGCCTATTTATCTAAACTGTGTTCTTTACATCAGCCATCTCGAGTGCTTAGATCTTCTGGTCAGTTGTCTCTTGTGGTCCCTCGTACCAAGTGTCAAACTAAGGGGGACAGACAGGACTTGTGCAGCTGCTGCTCCTCGCCTGTGGAACTCTTTACCTCGTCACATAAAGGAGTTGTCTACAATTCAAAACGAGATTAAAGACTCATTTCTATTCACTTGCTTTCCATGACCTTCAGTAATACTGATGGTTTCCTCATTGTGATTATGTAACATTACTTTTATGTATGTTCATTTATTTTATTTCTATTTATGTTATTTATGTTAATTGTATGTTTTTTCTTCATTTATTGTAAAGCACTTTGGCCACAGCATTCCTACGTTGTTTGAAATGTACTATATAAATAAATTGACATTGACACATTAAGTTTACTGGCCTGTATCTGCCAAATCCCTCTTCTGATGTAACGGGATCCATTTTGTGATTTTTCCAGTCTCCCCAGTGCTCAATGACTTCCAGAAAATACGCGTCAAGGGTTTACATCCGCATTCGCTAACCTCCTTTAGCATGTTCTCTGGTCCTGGTTATGTGTTAGACTCGTCTCCTTTGGGCTAATGTGTGCTGCTAGGAATGCGGCCCATGTCCGTTGTGAAGAATAATTCTAAAGGTTTGGGGAGTTAGTCCCATATAATGTAAGCACCACCAGTATAGTGCAACAAGTCATCACAGACGACTGAGTCACCATCGACTAAACAAGAGGATGAACATTTCGGTCGTATAGGATGGAGACAGGAAGGGGTGGCATAGTAGTGGGCGTAGGTGGCGTTTTGGGCAGGTTTTTCCTTCTGGTGGTCTTCAGAAGAGGGAGAGAAGGCATTAGTGTTGATTATCAGCCCAAGGCTCTGTGTCTTATTCCCAGTTAAGCCCTTAGAGTGCCTCCCATGTGTGACACCAATTAAAATGTCCTCCAGATCCTTCTTGAAGGTTTTTTTTATTATTATTTTGCTTTATACAATTTCTTGCTTTAGGAATTTGTTCATTTTCGCCCTTACCCCTTGGCGTCAGAGCACAGGCTCAGCCTTTGTACAGCGTCCCCTGGAGCAATTTCAGGTTGAGGGCAGAGTAGGATGACGCTTTGGCAAGTGACGGGGATTCGAACCAGCAACCTTCTGCATACCAGCGCATTTCATTAGCCTCAGAGCCACCAAGGTTTCTGCTGCAACTCTGTGTCTCTGTAGTTTGTTCCCAATTTCCCACAGACCTTTGTGTAAAGTTGGGCTTCCTGGCTGCAGTCCTAAACCCTCGTACCAGGTACCTGGAAGAGACAGCAGGACAGCTTAGCCTGAGTGCTCTCCTCTCGTTTGTCACAAGTTGTAAGTTCTTATGCTCAACTCCAGGAACTCTGAAAGGCTTTAAAAAAAAAAAAGGCTGTGAGCAATAGCAGGCAGTGCATTGTGGGAGTGGACATGGCTCCAAATCAGCACTCACAAGTCAGCCTATGCCAAGTTCTAACTGAGAGCACATCGCTTAGTACAGGGCAGTGCGGAGAACATTTCAGAATGGCTTCCACTCGGTCTTTTCTGTTTTTTAGGTGTGATACCCCCAACGCTTTAGAAGCTGAGCCTTCACACCCTCAGGAATTTGACAGGCGAAGGGAGACCATCCAGTCCATTTGTTGCTCCTTTCTTCAGCTAATAGCTAAGCCGTCTCCTCCTCATCCTTCTTAAAGGTTCACAGGTTTTCTGCTTCATCTCCATGTCTCGCTAGTTTGTTCCAGGCTCCCACAACGTTCTTTCTGCCTTCTGCCCCAAATGCTCTTCCCCTTCATTTCCATCGGTGTCCTCGAGTACGAGATTCACTGTTAAGTTGAAGGAATTTTACTGGATCTGCATTATCAGTACCTTTGAGGATTTTGAAGACCTGGATGAGGTCCTCACACAGTCTTCTCTGCTCAGACTAAACTGGATTAATCCGTTTGAGTCTGTCAGAGTAGGACACGTCCTTAAGTCTTGGGATGCAATTAGTTGTTCTTCTCTACCCCACTTCAAGTGCTGCTCTGTGTTTCTAGGAGCCTGGTGACCAAAACGGCACACGACACTCCAGAAGTGGTCTCACTACTGCTTTATACAATATTAACATAACATTCATTAATTTATATTCCACAGTTTTTACAATATATCTTAATGTTTTTAACATTTTATATGCCTTTTTAGTCACTTCTGCACATTTCTTGGATTGTGATGACTTTGTGTCAATGTAAACTCGTAATTCTCTTTCAGAGGATGCTTCTTGTAGGACAGTGTCTTGTACTGATATCTGACTTTCCTTTACCCACTTTGCACTTTTCCACGTTAAACTGATTTCGCCCAGTTCTGAAGATCGTCTAAGTCTTTTTACATTTCCTTACATCTCACGATGCAACTGGTTGTTCTCCTCTGCACAGCTTCAACTGCTGCTATGTCTTTCTTGTGCCGCGGTGATCAGGACTGCACCTAACACTTCTTAGGTGGTCTCACTAGTGTGCTAGTCTGATCATAACGTCCTTCTGATTTATCTTGAACAGTATTCTATGATGCAAGCTAACATTTTATTTGCCTTTTTAATTGCTTCTGTGCATTGCTTAGATGGCCATAATGTCATGTCAACATAACCCCATAAGTTCTCTCCCTGTAGCTCCTGTGTCTCCCACCCCTTTTGCCCACGTGTTGCGTTTTCCAGGTGTTCACCCAGTTCTGAAGGTCGTTTTGAGTTGTTTTTGCTGTCTCCTCAATGTCTACCATCCCTCGGAGTCATCTGTGAGTTTCACAAGTTCACTCACTATACCAGAATTGGTGCCATTAGTATAAATCAGAAGAAGTAAGGACAAGGACAGACCCCCTGAGAACCTCCACTGATGACCTCACTCCATTCTCCTATTCTCTGTACTCCTTGCTCCCTGTCACTATGGCTAACCTGAGCGCCGGGTTTGGAGGTGCCCTCTGATGCCAACAGCTTCAACTTTTAGAATTTAGAATTTTAGAAGCCTTTACTGGCCTTATAATATGTATAACGAAATTAGAGAGCAGCTACTCCTGTAAGATACAACGGAAAAAAAAAACAAATCGAACAAGTAACAGTACATTATTACATGTAAAAACTGCTAAATAATAAAGAATATAAAGAATACTAAATAATAGGTGCTAATTGGTGGACAGCAAATGTGGAATTACAAAGCAAGAATACTACCGATTTACTAATGATATGAATATTACACAACGAATACTAAGAACGTAAGATACTGCACATAGGACAGAGAGAACAATATTGCACTAGGCAATTATTATTATCACTGTTATTATCACTAGTTTATTATTATTATCACTATTATTAATATCGCTGGGCAATTATTATCACTATTGTTATAATCACTAGCTACTACTATTATTATCACTATTATTATTATCATCACTGGGCAATTATTATTATTATCACTAGGCAATTATTATTATCACTATTATTATCACTAGGCAATTATTATTATCACTATTATTAATATCACTGGGCAATTATTATCACTATTGTTATAATCACTAGCTACTACTATTATTATCACTGTTATTATTAGCATCACTGGGCAATTATTATTATTATCACTAGGCAATTATTATTATCACTATTATTATTATTATTATCACTAGTTTATTATTATTATCACTGGGCAATTATTATTATTATTATTATTATCACTAGGCAATTATTAGTATCACTATTATTATTATCACTAGTTTATTATTATTATCACTGGGCAATTATTATTATTATCACTAGGCAATTATTATTATCACTATTATTATCACTAGTTTATTATTATTATCATTGGGCAATTATTATCACTATTGTTATTACCACTAGCTACTATTATTATTATCACTATTATTATTATTATCATCATTAGGCAATTATTATTATCACCAGAGATTATTATTATTATCACTATTATTGTTATCATCACTAGGCAATTATTATCACTATTATTATTATCACTAGCTACTATTATTATTATTATCACTAGCTACTATTATTATCACTATTATTATTATTATTATAATCACTGGGCAATTATTATTATCACCAGCTATTATTATTATCACTATTATTGTTATCATCACTAGGCAATTATTATCAGTATTATTATTATCACTAGCTACTATTATTATTATCACTATTATTATCACTATTATTGTTATTATAATCACTGGGCAATTATTATTATCACCAGCTATTATTACTATTATTATCACTATTATTATTATCATCACTAGACAATTACTGTTATCACTATTATTGTTATTATTGCTAGGTAATTATTATCACTATAATTATTATTATTACTATTATTGTTCTTATAACTAGGCAGTTATCATTATGATGATGATTATGATGTTATTAGGGTGGGCTGGACTGCAGTTACGGGTGTGGAGGGCAAAGTGCATTAGACTTAGCATGCACCCTTGTGGGGAGCCAGTGCCAGACCCAATAGCAATCGGAGGATAACAATCCATGGCAATCCCATTGGTCTCGCTAGGTCAGCAGGAGTATTGTGAGTGCGATGGGAAGTTTTAGCCAAAAGCCAATATCCACTAAATCTTGGTGGCTGTAGCAGCCATTTCCACAACTGTATGTATTATTAAATAAACAGAATACATAAAATAAAAAACAGTGCAACCAAAAGAGAGAGCTGTGAGCCTCTGCGTCCGTACACACAGCCACGATCGTTGGTGTGGGACGACTGAGTCAAAGGCTTCATGAAAGTCGCAGTCATTTCTGTCGTATGCTTTGCTTTTGTCAACATTGTAAAGGGAGAAATGAAGAATACACAAGCAAAGCTCCTGTCTGTTGAAAAAAATGAAAACGATTGACTTGCTGAGATCTTCCTCTCATAAACCCATGCAGGCTGTTCTTTAGAATGTTATTCTCATTGTTGGTGCTTTTCTAATTTATTTCTTATTATGGCTTCCATAAGACGTACTGGTCTCTGGTCCAACTTTCCAGTCCTCAGGTGTTTCTCCCTTCTCAAGTGACGGCTCCAATTCGCCTGATGAGGGTCCATAGATGACGTCTTTTATTTCTTTTAATACACTTGGTCAAATCCAGGGGTTTCATTAGTCTTGGGCATACTGGGGGCCTGAAGCCCACCTGACACTTTTATTTTAAAGTCCAGGCACTCAGTTTGTTTCTTACCTCTACATGGAGTATTCCTTTTGTTTCTTCTTTTACAAATACTTGGGTGATTTATTTGTTCAGCCCACTTGCTATTTTGTGGCTCTCTGTCACTTTCAGCCCATGACCCCCCTCCTAACCTTCCGCTTAACGTCACAGGTGCTGGCCCTCGTCTTCATTCGCAAATTGATGGATTTGTGTTTCTCCAAGCGAGAGCTCAGCTGGTTGGATGACCTCATGCCAGAAAGCAAGAAGAAGAAGCTGGACGACGCCACCAAACAGGCCAAAGCTGAACAGGTGTGGCTCCATCTTTGTCTTCCATTGTGCTCTCGATGTTTCCTTGTCTTCACTCGAAAAACTTTTTAAGAAAATAACACTGGATTTTTTATTTTTTTAGGAATCCGAAGGGATGTTAGAGAAACAAGAGGAAAAGCAAATGATGCCAGAGACCAGCAAGCTACTCCATTCTCCAAGGTAAAGTGACCAGTCGTGCGGTGTGCCAGGCCAATCAACATCATGATAGTGTTCATCCACAAGCAGTGAGATGCGTGAAGTTAGCATGTTGAGCTAAACGTTCTCTTGCAGTAATCTGGTTGTCTTTGTGTTGAATTTGTGTTTGTGAAGGTTACTGTGCTGCTGATTTCGTACTTACCTCACCAAGCCCCTGCACCTTGCGGTGAAGTCAAGGCCTCTCCTAGGATTATGACCTTAGTGTGCTGGGGGGACTTGTGTGCCTCAGTGATACGTAGAGGTATGAAGTTGGCAAAAGTTGGACTATCCAAGGCAAATCGGTCTATGGTGAGGGACCAGGCAAAGAGGAGTGCATAGCTGACCACACTGAATGTTCTCATTAAATCACAAAGCGTTTCACACAGACAAGAATCGGGCTTTATGTTTCCCAGGTACCTGCATGTGTGCTAGAAACCTGTCTTGGTATCACGGACACAAACATACAAGGACAACTCAAAATATCTGCTCTGTAATACAACGGTAAGGTGTGTGTGTGTCCAGTCCCTCCAAACAATCTGATTGGCCAGTTTGGCTTTGATAGCACAATTAAAAGAGGAAGAGCAAGTGTGAGACACACAAGGCAGAATGAAGGCATAGGAGGAACGCTGAGAGTCATCTTCAAAGATAGGAAGTATAAAAGAAGACGAGCAGGGCACCTCAGAATAACAGAATGGGAAGAAGGCTTTATGGGAATGCGATTGAGAAAGGAGGCGCCAGTCAAGAGAGGTTCAGACACAAACACAGATGCCAAAGAAAGGCATAGGAGGAACGCTGAGAGTCATCTTCAAAGATAGGAAGTATAAAAGAAGACGAGCAGGGCACCACAGAATAACAGAATGGGAAGAAGACTTTATGGGAATTTAAGAGAGAAAGGAGGCGATGCTCAAGAGAGGTTCAGACACACACGAGGATACCAAAGAAAGACATAGGAGGCACGCTGAGAGTCGCCTTCAAATGTACACTATATTGCCAAAAGTACTGGGACCCAAATCATTGAATTAAGGTGGTCCAATCCCTTCCATGGCCACAGGTGTATAACATCGAGCCCCTCGGCATGCAGACGGCTTCTACAAACATTTGTGACAGAATGGGTCGCTCTCAGGAGCTCAGTGAATTCAAGCCTGGTACCGTGATAGGATGACACCTGTGCAGTAAGTCCATTCGTGAAATTTCGTCGCTACTAAATATTCCACGGTCAGCTGTCAGTGGTATTATAACAAAGTGGAAGCAATTGGGAACAACAGCAACTCCACCACAAAGTGGTAGGCCACGTCAAATCACAGAGCAGGGACAGCGCATGTTGAGGTGTGCAGAAGTCACCAACTTTGTAGCTACAGACCTCCAAAAGCTCAAGAACAGTGCAGCGTAGAGAGAGAGCTTCATGGAATGAATGGGTCTCCATGGCCAAGCAGCTGCAGCCAAGCCTGACATCACCAAGTGCAATGCAAAGCATCAGATGCAGTGGTGTAAAGCCCACCACCCGCCACTGGACTCGAGAGCAGTGCAGACGTGACCTCTGGAGTGATGAATCACACAATCTGATGAACAAGTCTGGCCAGGAGAACGTGACTGCATTGTGTCAAGTGTGAAGTTTGGTGGAGGGGGGATTATGGTGTAGGGTTGGGCTTGGCCCCCTTAGTTCCAGTTCCAGAAAGGTGTAGGAGGAGCGCTGAGAGTCGCCTTCAAAGATTAGAAGTATAAAGTAAACTCTTAATGCCTCAGCATACAAAGCCATTTTGGACAACTTTGTGGGCACAGTTTGGGGATGGCAACATGACTGGGCACACACACCAGTGCACACAGCAAGGTCTTTAAAAAAAATGGAGGAACGAGTTTGGTGTGGCTGCACAAACCCCTGACCTCAACACAACAGACCACCTTTGGGATGACTTTGAGCGGAGACAGCGAGCGTGCCAGGCCTTCTCATCCAACATCAGCGCCTGACCTCACAAATGCTCTCCTGGTCACAAACTCCCATAAACACACTCGGCCCTACACTTCATGGAAAGCCTTCACAGAATAGCCGACGCTGTTAGAGCTGCAAAGGGTGGGGTGGGCCGACATCATATTAAAGCCTACGGGTTGGCATTAAAGTTCATGTGTGGGTAAAGGCAGGCGTCCCAATACTTTTGGCAATATAGTGTAGGAAGTATAAAAGAAGACGAGCAGGGCACCTCAGAATAACAGAGTGGGAAGAAGGCTTTATAGGAATGCGATTGAGAAAGGAGGCACCGGTCAAGAGAGGTTCAGACACACACGAGGATACCAAAGAAAGGCGTAGGAGGAGCGCTGTGAGTCACCTTCAGATTGTTCACAAGAATATGGGTGATGTTTCCACAATGGGTATTGGGGCTAGTCAAAAAGTGGACAGGAGACAGAATCTGGGAAGCGGGCTTTACGAGAAAACATTCGAGAAAAGAAGTGCTGGCCAACACGGGTCGAGACTCCCGAGGATAAAGAAGAAAGGTGTAGGAGGCACACTTAGAGTCGTCTTAAAAGATGGAAAGTTTTCACAAAAATATGACTGTTTTCACAGCAGGTATTGGGGGCTAGTCAAAAAAGCTGACAGGAGGTGGGCAAGGCATCTCATAATGACCGAGTCTGGGAAGCCGGCCTTATGAGAAAGCAATCAAGAAAAGAGGCGCCGATGATGAGAAGTTCAGACACACGCAAGGATACCGAGGAAAGATGCTGATGGTACACGGAGGGCGAGAGATCGCAAAGATTTTTAAACAATTCTACTAGTGGCTTTCGACAGGTGACATGGCTAGCAAAAGGGAAAATGGAATAAAAGTGAAGAAAAAAAATGAAATTGGATTAAATAAATATAAATTGAGTACAATTCAACTAGTTATGCAATGAGAATATTTGTGCATTTTTGTAGGGTAAAATACATCATACTTTGGATTCCAAAAGTCTTCACCCCCCCTTCACTTTCTGCACATTTGATTGTGTGGCGAATTTCATTTTAAATGGACACATTTGCCATTTTTGCCCATCATCACCTGCCTTATACCATGAAACGTGGTCAGAACTGAGGGAAGATTGAATGCAGCCAAATTCAGAGAAGACTTTGAGGAAACTTGGCTCCAGTGTGCAGGCCACCTCAGACAGGGGTGAGTGTTCATTGTCCTGAAGCCAGGAAAGAGCCAGAGTGGCTTCAGGACATATCTCTGAGTATCCTTGAGTGGTCCAGTTGAAGCCCAGATGTAAACCCCGTAGAACTCATGTGCAGAGACCTGAAGATGCCAGTTTACAGACACATTCCTTCCACCGTAATGGTGTTTGAGAGGATCTGCCAGAAAAATGGAAAAACCTTCCAAATCTAGATGTGCAAAGCTTGTAGAGACCTACCAAGAAGACTTGAAGGTGGAATTGCTATTAAAATGCCTTTCATATCTAGTTAGCTAGCTCTTGCATAATACATGTCATGTCTTTTTAGTTATTATATAGTGCCTTAAACATCTAACTTGTATATAATGCCTCTTATATCTAACTTGTTAGCTAGCTGTTACTTAGATAGATAGATAGTGAAAGGTACTATCTATCTATCTATCTATCTATAGTGCATCCGGAAAGTATTCCCAGCGCATCACTTTTTCCACATTTTGTTATGTCACAGCCTTATTCCAAAATGGATTAAATTCATTTTTTTCCTCAGAATTCTACACACAACATCCCATAATGACAACGTGAAAAAAGTTAACTTGAGGTTTTTGCAAATTTATTAAAAATTAAAAAATTGAGAAAGCACATGTTCATAAGTATTTCTTGGCCTTTGCCATGAAGCTCAAAACTGAGCTCAGGTGCATCCTGTTTCCCCTGATCATCCTTGAGATGTTTCTGCAGCTTCATTGGAGTCCACCTGTGGTAAATTCAGTTGACTGGACCTGATTTGGAAAGGCACACACCTGTCTATATAAGGTCCCACAGTTGACAGTTCATGTCAGAGAACAAACCAAGCATGAAGTCACAGGAATTGTCTGTAGACCTCCAAGACAGGATTGTCTCTTGGCACAAATCTGGGGAAGGTTACAGAAAAATTCCTGCTGCTTTGAAGGTCCCAATGAGCACAGTGGCCTCCATCATCCGTAAGTGGAAGAAGTTGGAAACCACCAGGACTCTTCTTAGAGCTGGCCGGCCATCTAAACTGAGCAATCAGGGGAGAGAAGGGCCTTAGTCAGGGAGGTGACCAAGAACCCAATGGTCACTCTGTCAGAGGTCCTCTGTGGAGAGAGGAGAACCTTCCAGAAGGACAACCAATCAGGCCTGTATGGTAGAGTGGCCAGACGGAAGCCACTCCTTAGTAAAAGGCACATGGCAGCCCGCCTGGAGTTTGCCAAAAGGCACCTGATGGACTCTCAGACCATGAGAAGGAAAATTCTCTGGTCTGATGAGACAAAGATTGAACTCTTTGGTGTGAATGCCAGGTGTCACGTTTGGAGGAAACCAGGCACCGCTCATCACCAGGCCAATACCATCCCTATAGTGAAGCATGGTGGTGGCAGCATCATGCTGTGGGGACTGGGAGACTAGTCAGGATAAAGGGAAAGATGACTGCAGCAATGTACAGAGACATCCTGGATGAAAACCTGCTCCAGAGCGCTCTTGACCTCAGACTGGGGCGACAGTTCATCTCTCAGCAGGACAACGACCCTAAACACACAGCCAAGATATCAAAGGAGTGGCTTTAGGACAACTCTGTGAATGTCCTTGAGTGGCCCAGCCAGAACCCAGACTTGAATCTGATTGAACATCTCAGGAGAGATCTTAAAATGGCTGTGCACCGACGCTTCCCATCCAACCTGATGGAGCTTGAGAGGTGCTGCAAAGAGGAATGGGCGAAACCGGCCAAGGATAGGTGTGCCAAGCTTGTGGCATCATATTCAAAAAGACTTGAGGCTGGAATTGCTGCCAAAGGTACATCGACAAAGTATTGAGTAAAGGCTGTGAATACTTATGGACATGGGATTTCTCAGTTTTTTTATTTTTAATAAATTTGCAAAAACCTCAAGTAAACTTTTTCCACGTTGTCATTATGGGGTGTTGTGTGTAGAATTCTGAGGAAAAAAATGAATTGAATCCATTTTGGAATAAGGCTGTAACATAAAATGTGGAAAAAGTGATGTGCTGGGAATACTTTCTGGATGCACTGTAGATATCTATCTATCTATCTATCTATCTATCTATCTATCTATCTATCTATCTATCTATCTATCTATCTATCTATCTATCTATTATATAGTGCCTTTCATTTCTTTCTATGTAGTGCCTTTCATATCTGTCTATCTATTATATAATGCTAAAACTCCTTATTTCTACCTATATATCATTTATTTCCTTTCATATCTACAGTATACAGCTATTATATACTGCCTCTATATCTGTCTGTTATTTAGTGGCCTACATCTGTATATGTGTTATATAGTGCCTTTCATATCTATATGTTCTGCAGTGCCTCTCGTTTCTAGCTATCTCTTATTATATAGCACCTCTTCATATCTAGATAGCTGTGTATCATGTGGTACTTATCATATCTATTATATCATCTGTTATATAGTGCCTTTCAAACCTCTCTCTGTCTCGTGTGCTTGAGTGTTTGTGTCCGAGACATGTGTCCTGCTCAGGTGATTTCTACCTGGTGAAGATGCTGAGCCGATTCAGGAGAAGTACAAATGAGAGATGAACTGACAGATCAAGAGTGATGCATGTTTAGAAAGCGGGTCGTGCCATGTGCAAATGGTGATGATCCAGCAGTGATTCCTTGCTCTTGGCACACATCATCCTCAGTTCTCTTTGCCGTGTGTGCCTGCTCTTGTTGCACAAGCGGAGGTCTCACTTTGCTGTTGTGTCCCTTTCCTCCTTGGCAGGTGTGACCCTTCTGACATCAACATTTCTGATGAGATGTCCAAGACCACGGTTTGGAAAGCGCTGTCCCTGAACACGGACGGCTCGAAAGTCAAGGAGGATGCTGCTTCTCCTGTAAGGCAAGTCTCTGCAATGCACAAGATTGGTGGGCTCACAGCGTTGTGGGGGGGGCTGCTGTTTGAACCTGATTGCAAGTGGTGCAGTGTGGAGGTGAGCAGAGGATCAAACGCTTTGTGTGCTGTGCTGCTCAGAGGTGGGCTGACAGACGGGTGGGGTGACCCTTTTAATGTTCTGGGTTTAGAGATTTACCTTCTGTGGAAGCCATGGACAGAGTGACGTTTCTGTCCTCCACTAACTCAGTCTGCGCTAAAGTGTGTGGCAGTGTCACATGCTGCTGACCAAACTAAAACGCCCCTAATCCTGTAAATGAGATGGCGAGAATTGTGCGTGGAGTCATCCCGCTGTCTGTTACGGTGGGGATTTCCTTGGTTTTTGTATTCACAACTACAGTTTGCTCCATCATACTACTACCTGCCAGACTAAACATGGCGTTGTCTCTTTTAGTTTAACTAGGCAGCTCTTTGGCTTATTTGTCCATCCATCCATTTCCTGCCGCTTATCCAGCTCTGGGATTGCAGGGTGCAGTGGTCTAATCAAAGGTGCCCAAGACGTCCATTTTTCTCTGCCATCCCCTCCAACTCCTAGGCCGGCTGAATGATACTGCGTCTCCATCGTCCACCCCAGGGTCCCCTACCAGTTGGACAAGCAGGGCGGTGTCCAGGTGGCATCCTGATCAGATGGCACAGCCACCTCAATGGGCTCCTTCCACTGTGGCGGAGCTTTGGCTCTACTGTGAGCCTCTCGGCTTCTCTTTATGGCCGAGTCCCGACACCCTGCAAAGGACCCCACACTTGTGTCCGCGCTCCCGTTCTTTGGGTCACTAGATGAGGAGGAGCGGTGGCTCCACTTTGAGCTCCTCATCCTATCTCTGAGGCTGAGCCTGGACCCCCTACAAAGAACATTAGAACAATCTGCACGAGAACAGGCCATTCAGCCCAACAAAGCCTATCCACTTAAATTAACATCAAGCCGAGCTTTGAAAGTTCTTAAAGTCCCACCGTCTACCACACTAACTTGGTCACTTCCTCAAAACGTCTATGAGGAAGCTCATTTCTACTGCTTGATGGAGTATTTTTAATCACTCAACAAACCTCATGGCCATAGGTGAGGGCAGAAACAAAGATCGACAGACGCCAAGAGGTGCGCCTTTCAACTCGGCCCCCTGTGCACCGTGACTGACCGATACAACGTCCACATGACTATGGCCGCTGCTTGATCCACCGGGTTACAATACAATATGATACAACTTACTTATGTATAGCCCAAAATCACACAAGGAGGGCCACAATGGACCTGCCTTTTGACAGACCCCCCAGACGTGACTCTCGAAGAAGACAACTCCCAAAAAACCCTTGTACGGATAAAAAAAATGGAAGAAACCTTGAGAAAGGCAGTTCAAAGAGAGACCCCTTTCCAGGTAGGTTAGACATGCAGTGGGTGTCAAAAAATGGGGAGACAATACAATACAATACACAGAACACAAGTAATCCTCAATACAATACAATAGAAATATTACTACAGAGCAGAATTCAACAGATGATGATATCCCATAATAGGATTTGGATTTGTTCAGAGTCCCAGAGACCTCAGCCATCAAGCCACACCCCCTATTGGCCATTCCACAGCTGAGTCAGCACTGCCCCAGCCAATCCGATGAAAGGACCCCTCTACCTGATGATTCCTGCGATTCTCCATCAGGGATGACTTTACCTTAGGCAGCCAGACAACTTGGCAGGTGGGCAGTTGGCACCAAGTGCCACATTTGAGTACTGAGAAGACAAACAGAATAGGTGAGAGTTAGTAACAAACTATCATGTTAACTTATATTTTAGTGCTAATGACTGACAACAGAGATGCACAGTTAATCAGCAGCTCTAGTCAGGGTGTGCTAAACTGAAGTAGTGAGATCTGAGACTGAAGGGGCATCTCTTATAGTAGCAGGCAGACCACTCCACAGCTTTAGGAGGTCCTGTAACTAAAACCTCGACCTCCCCCTGATATTTTTTATTAATCCTTGGGATTATGAAGAATCTGGAGGAGACATTGGGAGAGCTTAGCCATTAGCTAAACAATAAGGCTTGATTGGCTGAATGGTCTCCTTGTGTTTGTCAAATTTCTTACATTCTCCCAATTCTTACCTCCTCTCAGCTGGCTGGATGTGGCAGCAGTCTGGGCAGGGCTAGTGTGCTTCAGTGGCAGCAGTAGACTGAGTGTGGCTAAATGCTTGAGTGGCAGCTGGCTGGGTGTGGCTAAATGCTTGAGTAGCCATTGATTGGGCAGGGCGAGATGAATGAACAAACTACCAAGACATGGTAACATCAAATCATATTATGTGATATCTACTGCTGAATTCTGCTCTGTACTTTCTCTCTATTATAAAAAGAAATCCTGTCCCCTGTCCTGATAGTCTACGATACGTGATCTTCTCGAAAGATAATTTAAAGACCCGTGAGATGAAAGAGACCTGCCACGGTGCGTCTCATGGGAACATAGAACGAGAGTCTTGCAAGACACACCCTACTTATAAGCAATATCAAAAAAAAAACAAATCAGTAGTGTAAAGGCAGTCATGCAGCACACACAGCTCCAGGGCTCTCAGTGCATATAAAGTGTATAAGGTAGAAATGAAACTTCGACGATTAAACGAAGAAGAAAGAAAAGTGCGAAGAAAAGAGACCCAAAAGCGATGGAGAGAAAAAAATGCTAAAAAGAAAAACAATAATCTAGGTGCAAATTTAGAAAATAAGGAACGTGATGATCAGCCCGGAACAAGTGAGAAAAGAGAGAGAGAAAAGAGACTCAAATGCGTTGGACAGAAAAAAGAGCAAAAAAGAATAATCACGGTGCAAATTCAGAAAATAAGGAACGTGATGATCAGCCCGGAACAAGTGGAATGGAAAAAAAGCACGTCCAATCCGGCTCAGAATTAAAAGACAATGAATTAAAGAAAGTAGAACTTCATAAAGACGTTTACAAACGTTGACGCTAAACACGTGCAGAGCAGGTTAGAGACTATGAAACCAGTGAAATTAGAAAGGCTCAAAAAAAAAAAACCAAAAAACGGCGCTATACACATGTGGAGAAAGGTGCGACAGCAGCTACCTCAACCGAACGCGAGCAGCGTTATACATCCTACAAGAAAGAATTCAACCACGCCCGGGGCCAGAAATAAAAGACAGGTATTGCTTTTACAACGTCACGCGAGAGCAGGCAGTGAGCCATCATTTAAAACAAGTCAACAGACCTCTAAGCTAGCAGTTGTTGAATTGCTTTTGGCAGGCAAGCATCATGTGCTCGGAGCTCTTAAAACAACGACAGGCAGAAGAGGCAGCTAGCAAGCAGAAAAAAGACAGCAAATGATCCAAAGGCATATCCTTAGCGTACGTTCAGCCACAACACCCTTCACAACACGAGCAGCATTATACGTCTGGGAAGAAAGAGATGTAACCACGTGCTGGGCAGGAAATAAAGAAACAAGTATTGTTTTTACAAAAGTTTTTAAAGTAAAAGTGAAAATAATGCATATGTAACAATTCACAAGAAAATAACAATCTCTTTAAATTGTAGATTGCCTGCCTAAGGTAAAGTCATCCCTGATGAATGGGGACGTGGGAATGAGGGGTCCTTTCATCGGATTAGTGCTATTTCAGATGTGGAATGGCAAAATGGGGGGAGGCAGCTTGATGAATGAGGTCTCCAGGACTTAAAACAAATCCAAATCATATTATGTGATATCATCTAATGTGAAATTCTACTCTGTACTTCGAGAATTTTTATTTTTATACTGTATTGAGGATTTATTCTGTACAGCTCAGAATTAAAAGACAATGAGTAAAATGACAAAGTAGAACTTCATAAAGACGTTTACAAACGTTGGCGCTAAACACATGCAGAGCAGGTTAGACTATGAAACCAATGAAATTAGAAAGGTTAAAAAAAACAAAACAAAAAAACGGCGCTATACACATGTGGAAAAAGTTAAAGAATATGAAAGTAGGAAAATTAGAAAATATAAAAAAAAGAAAGTAACAATCGCAGTAGCGCAAACAAACTATGCACCAGTCTAACTTTGGTTTTGCACAATAATTACTACTATTGCACCTTAACACTTAATTCTACTTTATTCACATAATTGTACTTATTTATTATGTTCTACTATACTGTTATCTTTCAATCTATGACTTTTTGTTAATCTAACTGATATTCTTCTAACTTTGCACAGTTTTTGATAAGCGGATCAGGATGCATTTCACTGCGTGTTGTCCTGTATAACTATGCATGTGACAATAAAGAATCTTGAGAATTTCAAAAACAGAGTTTACCACACATGCATTTATTGGTTACTTTGTTCATGTATATATATTTATCTGTCTGCTTATTTAAAAAGCTACTTTTACCCCAGGAGTCAAAAACGTTCTGTCTAGCCCTTGTACAAAAACCTAGACAAAAGCTGGGGTATCACCTTGGTAACCCCATTTACTTCTGGAACTGTGAGAGGAAAATAGCAGGACTTTACAGACAGGAGTCCAATGCAGAACTCTACTTACTTTTTTACTTTGTAAAAAAAAATGATTAACTGCTGACGATATAGATCATTTTGTCTGTGCTGAAATTCCAAACAGAGAAAACTATCCTGGCCTCATTAACCCTTTAACCGCCAACTCCCTAAATATTTCCCACGCCAGGCAAAATCTGAACAATTTTCGTTTTTTTACTTTTGTACATTTATTCAAGCAGTATTGACCACTAAATGTTGTGCAAGTTCTAGAAATGGGAAAACACATACAACTGGAGTACCAGTTATCCATCCAAATGGTGTACCCATTGTCCAATAGTTAGGGCAAGGTACACAACAATTTTCTCTGAAAGTCCAAAGTCCTTACATTCATCTGGCAACACTGCTGAAATACTACTCATAGGATCCTCTTTGCCAGTGTATACACGAAATCTATAAATGTAACCTGAATTCTCAGCTAAGCAAAACATCTTGATACCAAACCGTGCCCTTTTCAATGGTAGATACTGTCGAAACTGTAAGCGGCCCTTCCACAACAATAAACTTTCATCAACTGCAACTGACGGTCCTGGCATGTAGGGCAACTGAAATGCTTCAAATAAATGATCAATCAAAGGACGTAGCTTGAACAAGCGGTCGCGGTTTGAATCTTTCTTATCTGGCTCATTTCTGTTTTCATTCAAATGAAAGAATTTCAGCAGCAAAGAGAATCGGTTACGTGTCATGATAGCTGCAAAAATATGTGTTGCATACATAGGATCTGTAGACCAGTACATCTCAATATCTGGTTTTCTGATTATTCCCATCAACATCAAAATCCCAATTAATTTTTTCATTTCGTTTTCATCAGTGTCTACCCAAGCACGAACACGGGAATGTGGAGGTAAATTGGGATTTTTCTCAATAAACTGTGCTGCATACAGATTTGTCTGATGAACAAAATGTCTGATCAAATCAGGTGACTCAAACAGCTCATAAAACTGCTCAGCAGTGTAATTGTTTACATCAACAATAAAGCCACACGTTGCCTCAAACGGATGCAGAAAAGGTAGTTCACCTCGGGCAGCAGTCCAGTTGGGATGCTGGGGATACACCCACTCATCGCCGTCATCCGATGCGTCTTCATTCACAGTATCATGCAGCGCATGTTGCTGCTCATCATTGTCGCTAAAATCTTCTTCAGAACTGCTACAATCATGATCAGAATTGTCCAAAATCGCCTGCAAAGCCTCACTTGAAGTCAGTTTACGTTTCGCCATATTCACAGCTGTCACTTCCAAATCACGTCACATGACCGGCCAAAACAACCACAGACTTGTCTAAATACAATGTAGTAATAATACCCACGCCAAACCGTCAGTTATACTACGCGCCAGGCATTCATATAACCATAGGCAAATGTGCCGGATAATTCCGGCAGTATGGCGTTAGCAATAAAACAGCGATGCCGGATATATCCGGCACAGGGCGGTTAA
The DNA here is from genome assembly GCF_900747795.2 of Erpetoichthys calabaricus. Taxonomy (NCBI): domain Eukaryota; kingdom Metazoa; phylum Chordata; class Cladistia; order Polypteriformes; family Polypteridae; genus Erpetoichthys; species Erpetoichthys calabaricus. The sequence goes on from NC_041396.2 coordinate 303,589,426, forward strand.
GGGGTTAAAAAAATTCAGCATATTGGGACTCACAAGATTCCAAATATTGTTTTTACAGAAGTTCTGAAATAAAAGTGAAAATAATGAAATAGCAACAAGTCAAAGAAAAAAAAATCTTAAAAGTGTGTATCCAGAAAACCAAACACGGGGGTTGGCGAGCGAAGCGAGCAGGGGGCGAATCCCCCTAGTTTTTATAATATTTCTGTTGCACTATTGTATTGTATTGAGGATTACTTGTGTTCTGTTCTGTGTATTGTATTGTGATTCCCCTCTTTATTTGACACCCACTGCACACCCCTGTCTCTCTTTGAACTGCCTTTCCCAAGGTTGTTTTATTTTTTTTTTCTCTGGGAGTTTTTCCATGTCTTCTTAGAGAGTCAAGGCTGGGGGGCTGTCAAAAGGCAGGGCCTGTTAAAGCCCATTGCAGCACTCCTTGTATGATTTTGGGCTATAGAAAAATAAATTGTTTTGTATTGTATGTAGCTGAAGCAGAAACGTTGACAGCCTTTAAGAATTTTAATGAGATTTCGGGACAGCTTAGCTATTAGCTAAACAAATGGGATTGATGGACTGAATGTTCTCTTTGTGTTTGTCAAATTTCTTGCATTCTTCCTGGCTGGATGTGACTAGACACTTGAGTGGCAACAGTCTGGGCGGGGCTAATATGCTTGAGTGGCAGCAGTAGACTGGGTGTGGCTAAATGCTTGAGTGGCAGCTGATTGGTGGGGCTGGATGAATTAACAGATGACCGAGTGATGAATTTGAAGTAAAAACCTTGAAAACCTTTAAGAAGAATCTGTATGAGATATTGGGACAGTTTAGCTATTACTTAAACAAGCGGGCTCAATGGACTGAACGGCCTCCTCTCATTTGTCACATTTCTTATGTTCTCCCAGTTCTTACCTCCTCTCAGCTGGCTGGATGTGGCTAGACACTTGAGTGGCAACAATCTGGGCGGGGCTTGTTACTTAAGTCTCAGTTGACTGGGCGGGTTAAACATTTGAGTGACAGCAGTCTGGGCGGGGTTTGTTACTTAAGTCTCAGTTGACAGGGCGGGTTAGACATTTGAGTGGAAGCAGTAGACTGGGTGTGGCTAAATGCTTGAGTGGCAGCTGATTGGTGGGGCTGGATGAATTAACAGATGACCGAGTGATGAATTTGAAGTGAAAACCTTTAAGAAGAATCTGTATGAGATATGCTATTACAGTTGTGCTTGAAAGTTTGTGAACCCTTTAGAATTTTCTAGATTTCTGCATAAATATGACCTAAAACATCATCAGATTTTTCACTCAAGTCCTAAAAGTAGATAAAGTGAAACCAGTTAAACAAATGAGACAAAAATATTATACTTGGTCATTTATTTATTAACTCTTTCAGTTTTGTCAACAGAAGAGGTTGAGGGTGGTAACAACTGTAAAACGGTGACCAAAAACGCTGTTACGTTTTAGTTCGACTCTCTTTGCTAGAAGGAAATTTAGCTTTGTTGGTTTGACTGAGATTCCCTGCACTCTCGTGAATAATGAAGAGCAAACAACAGCAAAAATGGCATCGACATCTGGGAAGAGATCAAAGCGAATGCCTACAGCAAAAAAACTATGTGGACAACATTTTGCGTATTTTCGCTGAATTGGATTTGTCAGACTCTGATTTTGATGCAAGTAATCGAAAACGAATGTGAGGCACCATCATCAGCTGATCGGTTTCCGAGCGGATTGTGGTGCTGAAAACATTGATACAGCTGATGCGCCTATAGCAACGTTTGCCTGGGAGGACTGCCACTTACAATGACAAAAGGCACAAAACAGATTGCATTGTACCACGACCACTGTTACCGCCCCTGCACCACGAAAAAACACACTGGCAGCCAGGCTGTGTCGCATTCCTGCCAGCCGTTGTTCTGCCCGTCAGTGGCTTGAGCTGCAGGAGACTGTGAACTGGTGGCCACAACATGCAGCACCAGTCACTTTGTGTTGATTTATGTGTGAAGCAATTGCTTTGTGTGCTTTTCAGAAAATTGTTTTTTTAGTAAAAAAATATTCAGCCCTTAAAGAGTTAAGTTAAATGATCGAATATTCCATATTTGTGAGTGGCACAAGTATGTGAACCTCTAGGATTAGCAGTTAGTTTGAAGGTGAAATTCGAGTCAATGGGATGACAATCAGGTGTGAGTGGGCACCCTGAGTTTTGATCTATCAAAGTCTGCTCTTCACAACACATCTTTGTGGAAGTGTATCATGGCACAAACAAAGGAGATTTCTGAGGACCTCAGATAAAGAGTTGTTGAAGCTCATCAGGCTGGAAAAGGTTACAAAACCATCTCTAAAGAGTTTGGACTCCACCAATCCACAGTCAGACAGATTGTGTACAAATGGAGGAAATTCAAGACCATTGTTACCCTCCCCAGGAGTGGTCGACCCACAAAGATCACTCCAAGAGCAAGGTGTGTAATAGTCGGAGAGGTCACAAAGGACCCCAGGGTGACTTCTAAGCAACTGAAGGCCTCTCTCACATTGGCTAATGTTCATGTTAATATGTCCACCATCAGGAGAACACTGAACAACAATGGTGTGCATGGCAGGGTTGCAAGGAGAAAGCCACTACTCTCCAAAAAAAAACATTGCTGCTCGTCTACAGTTTGCTAAAGATCACGTGGACAAACCAGAAAGCTATTGGAAGAAGGTTTTGTGGATGGATGAGACCAAAATAGAACTTTATGGTTTAAATGAAAAGTGTTATGTTTGGAGAAAGAAAAACACTGCATTCCAGCCTAAGAACCTTATCCCATCTGTGAAACATGGTGGTGGTAGTATCATGGTATAGGCCTGTTTTGCTGCATCTGGGTCAGGACGGCTTGCCTTCATTGATGGAACAATGAATTCTGAATTATATTAGAGAATTCGAAAGGAAAAGGTCAGGACATCTGTCCATGAACTGAATCTCAAGAGAAGGTGGGTCATGCAGCAAGACAACGACCCTAAGCACACAAGTCGTTCTACCAAAGAATGGTTAAAGAAGAATAAAGTGAATGTTTTGGAATGGCTAAGTCAAAGTCCTGACCTTAAACCAAATCGAAATGTTGTGGAAGGACCTGAAGCGAGCAGTTCATGTGAGGAAACCCACCAACATCCCAGAGTTGAAGCTGTTCTGTACGGAGGAATGGGCTCAAATTCAGGACTGATCAACAGTTAGCAGAAACATTTAGTTGCAGTTATTGCTGCAAACGGGGGGTCACACCAGATACTGAAAGCAAAGGTTCACATACTTTTCCCACTCACAAATATGTAATATTTGATCATTTTCCTTAATAAATAAATGACCAAGTATAATATTTTTGTCTCATTTGTTTAACTGGTTTCTCTTTATCTACTTTTAGGACTTGAGTGAAAATCTGATGATGTTTTAGGTCATATTTATACAGAAGTATAGGAAATTCTAAAGGGTTCACAAACTTTCAAGCACAACTGTAGTTAAACAAGCAGGCTCAATGGACTGAATGCTCTCCTCTCATTTGTCACATTTCTTATGTTCTCCCAGTTCTTACCTCCTCTCAGCTGGCTGGATGTGGCTAGACATTTGAGTGGCAGCAGTCTGGGCGGGGCTTGTTACTTAAGTCTCAGTTGACTGGGCGGGTTAGACATTTGAGTGCCAGCAGTCTGGGCGGGGCTTGTTACTTAAGTCTCAGTTGACTGGTCATTTTGAGATCCTTGAGTGGCAGTAGGCTGGGTGTGGCTAAATGTTTAAGTGGCAGCTGATTGGTGGGGCTGGATGAATGAACAGACGACTGACTCATGGATTTGATACAGAAACCTTAAAAACCTTTAAGAGGAATCTGAATGAGATGTTAAGACAGCTTAGCTGTTAGCTGAACAAACAGACTTGATGGCCTGTGTGGTCTCCTCTCGTTTGTCAAGTTTCGTGTGTTGTAAAGGCTCAGCTTCCAAAGTGTTGGATGATCGTGCCAAACAACAAAAAAGATTGACAGGAAACGATTCTGAAGTGTTCGCCATACTGCTCTTTACAAAGTGATGATGCCCTCTCCTGTTGGCACAGCTTGACTTCTGTCCGCTCCCACGATGCATTGGCTGCCGTTACTCACAACCTGCCTAACCCCTATGTTTGTTTGTCTCTCGTTTTTCAGAAATGTCTGACATGGACTCCACTCTGCTGTGAAGATTCCTCTGCAGGACAGTGGCCGTGGACAAAGGAACTCCAGGAAATCCCAGTCATCGCCCGCTCCGTGCCGTCCCTCCTCTCAAAGACCCGAGTAGCTCGGGGTCCCCCTTTTGCGACCATCCAGGCCTCTGCCATCTCAGAGACATTGAACACAAGGTTCTTAATCTCAATTCATGTTCTCCACCCTGGCAGGCAGCTGAGCTTCATTTAATTAGCTGTATATATTTTTAATTTATTTATTTATTTTTAGTTTATCTTCTTGACAAGCCCTTTCTTAATGTGGCAAATCTTGCCAGTAAATTGTACTCGGGTCCCAAAGGTCCTTTTCCCCAACCTGCTTACCAAGGCAGCTGGTGGCCACCAGTCTGGTTGTCTTCACACAGTTTAGGCAGGCAGGCCTCTTGGGGTATAAATAACGAAAAACAGGACCCCAAGGGTCCCCCCTTGAAGCTGTCCGACAGCTGTGCCACCATTGCGCCACGAACCACAAAGAACCGCAAGGCCAGCTTTCCTTAAAAACAGAAGGCGGCCATGTCCTCAAAATAAAAGCCAGGCAACGTCTGGACTGGCACTCGAGGTCGCAGCACACCCGCCATGCCACTCTGGACAGGTGAGCCACCTGGGCATTCGATTCCCTTTTCCATCCTGCCAGCCTGCCAGTCATTTGCGACCAAGTCGACGTTTTGCACTACAACAGACACTTCAAACGCTTTGGCAGCAACAACTTCATCCCCTGCAATAGATGCGGGCCCAGCGGTGGGTGACTGTGTACTACTGGGTAGGGTGGGCAAAAGTAAACCAAGGGGGGCAGCAGCCTGCCAGCCAAACTGCAGAAGTCACCCATAAACTGGCACGTAGCATTGAAAAAAAAAAAAAAAAAAAGTTTAGTACCACTTAATAGCCATCGATCGTGGTCAGGTAATAGTAACAGAAATTCTATTTTCACATCTAATTTGTGTATTTTATATATAAATATATTTAAGTTTGAGAAAAACAAAATAAATAAACGAGAAGTCACATTCAGGAAAACTACTGGGGAAAAAAATGCAGGCACATTTTTTTCTAGCATCTAATTTCTTTGTAGTTGCGCTATGTTTAGAAATAGAGATTATTTTTATTTGAACAAATCCAAGAATATCTGTGTGTATAAAATCGATGGGCTTCATTTGAATAAACCGCTGTCTCGGAGTCCCTGTTAGTGTACTGTGTGTGTACGTGAGAGTAGTGACGCCGGGGGGCTCAGTCGCGCCAGCCGTCGTCTTCTTGCTGTTGTCAAAACCAAAGGTCCCCCCCCCGGCCCCCCACAACCTTTGATGCTCTTTGGTTCCTCATTTTTTTTTGTAGCCTTTTCTTTGTGTCTTCGCCTTACAGTCCAGATGTTGGTTAAACCTGAACAAGTGAGTGTGACGTGGTAGAGAAATACGAGCCGCTTCTGTGACTTACACCCCAGTGTGCGCTGAGGAGTGTGTGTGTGTGTGTGTGTGTGTGTGTGTGTGTGTGTGTGTGTGTGTGTGCTGCTGTGTCATCCTCCAGCTCACGCAGCCAATCCGTCTACTTCTCTGGTCCTGACCTCCCAGGGGCAAGTGGACGTATCTCTGCAGCCTCCACCCTGGAGCTTCAAGTTCACTCATTGACCACAGTGTAAATGGGCACAGCTCGGGAGGTCTGCAGCTGGACCCTGTTGGCACCCATTGGAGCTCCAGGGTGGGGGCTCTGGAATGCAAAGATGCCAGTCTCTCAAGCCAAGGGTGCATCTCTGCAGCCTGGAGCATCAAGTTTGTGGATGTCACTTGCCAGACAGCCATCAGTATTTGAGTCACATAACTTCCCATGACCCTCATCTTAACCACAGTATAAATGGGTGCAACTACGGGAGGTCTACAGCTGGACTCTATTGTCCACCTACTTGGAGCTCCAGTGTAGGGGGCTCTGGAATGCAAAGATGCCAGTCTCTCAAGCCAAGGATGCATCTCCGCAGCCTGGAGCTTCAAGTACGTGGAGTTGACTTACTGGAAAGTCACCGTTATTGGAGTCACATCTCCTCCCACAAACCCTCATCTTAACATAGCATAACCAGAAGGAGCTCAGGAGGTCTACGGCTGGACTCTATTGCTCCACCTGCTCGGAGCTCCAGGCAGCAGGATAGAAACTAGGCCTAAGGGACTGGCATCTCTGCAGCCTGGAGCCTCCACCCTGGAGCTTCAAGTTCGCTCATTGACCATAGTGCAAATGGGCACAGCTCAGGAGGTCTACGGCTGGACTCTGTTGCTCCACACCTGCTCAGAGCTCCAGGCTGCGGAGATACAAACTTGTCCAAAGAGACTGGCATCTCTGCAGCCCCAGAGCATCCACACAGAAGCTTCAAGTACGTGGATGTGACTTACTGGACAGCCATTATTATTTGAGATAGACAACCTCCCATAAGTCTAATCCAAACCATAGTGTAACTGGGCAGAGCTCTGGAGGTCTGCAGCTAGATTCCAATAGCACCTGTTGAAGTTATCTACACATAGGTGGAAGTCCAGAGTGAAGGCTCCAGACTGCAGAGAAACATACTTGGCTTGACGGAGTTGACTTAATGGACAGCCATCATGATTTAAGTCCAAAAACACTTCCACAGCTGTAATCTTAACCTTATTGTGACTGGGGTGGAGCTCTGGAGGTCTGCAGCTGGACTCTACTGGACTTCACCTACTTGGAGCTCCAAGGTAGCAGAGATAAATGCTTGGCTTGTGAGACTGGTATCTCTGCAGCCCAGAGTCTCCACCATGGAGCTCCAGGTACATGGAGTTGACTTGCTGGTCAGTCGCCATCATTTGAGTCCGTAATCCTCCCACAGCTGTAGTCTTGACCTCAGTCTTGGTTACCATAACCAATCTGGAGGTCTACAGCTGGACTCTCTATTGGCACCTAGTGGAGTCAACTCCGTCTACTTGGGAGTTCCAACATGGGAGGTTCCAGGCTTTAGGGATAAATACTTGGCTTGGGAGGTTGGTATCTCTGCAGCTCAGAGCCTCCACAATGGAGCTACAAGTACTTGGTGTTAACTTACTGGACAGCCATGCGTTATTTGAGTCAGACAACCCTCCAATAGCTATAAGCGGGTGGAGCTTGGGAGGTCTGCAGCTGGACTCTGTTGGCACCCATTCCCATCTCCTCCACGCCCTCGGAGCTCCAGGGTGGAGGAACCAGGCTGCAGGGATACAAACTTGACTTAAGAGTGTGGAATCTCGGCCAGCTCAGGACTTCTACCCTGGAGCTCCAAGGCCGTGGAGTTGGCTTACTTGGACATCTGTCATTATGTGAGTCACAAACCAAATCTTAACCACAGTGCGACTGGGGTGGAGCCCTGGAGGTCTGCAGCTGCACTCTGTTGGTGCCTATTGGAGTTGTCTCCACCTGTTTGGAGCTCCAGTGTGGAGGCTCCTGGCTGCAGAGATGTTTACTTGTGCCGTAGAGAGAGAAAAAAAAAAGCACAACTGTGTATTGTCACCAGCAGGTGTCACTGTTTTACTTCCGTAAAGACCCCAGCATCACTTGAGCCTGACTGGCTGGTTTCACAATCCAGGAGGGATCTGTCATGGCCGCTTTTGGTGGTGTAGTGTGGCTCTTCCTTCCTTGTAACGCCTTGGAGGACAGCAGTGGCTTCTACCATCTTGCTGGTAGGACCTTCTGTTCTTCTTGGTCCTCTCGCTCTGTGGATTTACTTTTGAGTCTTTTCCACCCCACACTGCATCCCCCTTCACTTTAGTTGGCGGCCTGTGTGCGTTAGTGACACCCCTCCTGGCGGCCCCTCTGTGCAAGTGAATTGATGGACCCAATCGATTTCTCAAAAATCGGTCATTGGTTGGCAGTTAAACTCACTGAAATAAATCAAACAGAGTTGAGGCAGTAAAGCCCCAGGGGTCAACAGGCAGGTAGACGTCTGGGACCCTGACAGTCGTCACATGAGAGGGCGAAGGGGGCCGATGGCACTCAGTCTGCACAGCAGGTCACAGGCGACTCTCGTGAATCCTGACACGGTGTGGTGAGAACTTCAGACACACCTGTGGGGGACGCAGGCAAGGTAGTTTTGGGGGGGGGGGGTCCGTATGAGCAGCACACTGGACTGGTGGGGGGGACGACACAGTGGCACCGTAGAAGAGGAAGGGCTGGGGCAGACTGGACGTCCAAAGGAGACTCTCGGGGTCTTCTGATGTGTACAGTAAGCTGCTGCAGCCAGTGTGGCATTCTACACTGGGGGTCTCCTCGGGAAGAACCTCAACTCAAAAGACCCCACAATGGCCAACCCACCCTGGACGCCCTGGGAGCTGTGGTGACCCAAACTGGATGCCATCTTGCTTAGCGCCCTCTTAGCCTCTGGGGGTCTTTTCTGCCAGCTGTCAGGTCATTGCTCGACTAAAAGCTGATGCTCTCTCGGTTGCTCTTCCTGATTTTGTTATGGATCTGTCTGTCGATTGATTGTATGATTTGTCCTGTGAGTCTCTCTCTTTGTTTTTTATGTTCCTCCTGCTGTATGTATCGACATTTTTCCCATTGGGATTAATAAAATTGATCTAATCGAAACCTGCACAAGTCAAACACGTGCTTCATTCTCAAAGTCCAAACCGCCTGGACGAGCGTAAGGCGCCCTCAGTCGGGGTCTTCATAAGATCTGTAAAGATCTCCGTTACGAGGTCAAAGTACATCATAAACGAGAAGAGTCATATTAAAATGTGTGCTGCAACAGAAATGGTTAATGTCTAAATATTCTTGATTGTAATGGATATTTGTCACCCACTGATGGTGGTCCTGGGGGGGGGGGCTAGGAAAGGATCAAAAATCATAAAGAGCCTCATATTCGTATTGCTGACCTTGAAACAGCCCAAAATGACACCCCACATGCCCAGGTTTGATCTTTGACATTTCTGACATTCTGCCGCCGACTCTTAGGGGTTTAGGACCACCAGTGAAGAGTCCAATATCAAAAATAGGATCATATTGGTGACCAGCAACCTCAAAATTGGCACTCGGCACGCTGATATTACTGATGCTGGTTTTTATGTTTATTTTGCTTTGCGAAATGGAGTAACTTGGACCCCTCGTATCCCATTAGGGGGTCAGTTGACGTGGCCTGCGCAACTTCAAGTCCGTCTAATCATTTTTGCTGAGGTCACCTATTGGTTTATTCTTTATCATAAAGGTGTAAATTCCTGCACAAAATATGGTCCAAAAGTAGCCTACAATTTATTTTGTTGGTTTCGATGGCCAAAAAGGTGTTGGGGGTCGGGGGGGGTCCCCGTCCCCAAAAAGTTTGAATTGACTAGTATGTCATGTGAGGTGGGGGGGGGGGGGGGTCTTCTTGTACCAATGGACAAAAAAGAAGTGACGTGATTTGAAATCATTCAGAACCCAAACACACATTCTGTAAAACCCAAAAACACACTGAACATGTCCATAGGGGAGAGGATCACCGGCAGACCCCCGGCCACAAGGAATCTTCATAAGGGAGGATTTGATGAAAGAAAAGGAAAAAATAAAACAAATACAACACGGACAAATGTGTTAGACCCCTTAGAGCTTATTGCGTGAGTGCTGTATGCCCCCTGAAAAGTGATGCGACATGACAAGCAATTGTCCCCTGTGTACCCTTTTGTCATGTCATCGAGTAAAGTGTGACAGGGGATCAAGTGTCACTCCTTCTAGAAAGATCTACACACATTTGTTGGGACCCCTAGAAGGAAAGACCCATAATCACTGAATTGGAGTGATTTGTCACGCGTGATGTCTCCAATCGTCACTCTGCTGTTTGGTGTCATCGTGTGTCCCACATTGAACACAGAGCAGAGAAAGCAGAGAGTCATCTGAGGAGATCAGAAAGAAAATGATAGACCAGCATGTTGAAGGCAAAGACCACCATCTACAAGCAGCTTGATGGTGCTGTGACGACAGTTCAAATATTACAACGAAGTTGAAGGTCCTTGGGACTGTAGAAGACCTCCCTGGTAAATCGAGTGGGCAGAAGGACAGTGAGAATGGCAGACACAAAGCCGAGGAGAACATCCAGAGAGACACAACGTGAACTCCGAGGTCGAGGACCACTAGCATCTGATCATAGCACCCACCAAAGCACTTTGAAAGTGATTCCCGTAAACGGAGCCCAGCGCTTTGATCTGCCAGCAGCTTCCTTAGGGTTGTGTTTGCCCCCCAGAAAAACGAGTCAAAGATGCTGAATTTTCTTCACAAGAAATGATGGCAAGTCGTAGTACGTGTGACGGACCCCCATCAATGCCAGAATGTGATCCGAAAAGCAGCAGAAAAGGTCAGTCGAGTGTCCCCTGCAGTAGTGACACAGATTTAGTGAACACATCCCGAGTGTCACATGCTTTGAGTCCATCACCAACGCCCAGCCCAACATCACAATCGCGACACTTCTCTTGTATTGTTTGTTGTTGAAGGTTGAAGTTCAGCGTCCCTTGAGTCATTGTGGGCCACCACAGTGCAGGGCTGAGTGACATCCATATTTCCTCTGCCAGTTACTGCAGTGTGAACAGTGCTTAGGGGGCTCACGTCTTCCTTTGTCCTTACACCTTTACGCAATAATTTTGCCTTTTGCACACACCCCCCCCCCCCCCACTGCAGTTGGTCACACCTGAGATCACCTGGCAGTTCGGTGGTCCGTCATTTCACCGTCCATGTCAGTGTCCCCATCACTCGAGTTAACAAATGGCTTCGTTTCAGTTTGTTCTAAAACTGGCCTTACAATATCTTGTTTGCATGCCCCACCCAACTCATGAATATTGATGAGCTACCATAGACTGGCAGCTCTCATAGAAATGTTTTTCAGCAATTTGCTGTTATTTCATCCACTAGATGGCAGCAGAGTCTCGTCTGAGTGTTCGTTTGGGTTCATTGCACTCGGAGTTAACCATTTTTACTTAGAATTCCAAGCCTGATCCACACTCTGGGAACCCAGGAGAAGCTCAGGGATAATGACAAGGAGCTCGATTAACTGTTGGACTCCAGTCACCCGCAATCAGTGGGGAAAAGAAACCTCTTGGGGGGGGTCCGTGTTCATCTATAGCACACAAAGTCCACCTGAAATCTTAGAGCACTGCCGTGGTCCTATTGGCTGTCACAGAAAGGGGCGGAGAGTTGGCACACAGCCGGTAAATGTGACCCTGGCTGTGGTTTTCAGTCGCCTACAGTCGTGTGATCGGCCAGTGTGACACACCCCATAAAGTAGTGGCCTGTCATTTATAGGTTTGACTTGGGACTGTCACAAAGAACACCTGCAGACCCCGAAAGTCTCTCTTTGCAGGTCAGAGCTCACACTCTACTGGAGAGCTTTCTTCACAAAAACGGAGTGAACAAATGAAAAATAAAAAGTGGAGCGACATCTTAGCTTCACAACAACAAACATTCCACTGTATATAGTGCCTTTCCAGTCACTGGCAGGCAGCGTGACCTACGACACAGCCAGCCACTTCACCTGATGTGATCCAGCAAGAAACTTCTGGAAAGTCTTTGATTGCACGATAAACTGAGCCTACATGTGGAAAGGCGCTATATGACGTGAGGTGTGCATGAACACGATTTTAAGGCACATTATGGGGCCATCACGGTCACATGTGCAAAGTCTGGGGAGCTTTTTCTTGTATGTGCTAATTAACTTACAACCACAATGTGGCGCTGTGATTAGTGATGGATAGGAAAGGTGCTATATAACAGATAGATTGATGTGAATGGCGCTATATAATAGACAGATAGATATATAAGGCATTATATAATAGATAGATATATAGACAGATAGACAAATAGATGTGTAAGGCACTATATGATAGATAGATATGAAAGCTGCTATATAACAGATTGATGTGAAAGGCATTATATAATAAATAGACAGCTAGATAAGTAAGGTACTATATAATAGATATATAAATAAATGTGAAAGGCGCTATATAATAGATAGATGTGTAAGGCACTATATAATAGATATACTGCCTTATATACATATATATATATATATATATATATATATATATACAGTATATTGACAGACGGGTGCACGTTTCCCACCTTGTCTCTTTATTGTTAGGTGTCATCCAAGACTCCTGACGATATCAGAGAATTATTTCATTTAGTTTTTGTCCAGTTGGAGCACAGACAGCTGAAGGGTCACTTGTCGCTGTGTCAGTAGTGGGATTTGCATTCTCATCTTCAGGGTTTGAAGTCCAAAGCCCTAACCACTGAGCCACCTGTTAGAAAACGTCTGATGACAACAAACCATTTAGTTCACAAAGTTCACTGACCCTGTCCACCCAAGGTTCAGTTTTGTTGGTTCTTAAAAGTCCTGCTGTCCACTACTTGGTCACTTACTCCTTATGTCCGTCTAGGAAGAAACCTGATATTTCTGTGAAATGTTCCCACCTGCGTCCACTTGTTGTGGTTAAAGTCACATCCCGGAGCCGCTGGTCTTCTCTTCACATCGCCGTTCACCACTTCAAGGAATCCCCACGACGTGTCTCCAGACTCGTGTAATGTGAGCGGTGACTCGGACTGAACAGACAACCATAACCAGGAGGTGGCGCTACGGTCTGCCGGTGACCAGGAAGTCATTTTTTTACCAACATAATAACTGACAGTAAAAACAGAAACTGGAAATGGAGCTGCTGTTTGATAAGCTCTGAGGCCAGCCGCTCGCCCCTAATGAAAGAGTTCGAAAAGACAAACGGCTGCCACACTTGGAACGCCAGCCTTCTACGCGGTTACGCCACCTGCAGTCTAGGTAACCAACTGCAGACCCCTGGCCTACTCCGATCATGTGATCGGTCAGAATCTTATATAGCGCCTTTCACAGCCCAGACTGCCACAGGGCACTTCACACAGCAATCCAAAGTATAATAATAACTACCTATCATATAACACCTTTCACATATACTGTATAGTACCTCCTATCTATCTATTATATAGTGCCATTCACATGGATGACATCACATATCCATATTATATAGTGCCTTTCCCATTTATCTACTATAGTGCCTTTCATATATATATATATATAGTATCTTCTCTCTATTATATAGTGCCTTTCACATGTATAACATCACCTATCTATATTATATACAGTATTGCCTTCTCATATATCTATCATATCATGTGCGTTTCACATCTATCTATCAGTCATATAGTGCCTTTCCATTCCTTCAGGTGAGACAAGTGGAGGTTTGCGGGTCCGGCTGCTCTACTCGCTCATCCTGGCACCTCATGTCACATGTTCTCCTGCCCCCGACCCTCTCGTATTCAGATGCTCCTTGTCTTCGTAGCACACGCCCACTTGTTACCCGCCTTTGTGTGATTAAGAGCTTCCTGGCTTTTGTCTAATGTGCAGTTCCCTTTGGTATCCACCAGGTGTCCCTGAGCTCACGAGTGACTGTTTCAGTGGTCGATGCTGCGCTGTGTGGTGAAATGCTGACTGTGATTGGTGATTGGTGGAAAACGAAAGGTCCAGTGGAATAGATAGAGTGACATTAAAGGCACTATATAATAGAGAGACATTTAAAAGGTCTTCATGGTCTCGAGAACAGAGTCCAGTGGAATATTTACATTCCGTGCAAATCAACATGCAAGATGTCTCTCCAGTGCCACCATTACTGACAGATATATGTGAAAGGTGCTATATAGATAAACAGATGGATAGATAGATGTGAAAGGCACTATATAGATAGACAGATGTGAAAGGCACTATATAACATAGATAGATATGAAAGGCACTATATAACATATAGATAGATATGAAATGCTCTATATAGTTAGATATGAAAGGCACTATATAATAGATATGAAGGGCTCTATATAACATAGATAGATATGAAAGGTATTATATGGATAGATAGGTAGATAGATGTGTAAGGCACTATATAGATAGACAGATGTTAAAGGCACTATATAACATATAGATGGGTATGAAAGGCACTATATAGTTAGATAGATATGAAAGGCACTATATAATAGATATGAAGGGCTCTATATAACATAGATAGATATGAAAGGTACTATATGGATAGATAGGTAGATAGATGTGTAAGGCACTATATAGATAGACAGATGTTAAAGGCATTATATAACATATAGATGGGTATGAAAGGCACTATATAGTTAGATAGATATGAAAGGCACTATATAATAGATATGAAAGGCTCTATATAACATAGATAGGTATGAAAGGCACTATATAGTTAGATAGATATGAAAGGCTCTATATAACATATAGATAGATATGAAAGGTACTATATGGATAGATAGGTAGATCGATGTGAAAGGCACTATATAGATAGACAGATGTTAAAGGCACTATATAACATAGATATGTATGAACGGCACTATATAACATATAGATAGATATAAAAAGGCACTCTATAATAGATAGGTAGATGGATATGAAGGCACTATATAGATAGACAGATAGATGTGAAAGGCACTATATAACACAGATAAATATGAAAGGCACTGTACAATAGATTAACAGATGCCAGTGAAACTCTTCCTGGCATATGCCGCTCAGGTGCCAGGACTGATTGGATTTCTAGATTGCTCCAGAAGCCCCCCCACCAGCTCACTTGCAGCCCTGCGATGGTCCCGTTGACCTCAGTGAGCCTCGCTGTGACTTTAATGAGGCCTGAGTGGCAGGTGGACATGTCAAGTGGGTGTCATCAATAGATGTGAGGGCCACGAGGTCACATCGGTGAATCCGGCGACCCAAAGTGAGCACATCGATGTACGATGAACGTCTTGAGGGAGCCAGCGGGGGCATGGGGGGGGGGTGTCAGTCACCAGTAAAACAGACAGGGATCGAGGATAGGTGGTGGGGGGGGGTTCAGTCGGTTGCCCACCACAGGACGAGGAGGTCGCTGGCCATGTAAAACGTGCCATGTAGTAGGAGGATGAAGAGCACGTTAGAGTAAGTGAAATCCCCCCTGGGGTGAGGCGGTCATTACAACGTGACCACCCAGCCAGTGTAGCCCCCTAACTGCTGTCCAGGCCGAGTGTCACACCACGTTGTCCACAGTCAGATGTTTTCATTAATGTAAGTGGAGGGGGGGGCTCTGCCACCTCAGAATTGCTAACGACGCAGTCGGCTCTGTGCCTGTAATGGTGGTCTCGTAAACTGGGAAGGTGCAGCTTGGCTCTTTCAGCGAAGGCAGCAGTGCGGCTCATTTTTATTTTTATTTTTATTTTTATTTTTATTTTTATTTTTATTTTTATTTTTATTATAATAACCAAATGAGACAAAGAAAACGGCCGCAGCGCCGTCCTGTCATTCATGCGATCCTCTAACAGATGGGCCTCGTCGTCCTCTCCAGGGAGGCGCGTTTGACTTTTGTACCCCAAGGTGAGTAAAGTGGTCCTCAGTGGGCTGTGGGATGAGCCGTGAAGGACGCAGGGAGCTTATTATGGGCTGCCCTGCTTGTTTTATGGATGCCATTGTGAACTTTACGTCGCTTTTCCGTAACCTTGAGTGAAATGAATTGGAGAAATGGGGGGGGGATGGTCTCTGTTATTACTGCTAATAAAAAACTAAAATAAATCTGGTAGGGTTGGGGGGGTGGCAGGCCCACTATCTCCAGGCGGCCCCCTCCACGATTAATGATGGCAGCCTTGCTCTCCTGGCAGATTTAAATCTGACGTTGTGGGCTGACAGGCCGAGACCATTAAAACGATTGAAATTACCGAGCCAATCCCCCCGAGCAGCCACCCGAAAAAAACAAGACCACCGGAATGGTGTGGGACACGAGCCAGCCAGCCGTCTGCCGGACCCCCCTCTGCCTTCCCCAGTCAGGTCCTCCATAGCCCC
This sequence comes from Erpetoichthys calabaricus, assembly GCF_900747795.2. NCBI lineage: Eukaryota > Metazoa > Chordata > Cladistia > Polypteriformes > Polypteridae > Erpetoichthys > Erpetoichthys calabaricus. Next base: position 303,605,432 of record NC_041396.2, read on the forward strand.
TGCTCCCCATCGGTTTGCCTTTATTTCCATTGAGGACCCTCACCTCGGCCCCCTTTGTCCAATATTTCCACACGATGGTCTCACTTTACAGAGCTGCTTGTCCACCCGCTGGGCTTCACTTCTCCTGAGGGGCCCCAGGATGCGAGGTTTACAGATGCAGCCCCCTTGTACGGTATGTGAAAGCCAAGTGTGGACCACCGACGGAGAAATGGAGGTCAGCAAACCCAAATGGGATTCCCAGGGTGGACGTGGACATCAGATTTGTGAAGTCAGGTGGGCACTTTTGGCCACAGAGTACAGATGGGGTGAGCGGGCCCACCGCTTCAGCATTAGTGCTGCCATAACCACACTGAACAGCAGAGGGAGCCGTGAGAGAAAAGCTGAAACCAGAGACCCTGCTGGCCTGGAGCCCAACACCCCCCCACTCCCAGCAAGGGTACCCCTCATCAAGGTGGGGGTCTGTGGACCTCGCTGAGTGGACGCCCTCTGAGTGGAAGGCAACTGTTCCATAGGCACAAATGAAGTGGGGTCCGAATGACACCCGTGTCCCTCTGCAGGGGGCAACTCAGAGCTCCAGACATATGACCAGTGGAGCCACAAGTCCTGGTGAACTGACTGGACAAACTGCTGAACCAAATGGGCAAACTGGTGAACCAACTGGGTGAACTGGTGAACCAACTGGGTAAACTGGTGAACCAAATGAGCAAACTGATGAACCAGCTGGGTGAACTGGTGAACCCTCTGGAGACACTGCTGAACCAAATGGGCAAACTGGTGAACCAACTGGGTGAACTGGTGAACCAACTGGATGAACTGATGAACCCACTAGACAAACTGCTGAGCCAACTGGGTGAGCTGATTATCCAACTGGGCAAACTGGTGAACCAAATGAGCAAACTGATGAACCAACTGGGTGAACTGGTGAACCAACTGGATGAACTGGTGAACCCACTGGACAAACTGCTGAACCAACTGGGTGAGCTGATTATCCAACTGGGCAAACTTGTGAACCAAATGAGCAAACTGATGAACCAACTGGGTGAATTGGTGAACCAACTTGGCAAACTCATCAACCAACTGGGTGAACTGATGAACCAACTGGGTAAGCTGGTGAACCAGCTGGGTGAATTGGTGAACCAACTGTGTGAATTGGTGAACTGACTGGACAGACTGGTGAGCCAACTGGATGAACTGGTGAACCAACTAGGCAAACTGGTGAACCACCTGGGTGAACTGATGAACCCACTGGACAAACTGCTGAACCAACTGGGTGAGCTGATGAACCAACTGGTGAGTTGGCGAATCATCTGGGTGAATTGGTGAACTGATTGGACAGACTGGTGAACCAACTGGGTGAGTTGGTGAATCATCTGGTGAACTGATTGGACAGGCTGGTGAACCAACTGGGTGAACTGGTGAACCAACTGTGCAAACTGGTGAACCGACTTGCTGGCTGATGATGGTGCTCACAGAAGAGGATACGCCAGACGATGCCACTTTGAGATGGCGGGAAGCCGATGTGGTGCCCTTTGGGTGCCTGGGCTTTGCAGAAGTGCGTCTGGTTCACAAGCTTCACTCCCCCCGTCATCAGACCAACTGCTGTTGATGCACCTCAGAAGATACCAACGTGTGAGCCCAACGGCGCTGAATCTCACCTGGCAGGGCAAGGAATTCAAAAAGTGGTGGAGATGAAGACTCCATCCTCATCATCAGTGTCATGTTGTCCAGTGGCACGTGACAATCCACGAGGGTGGCATCACAGGCTGCCATCTCTCTGGTCCTCACCTCTACAGGTCGTCGAGCAGCTTGGCCCTGCTGACATCCACCTATCTGATGGGTCACGGTGACACACAAGTCACTTCTCTAAGGTGTCCCCACCAGTCGGTGCTGGCACAGAGGCCTTCATCTGCTTGCCCCTTCATCTTCTCACATCCCCTGTCAGTTGTGCCTCCTCCTTGCCCTGTCAGAGTTCACGACTTTTATCGTTTCACATTAAGTTTTATCCCATCCTCGCCGCCATTGTTGTGTCGTCACCACGAGGACAGCCCAGCAGTGACACTTCACGTGACGCAGCGTCTCCCATTTCTCAAGACACACAGGCGTGCAAAGACAGCCCGGAAAACGGCTGCGACAGGTGGGCACCTGTAAAGCCAACAAGGTCCTCAAAGGACAAACCGGGAGAAAAGGCTCAAAGTGACAAAATGACGAGTGAGTGGGAAATCGAGGTGACAAGGACAAGACCAACGTCAGGACACCCAGCGGCCGATCACGACAGGTTTAGTGAAGGTTTGGTTTGGTTTCATCCACAGCTCTGCTAAAGACCCCTGGAAGAGATCTGCTGTTTAAACCCCCAATCCCAGAGGCCACCCAACCCCCCCCCAATGACAGGAAAGGTTGCCCTGGCAACTGAGACGAGCCGCGATGGACTCAAGGCACCCAAGTTGACCATCAGAAGAAATAAAATTCAAATAACAATGCCAGGGTGCCAGGCGCCCGACACTCACCAGGAGCTGTTTACATCTGCCACTTGGCATGGAAGCTTTGGGGCGCCCTCTGCTGGCAGGCACTTCACAAACTTCCTTGTCAATTGTCCGGTCCAGATGGGCAGGCGGACCACTAAACCCCACAAAAATGAGACGTCGGTGAAGTTCTGGAGGAAATAATTGAAAGCAGAAGGGGGGGGGGGTGAGGACAAGACAGAAGTGTCACCTGCTGCAGTGCCCCTTGACCTTGCACTTGACCCTGGGTGGTCCGCAGAAGAGGAGGAGGACGCTGGGTGATCCCCTTCTGTCACTTAAACAATGCCAAATAATTCACACCCCATTTTCTGCTTGTCATCCCTTGTGCTTGACCCTCGTAAGTGACCGGACCCCCAGCCACCCCCCCCCCACCGCTGCATCCTGCAAAGCCAAAAGAGAGAAGAGGAACATCACAGCGGCACTCTGCCATCACAGCGGGCGTCTTGTGTGCCCCCCCAACCTCACTCAGCCTCCCTGAGCCTGTTATTCAGGGGTCCTTAACTGCCACAATCAGCTTATTGATCGAGAATCAATGACATCGACTTTCAACGGTCGTGTGGATGAGAGCCGGCGGGTTAGAGAGCAGGAGGTGGGCAGCGTCGTGGCACAGCCCTGCCCAGCTGCCATGTGATGACTGGCCACTGAACGTCCTTGGCAGATGGCAAGGTGGCATGGTGATTTGCTTTATGGACCGAGGGTCCCGGCGCTGACGGCCCTCCAAGGTAAAGGGTTAAGTGGTGAGCTGAAGCAGACGTCACTTTTAATTCCAGGCTTCCTTTCAGATGAGGGTCACTCAGGTTGGCACCTTTAACATCATCATCACACCTCGCTGCCCCCCCCGAGGGTCCACTCTTTGTGCTGCCATTAGAGTCCCAGCACCTCATCCCCTCTTATTTGTGCTTCACGGAGAGTTGACCTTCAAACAGCAGCCTCAATCAAAAAGATGGCAGAGACGCATGGCACGATGCTGGGTGGGCATAGGCAGAGGAAGGTGGATGATGGGCAACATACAACTGCATGTGCCACAGGCAAGAGACGACACAGAGAGGGCAGCAGAGACTCGGGCGCAGGAGCAGTAAGCTGGCAATGACTGTCCAGCCAAGGAGAAAGCGGACCACTCCAAATGCCCACGGGGGGTTTAATGCCCATAGCATACTAGGGACATAATGGACCACAGCCCAGCCAGCTCCTCATCACAATTTCATGGTGTGGTCAGCCTGTCCACCCAGTGCAGGATATGGGCACTCATGGCCAGAGACTCCACAATGTGTGACATACAACCACAGGAAGTGGCACCAGCCTTGCCAGCCACCTGTGGGCAGTTTAAAGATAGCCTTACAGCATCCATCCCTTCTGGGCAGCCTCTACTCCCCGTCGCACGTTTGGGTGGCACTTGTGGCCTGACGCTCTCCAGCAGGCCACAGAAAATCACACCAGCCTGGCCAGCTGCCCATGCCAAGCACATTAGCAATGGCATCCACAGCATGGGCACCTATGGCTTTCCACCCTGATGCCTCCAGAGCTGGTGAGAGATGTCTGCCGGGTGGACACTTTTGTCCATAGAAGGTCCACTCAAGGCTTTGTAAGCTACTCAGAGACCCTCCATTGCCCCAGGGGGCACCCATCATGCTGACAGCAGCCCCCTGAAGGTGTGGCGACTCCGAGCCGTGTGGTTTAACTGCTTTGACCGGACGGGCAGGTCGAGCCGCAGAGCCCTGACGGGGCGAGGACGAGGTGTGGCACTCTGCTAACTCAGCCAGCCTGCTCTCGCCCGGCGGTCCTGTCACAAAGCGTTTCCCACAGATGGCCTCTGCCCACCCTGAGGACGCCTTGTAGAGAAGACAAGAAGGGCCTAAATCAGGCAGCAGGCCGCTCGGGCCACAACAATGGGAACAGAACAACAATGCCCCCCCCCCCAACTCCTCTGAAGGAGCCCCCCCTGGCCGCAGTAGGTTACCTGCAGTGACTTTTACCCGTTGGCGAGCTGCCACAGAGGAGGAGGAGGAGGAGTGGCGTCAAGGAATCCGAGGGGCTCTGGGGGACAGAAGGAGCCGCCAGGGAAACAATAGAGTGGGACATCTGTCACACTCTGCCGATCACCTTCTCGGGACAATGGCGGTGGGCCGCTCTTTCACAGGGCCGCTCCGTCACACAATGTCCCCTTTGTTGGGCATAACAGCTGCATTTAACCCCTTCCAGTCCCGGCGCTCCAGCGATCTGATCTGCCTGAGTAATGAATGGCATCTCGAGTTTCCGATGCGGGTGGTGGAGCTGCGCCTGTGGGTAGAAGTGACCTTTAGAGAAAAATGAGGGGGGCCGGAGGGTGTGTGTGTGGGGGGGGGGGGGGTCACCAGAGACATGGAGAGGAACAAGAGAAACAGAAACAGACGTCTATGGCAGGGGCGCTGAGACGCGGGTATCCAGGCATCCATCTTCTAGCCTGCCAAGAACGGGTAGCAGCAGCCTGGAAGGGAGGCCGGTGGTCCGTCACAGGACAGACACACTCAGTGCAGAGTTGCTGTTCTGCATAACCAGTGACGCCTTTAAAATGTGACAGACGGGAAGACCCCACAAAGACGGTGACCACCCTGGGATGCGGATTCCAGATGGGGACAAAGTCCAGACTGAGCCCACCAGATATGCAAAAAACAAAATGGGATCAGACATCCTGTAAAGTCCACTTTAGGATGTGTGAGGAAAACCCACTGAAGCACAGAGAGAACATGCAGACCCCATAATGGCGGTGACCGGACTGGGACTTGGACAGAGACGGTGCAAAGGGGGACTGCAGTGACGGGACTGGGAACTGTATCAGTGCCACATTGGCTGCCAGTCCATTATAGGGCACCTTCACCCACCAGGCCATTTTAGAGTTTCCAGTGCTGTGAAAAAGTAAGTGCCCCCTCAGTATACACCATGAAAGGCCTCAAATCTTCAGACAAAATGTAGTATCAGAGAAGGGGAACCCGAGTGGACACACAACACACTCCTTTATTCAAGGAACACCCCCACCTCTCACATGAAAATGGCACGGCCCCCATAGTTTGAACACTCGGCTGGAGCCCCTTCAGCAGCAATAAGCCAACGAAACGTTTCCTGTCAGAACTGACGACGTTCATACAAACTGGCAGGTCTGTGAGCCTCGACTGCTTGTTTGAAGTCCCCTTTATTGGGTTCAAGTCAGGACTTTGACCGACTACTCCAGAACATCTGAGCCCGTCAGTGTCACGAATCCTCGTCCTGCTGCATAACCCAAAGACACGTCAGCTTCGGGGCAGGACAGACGACTGGACATTCTGGAAAAGTGCGGAATTCGTGACAACTCAGTAAAGCGTCTGCTCACCAGCACCACCAGCAGCTCCACCACACTTGAAGTCCTTCACCGTATGTGGGACAATAATGTGCAAAATAGACGTGAAAGGCACTATATGAAAGATTTCTATCTATCTATCTATCTATCTATCTATCTATCTATCTATCTATCTATCTATCTATCTATCTTATAGTGCCTTTCCTATCTATCTATCTATCTATCTATCTATCTATCTATCTATCTATCTATCATATAGTGCCTTTCACATCTATCTATCTATCTATTTTATAGTGCCTTTCATGTCTATCTATCTATCTATCTATCTATCTATCTATCTATCTATCTATCTATCTATCTATCTATCTATCTATCTATTTTATAGTGCCTTTCACATCTATCTATCTATCTATCTATCTATCTATCTATCTATCATATAGTGCCTTTCACATCTATCTATCTATCTATCTATCTATCTATCTATCTATCTATCTATTTTATAGTGCCTTTCACATCTATCTATCTATCTATCTATCTATCTATCTATCTATCTATCTATCATATAGTGCCTTTCACATCTATCTATCTATCTATCTATCTATCTATCTATCTATCTATCTATCTATCTATCTATCTATCTATCTATCATATAGTGCCTTTCACATCTATCTATCTATCTATCTATCTATCTATCTATCTATCTATCTATCTTATAGTGCCTTTCCTATCTATCTATCTATCTATCTATCTATCTATCTATCTATCTATCTATCTATCTATCTATCTATCATATAGTGCCTTTCACATCTATCTATCTATCTATCTATCTATCTATCTATCTATCTATCTATCTATCTATCTTATAGTGCCTTTCCTATCTATCTATCTATCTATCTATCTATCTATCTATCTATCTATCTATCTATCTATCTATCATATAGTGCCTTTCACATCTATCTATCTATCTATCTATCTATCTATCTATCTATCTATCTATCTATCTATCTATCTATCTTATAGTGCCTTTCCTATCTATCTATCTATCTATCTATCTATCTATCTATCTATCTATCTATCATATAGTGCCTTTCACATCTATCTATCTATCTATCTATCTATCTATCTATCTATCTATCTATCTATCTATCTATCTATCTATCTATCTATCTATCATATAGTGCCATTTATCGTATCTCTTTATGATAAAGCTGTTCTGATATTTTTCGAGGTCGGCTTGTTACTTCTTACAGGTGACCTTACTGTCCTACGTCAGGTGCAGTGGCCCTGTGTCATGTAAAGAGTTCTGCGTGTGACTCGTCTCTCAATATTCCGATATTTGGGGATCATCCTGCTGTTTCCTTGCACTGATGTCCCTCTTGGATGCCAGGGGTTTCCTCCTTGCTCCTCTCCCATTTCTTCATCTGTCTCTTTCTCATCATCGATTCTTGATCGCTGACCTGAGCTTTAGCGGGAGAGGCCTGCAATTCTTTGGTTGTTCTTCTGGGATTCTCTGGGACTTCTGAAAGGAGACATCGCGGTGCCCTTGGGGCCATTTTGATAGTCAAATTTTCCCCACTGCTCCAGATGTTCTGCACGGGGTCCCAGTGCCTTAGAAGTGGCTTTGTCACCCTGTCCTGATCACTGAGTTTCCACTGGTTGTGTCCTCGTCTCTTGTGGACGTTCCTTTGATTGGCCGTCTTCCTCAGTCGTGAGGTTCACATTAACAAGAATCGAGTGATCAGTTTATCAAGTAGCATTTTAGAAATGTTGTTTAATGTTTGATGGCCGTTCTCCACTGTCTCTACATTTGAAGTTGGTGTTTGTGACAAATATACAAAAACAGAGCAGATGGGGGCAAATACTTTTTCACAGCACTGTAAAACTGGCACAGTTTTGGGGACAACACACAAAGTCCTCACAGACAAAGGCGTCCTGGACAGCGGGGCTCAATTGCATGCCACCAGTCACCCATCCATGAGTGAGCCCAGTTAAACCAGTTCAGGGTCTCACTGGCTGGAGCCTTTCAGTGGGGTCACCCGTAAGCTCACCACACACATTTGTTACATTTCTTGTTATGATTTCTTGCCTGTGCCAGTCAGCTACTCCACACCTCCACGGTCAGTGAACAGGCGTTGGTGCTGGGTGGGCTGAGCTCCTGGGTTCAAGTCCCAGTTTTGTCACCATGTCAAACTTGTATGTCCCTCTGTGTTTGTGTGGGGGGGTCTTTCCCTTTGAACTCTCAGAGATGTGCATGTTGGGTCACTTGATGGCTCAGAGTGAGTGGGCATGAATGTGCCCTGTGATGGACTGGCATTCTGTCCGGCACTGGTTCCCGCCTCATGCCAAGTGCAGCAGTGGGCATCTGGGAGTCCCAGCCACCCTGAACTGGGCAGGTGTCTTAAAAGATGGAAAGCAAACACGTGGTTGCTCCCTATGGGATAGGGTGGGTGGGGGGGTGTTGCAGTGATGCCCCCCTTAGTTTGACTTTTTCGTGGTAACTTTAGCAGCTCCTGAGGGTCTCCTTTGTTCCCCCCCCGGGCCGCACTGGCAGGATGCCGACTTGTTTACGGCTAAACGCTTCCAGCTGTTGCAGCCGAGGAGCCAACAAAGCGACTTTTGAGGAGGTGAAGCCCGGAAATCGAGAGGGGGGGGACTCGGGTGGGACTCGCTGGACATGCAATGGCAGGACAGCCACTGACCACTCCCCTGGGTCATTCCACCGGGAAATTCAGCCCCCCCCATCTACACTCAGCATTTACCCACAATTCCCGGTGTTAATTTGAATACGTGTTCTGAGGTGACCAGAGGGGCCACCAGGACCACCTTCTCACCTCCAGCAGGAGGCGCTCTGCTTTCTCTTTAACTCAAGATTGAGACCTTGGACTGGAAAGAATACGACTGGCAGTGCGGCCCCCATTTCTGACACATGTTCAAGGGGACAGTGTTTGCCATGAAAGGCACTATATAGTCAAAGAACAAGTTTATGGAGCCCCCCACCGGCGCCAGTGCTCACAGTGATGAAAGGCGCTATAAAAGGCTCAGCTAGCTTACTGTGTGCCTGTGAATGAGTCAGTCAGGGCGCTGCATACAACGGTTTGCTGTATTCTGTGCTTTCCCTAATTTGGGGGTCTCAAATTTCAGTCACCTTGAGGCTTTGTGCCATTCCCTCAGTCCAGTGCCTAAAACTGGCAGGCTCATAGCAGAGTGGGCAGTGTAACACTGGTGACATGTCCATCAGATGATATGGTCCAGCTGACGGTCACCCGCTACCATCTCAGCATCCATTCCCATTCATCTGTGCCACCCCACATATCGGAATAAGGACCCCACTGGACTCCTCTGTTGTCCAGTTTATTTACCCCCCCCCCTTTAATGTCACTATGCTACTGGCTTTATTGTGGGCAGGTGACTGTCCACCATTGACTGAAGGACCCCAAGATGTCAAACCAAGCTGCATCACAGAGATGAGCCCACCAACGCCTGCACACATAAGACCCTTGAGACGCAGACCTGATACGGCCTCTGCCAGCTACGTACACATATAAGTGACCAGCCCGGCAGGTGGCCCCTCGTCCAGCCTTGACGTCCGCTCCGCTGCCCAGCCTGCTGCCTTTTACATAAAGTGACGTGCGGCTCTCCGAGATGATGAATAGGAATCTCCTCGGCCGCCTTCCAGCTGTGTGCCCCACGTGAGGAAGAGGACCTGCCAGCGATCCGTCATCTTCACAGAGACAGCTTGTGCTGAGGCACGCTCCGCGCCGCGCAGGGTTAACCCTCCAGTGTCGGCCAGCTGGGTGCCTGACTGGTGGGGGGGGGGAAAGGCGCTATAAAAAGTGGAGCTGGGATAAAGCGATGGCAACACGCTGGTAAAGGCGCTTATTAGGACTGGCATGAGTGTGCCCTGTGCTGCTGGGGGGGCTCTGCTTCAATACACAGAGAGATGAAGACTGAAAGGGGGCTATGTGAGGTCAAGCAGTGTGGGGGGCACCACATTAGGAGTGACACTTTTAGGTACGCACACTGCAAAAGGCCCTCTAATTAGTCCAGCAGGAAAAGCGGTTGATGAAAGGCACTATATTAAGGCTGCCACTTTGATATTAAATAATGAACGATGCCACATTAATACTGGAACTTTAATATTAAATAATGAAAGGCGCTATATTAAAGTAGGTATAAAAAGGTGCTATAATAAGACTTTTACATTAGGTGAAGAAAGGCACTATAGTAAGACCACCACTTTAATATTATGTACTGAAAGGAGCTATATTAGGATTGGCACATGGATATTAGGTAGTGAGAGGACTGCCATGTTAATATTAAATAATGAAAGGCGCTATATCAGGACCACCACTTTGGTATTACGTAATGAAAGGCAATGCATTAAGACCAACATGTCGATGTTAGGTAATGAATGGTGCTGCATTAGGACCACCACTTTGATATTAGATGATGAAAGGCGCTATATCAGGACCACCCACTTTGATATTTGAATATAAAGGTGCTATATCAGGACCACCACTTTGACAGTAGAAAATAAAGGCGCTATATCAGGACCACCACTTTGACATTAGAAAATGAAAGGCACTATATCAGGACCACCACTTTAATATTAGAAAATAAAGGCGCTATATCAGGACCACCACTTTGACATTAGAAAATAAAGGTGCTATATCAGGACCACCACTTTGATATTTGATAATGAAAGGCACTATATCAGGACCACCACTTTGACATTAGAAAATAAAGGTGCTATATCAGGACCACCACTTTGACATTAGAAAATAAAAGCGCTATATCAGGACCACCACTTTGATATTTGAAAATAAAGGCACTACAGTATATTTTTAATGACAGTTCTGCTATTGCCTCCTGTAAGGTGCCACATTAAGCCAATCGCTGTTGATGTTTCACAGCATGAAAGGCGCTACATTCGGGATGACAGCTTTGATGGTCCTTAACTGTAAAAAGTTCCATAGTAAGTTCAACGTCACTAGCAGAGTGGCCTGACGGTGGCACGGTGGTGGCCCCCAGAGCTGTGACTTTAGTCCTCAGCAGCTTGGTGTACTCATTTCCTCCTCTTCTCCTCCTCCTTTTCTCGCCCTCTCCTCCCTGTTTTTCTTGTAACCTTTCCGCTGCTTTCTTCCCATTTCCTTCCAGTCTTCTTCTTCTTCTTTATCATCTTCTTCTTCTCATCTTCATGTTGGTTTTTCTAAGCTCCCCCCTTCAAGTCCCAAAGGTGTCCTGTCAGATTAATTGTCCACTCTAAACCAACTCTTGTGTCAGCGGGCCCTGAGATGGTCTGGCGCCAAGTGTCCAGTGCTGCCAGGATAGGCACTGACTAGCTGTACTGGGTGAGGAGACTAGAAAACGGATGGATGGGTGGATGAAAGGCGCTTTATTATTGGATGTACAGCACTTGCCAGTTCAGTCAGGGTGTCAGACGCTATATAAAGGATCTCATTTCTTGGTTCTCAATATGGTGGTCACCCCTGAAGCTTCTCCATATCATTTATGGAGGCTCTCTTTAGCTCTTCAGATGGTGGTCTGCTGTTTCTTAACTGATGTTATGTTGGTCACTAGCATGGGTCCCCATTTCTCAAGTCTAGGTGGTCAGTTGAGGAGGCCCTCATTCCTAGGGGTCTTCTCCGGAGCTGCTCTTGCTCTGAGCTGGTCCTGTGTCTCGCCCACAGCTACTGACCATTCAGATGGTGTCCATCTCTCTTCTTCTTCCTCTGTTTCTTTGAGGTCTTACTCTGTTCGAGGGGTCACTCCTGACAGCGTTGAGCAGATGCCAGCATGCTGAGTGACCAGACAGGCCAACTGTTTCGATTGGTCAATCTCCAAACCCAGCAGGCCAATGGAGTAGCCAGGCACTGAATTCCTAGCATGGCCTGCAGTCTTTGAGCAGACAGGCCAAGACATGGCTGAGCAGGTGCCAGGTCAGATGGGCAGTGGTGTCCTCCCTGAACTCCGGGCACTCACACTCCCTGCTGTGGGATTTGAGAAGACTGCAGTGGTCAAGCTGGGAACACCTCTGGGTAGGTGAGCTCTAAATGGTGTGTGATATGGATGGGGCACAGGGCTGGCACATGTGTGTCATGGGGTCACCTCGAGTGTCTGTGGAGTGGACTCCTGTCCCCCCAGTTCAGACACTGCCCACTCTGGAGGGTCCTTGTACTCTTGCTGGACTTCTTAACTCAAAGAAAGGGATGAAGTGGCGCCAGCAGTTAATAAACTGCCATCATGAGTGTGGGCACTTTGGTTGCATTTGGGCCCCTTTGCATGTGTGCCCAGGTCACTAGGCAAAGGGAGAATGAGACCACATAGGCATAAAGATGAGTGGTGAGGGCAGTGGGCAATGCACCGGTGTGCCACTCCCGCCAAAGAGCTGAGAGGTGTGTGGTTTGACTTGTCAGAAGGACTGGGGACCCTCATGTGTGGCCTGGTGGGTAAGCCACCAGAGGTAAGGGGGCACGCGGTGTGATGTGGTTTGTGGGGATCAGAGGGCAATTAACGCCTAACAGAGAAGCTGGTTTAAGGGGGTTCACATAACCCACCATAGTCCAAATGATCACACAGACGGCAACTCAGTGGGCTATAAAGGAGTTGGCAACTTGGTGGGCGAGTAGATTCATGAGGTTAAACAAATAAGTAAAGGGACTGGGCATTAGTGGGGTAAAGTGCAAATGCCAATGACCCCCAGTTACCCATGGGGTTCAGGCAAGTAGAATGAAAACTCGCAACCCTTGAGTGAGTGGGATTGGGGTGCCAAGTCCAAACCCCATGTGCCAGCGGCAGCCCAGTGCCTCAAGGGGCTCCAAATGACAGAGTAGATGTCATGTTCAGTTGCTAGCCAAGTGGAGGCCTGTGGGTGTCAGCGATGCCAAGGGATGTCCATGGCAGGTGGCTGCCAACAATGGAACAAAAGCTAAATTTGGAAAGAAGCCCCCCGGGGAGTGACCACTGTGTGGACCCCCGAAGCCTCAATCAAGTAAGTAAAGTCAAAAACATGGCCCAAAAAGCTTGACAAGCTGATGGACCCTAAGAGTGGACCCACTGGACCAAAGAGAGAGTCAGAGTGTGTGTGTGGATTGGTGCCCTGGCGTGGGTTCAATGCACTGTTGGTCATCTTAGAGTCCACTGAATGAGTGACAACTGTGTGACCTCAGAGACCACTGGACGCTGCAGTGAACAAAAAAGACCAAAGGACAGTAAAGTTGTGAGGACCTCTGTGCACGGCCAGAGTGTGATCGCTGACCACTGTCCACTAAAATCAAAGGATGCCACCAGGTGTGAGTGGGCATTCGTCCTTACACTGAAGATGTGTGATTTGTGCATACTGGACGTAGGGGTACTGACCACTGTCCACATTTCACTTTGGACTGAACGCTGGACACCAGGATGAACAATGGTCACTTTGTGTTTTGTGGACTCCAGAGGGCTGACCGCTGCCCACTAAAAGTGGACACTAGAATGAAGATCTGTGCTTATGAGACTTAGGAGTACTGACCACTGACCTCTAAAATGAAAGGACAATTCACCACTGAGTTCACTAAAATGAAGAATGGTCATCTGGGCATTGGGCATTTGTAGAGTACAGCTGTCTATGACAAGGAAGAGAAGCCACCACAGCAGACTTCACTTGTGAGTGGACACTGAAGACCAGAATGAAGAATTGTGCAGATTAGATTTTTGAAGTACTGACCACCGTCCTCTAAAGTGCGGAGAACTTGCCACGCTTTGAGTGGACACTGGATGCTACAACAAAGAATGGTCAGTTGCGTATTGTGGAATCAGGATCGTTGACTACTGACCACTGACCATCACGATCACCTGTGAGTAAACGCGGGACACCAGAATGAAGATTTGGGCGTATGAGACTTACAAGTACTGACCACCGTCCACTAAAATGAAGAGAGGCCATCAGAGCAGAGCCCACTTGTGTGTGGACACTGGACGCTAGAATGAAGAACTGAACATTTGTGGTTGTTAATGACCACCGTCCACTAAAATGAAGAGAGGTGTTTAAGTGTATCAGATTGAGGAAAACTGACCACTGTCCTCTCAGTTAGGAGGCCATCAAAGAACATGTCACCTTTAAGTGCTTTGAGCACGGGCATGGCACTATAAAAATACAATGGATTATTATTATTTTTATAAGTGAGTGGACACTGGACACTAGAATGAAGAATGGTCAGTTGTGTGTTTGCTGACTGCTGCCCACTAAAATGAGGAGCAGAGTTCACCTGTGAGCAGACTAGAGATTTGCTATTTGTGCCTACTGACCACTGTCCGCTAAAATAACAGCTCACTTTTGAGTGGGCACTGAACACCACAATGAAGAACAGCCTGAATGGTGAGCACTGCCCGCTGCCCACAAAAAATGAAAGAAGCAGAGTTACCTTGTGCAGTGACCACCGGACACTAGGGGACAGTGTGATGGTGTGAATGGCATGCCAGGGTTGGTGCCCTCATTGTCTGGAGGAGATGGTGGTGGTGGTGGTAGTGGGCTCATGGCTTTATCCTGTGCACTGCCCTTCCTTTGGCACCCCTCGTCCAGCTTCATTCTGCGAGGCTTCTGACAAAAGGCGTCTTGTGGGGCAGAAACAAAGCGGCACTGTTGGGCGCATTCCTTCACAACAAGGCGAGATTATTTATCACTCAGCGCTGCCCACCGCCAACACATAGGCTTTGTTCCCCTTGAGCCGCTCAAGAAGGTCTCGGGTCCACTGCCTGAAGCCAGGGGGGCGGTGCCTGGCTCAATGGAGGTGAGGGAGCGGAGCCTCGGAATGGGAATTTGCATTTTGGGTGAATGAGTGGCACTGGTGGAGCCTTCACCTTGTGCCCATTATGTGCCTACCATTCTGGAAGGGCCAAGATGGATTGCCTGTTCTAGGCATTTTAATGGCATGTATGAGGCCAGACTGGGCATATCACAGCCTCCTGGTGTCCACTGTAGTATGGATGGATGTGGGAGGGCAGGGGAGGTGGTCCTCAGCCTACTTGTGACATTGCATGGCAGATCAAAGTAAGCCAAAGTGGCACAGCCACTTCTTGATTTGAATGTCAAACATCTGTGTGGTTTAAGGCAAAATGCTAACTGAGGGCTGAGGAGGAAGAGGAGGAGGAGGAAGAGGTCACCTTCTACGACTTGGAAAGCTGCAGGTTATGGGGCCTCACCCGGTCACCTGCTCCATTTGAACCCGAGTCTTGTTTGTCCCTTATGAGAGGCCACCTGTTGTACTCCCTTCAGATTTCAGGAACGCCTGACACTTTAATCGGTGGAATTGGATTCTGTGGCTGCTTCACAGTGCTGTGAAAAAGTATTTGCCCCCCCTATAACCAATCTCCTCTTCTTCTGCATATTTTATACAATAAATATCCTCAGAACTTCAGATAAAATGCCATTTTAGAGGAAGGGAACCCAAGTGAACACACAATTTACTCTGGTTCATAAATCAGGCACAAAGTTATCCAACACCCCTGTCCCCCATGTGAAAAAGTAATTGCCCCCATAGTTTCAGTGCTTGGTTGCAGCACTTGTTAGAATTTGGTCTCCGTCTTCCCCATCGTCCATTTTCTTTGCTTTATTTCGTACACATTGGTAGGTTTTGTGAGGATCAGCTGTTCATTTCAGGTCCTCTCTACTCGGTTCCAGTCAGCCACCCCAAAACTTCTGAGCCATTCCATCATCAACTTGCTTTTGTGCTTTGACTCCTGCTGTATAGGACAATGATGTGTCAGGTTTCAGATCATAGACAGATGATTGGATTTTCTCCATAAGAATATTCTGGTCAAGTGTGCAATTCCTGGTTCCTTCAATAAAGGCAACACTTCCAAAGCATCCCCGCGCCAGCACCACCAGCATCACCATCATTCTTACTGCTGAACATCAGTCGCAGTGGGCTTTGTGAAGTCTAAACAGTTCAGCTTCTGATTCGGGTTTCTATTGAACAAAAAGGCTTGGCTTGGAACTCATCCCGAGTCATTGCTGAGCCCTCTGGGTCATTTTGATAGTCTGCAGATGTTCTCTACTTGGAGACCATGAAGCACCAGAGAATTAGAAATGGCTGTCACCATTTCCTGACAGGTAGGGTTCAACAGCCTTTTTCCTCATCCCTTCTGGAATTTTCTTTGGCTCAGGCCTAGTGTTCTGGTGGTGACTTGACTCTCACTCATGGTGAGGGTGCTCTTTGGGGTCATTTTCCCAAGGCTACCCTTTTATTGTTCCCAATGTCCTCCATTTGTAGCTAATGGCTGTTATTGTGTCACACTGGAGTCCCAGAGCCTCAGAAATGGCTTTTCCTGATTGGTTGATTGATTTTCAAATCTCTTCTGGAATTTTCTTTGATAGAGGCTTCATGGTCTGGTGGTGACGACTTCACTGTCGTGGCGTGGGTCAATATATGCTGAGGTTTAGATTAACAGGGTTGGCTGTGTGAGGCAAATGATCAATGGACTTTAGTCAGCTGTTTTTAGTAACCAAGGGGGCAATTACTTTTTCACAGATACTGAATAACTTTATGACTTAAATTTAGACACGGTGTCTGTGTTTGGGTCACTTTACCTAATGTTACATTCTGTTTAAAGATCCTAAGTCATCCATTATGACAAATACAAAAAGAGGGGATATCAGGAAGGGGGCAAATACTTTTTCACAGCACTGTTTTTGGGGATATGAGAGGAAACCCCAACGGAAACACGGGGTCAGCACACAAACTCTGCACACACAGACCGGGATTTGACACTGGGGCTGCAGAGCCCACCTTCACACCACCAGTTCACTGTGATGTTCATCACCCATCTGTTACTGAGTCCACTTAACCCAGTTCAAGGCCACATGGGCCGGACCCCTTCATGGACGGAGGGTATCCTCTTCTGCCTTTACAGACCCTGAGAGTTCTGAGAGGCCTCCTGCTTGACATCCTCTTTGATTTCAGTGCCTTGTGTCTTTAGTAGATTAGCTGTGCAGTTGGATCCCACCAGACAGTGAAGCACCATATGAGTACTCCAGAGCATCATTTGGAGTTGGACCCCTCCGGGTCACCTCAGCTTTGCTTGCTCAGTGGTCAGATCCTGTTATATCGATGCTTTCAGAGGTAGTTGTTGGTGGTCCACATTGTAGGGTTCTGTTAAATTTGTTGGTTCTTTGCTCAGTTGGTGAGACCCTCATCATGGCATGTCCCTCCCTCTGCTTCTTTAGCCTGCCCCCTCATCCTGTTCACGTCGGATGGCCTGCTTTCTTCTACCCAATTGCTGATCACATTAGTTCTGAGGCTGAAGGTCACACCTTCCTTACCCCTTTTGGTGTCTGATCCTATCTGTGGGTGGTCTCCTCTTTCCCTGGAGTCGGATCCATTTGGAGTGACATCCTACTCGCTCTCAGTGGCCTTTCGGTTTCATTCCTCTGTTTGTTCCAGGTGGCTTCCCTCTTTAATCCTCTTTATGCCCCTTAAGGATGGACCCCCAAGGATGGAGTTGGATCCTGTTCTCTGTGTGGAGCCTACCACTTCATTTCCTGGTATTTTCTGGACAGGTCCCTTTAGGGACCTTCAGATGGAGGTGAGCAGGATTTTGGGGGGGTCGTGTTGGTGGGGCGAGTGGTCACCCTAGTGTTGTGTGTCAAGGCTGGCCACTCTGCTTCTTCACCACTAGTCCTCTGACTATCTGAGTCCCCCTGGGGTCACCCTGCCTTTCTTCACTTGGAGTCTGATCTTCTGACTCCCGTGTGGCCTGCTTTGATTTGATTTTGGAGCCTTGGTGAGGGGGTCCTGTTTCCACATGCCTCCATCTCCACACTCTTGGAGGCCGTACTCCATCATTTCACTTCACTTTCTTGGACGACGACCCCGCTCTTTGAGGTGATCTCTTGCATTTCTTCCAGCTTTGTCTTGTAACTCAGCTGAAGGACTTCATGATCCCGTTATCTGGTGGACTCACATCCTTACGGCCTCGGCTCTTTCTCGTTGAATTCACTCGTTGGTTTCATCAGGTAGGGGGGCGTCTGCCTTGATGACTTCAGCCCACGGACACTTGACTATTGCATCAAGTGAGGGGTCTCCCTTGGTCGATTCAGCTCAGTAGAGGTGGGGGTCTCTCTTGGTGATTTCATCCCACAAACACTCGATGGTTTCATTGAGTGGGGGTCTCCTTTGGTGATTTCAGCTGATGGTTTCATTGAGCAGTGTGGTGGGGGGTCTCCCTTGTTTAAATTCAGCCCACAAAGACTCAATCACTCCATTGAGCTGGGGGTCTCCTTTGGTGATTTTACCACCCAGACACTCCATTCTTTCTTTTAGGAAGGGTTCTCCATAAGTGAATTCAACCTGTGGACACTTTGTGGTTACTTCAATGGGGTGAGGGGTCTCCCTTGCTGATTACAATCCACAAACACTCAATTGTGTCATTGAGCTGGGGGTCTCTTTTGGTGGTTTCGGCCTCTGGACACTCGATCGTTTCATTGAGGGGGGGGGGGGGGGGGGGGGTGGTCTCCCTTTGTGTTTTTGGTCAGCAGGGGGTCTCCCCTAGTGAATTCAGCCCAAGAACACTCAATGGTTTCACAGAGCGAGGGTGGGAGTCTCCATTTATGACTTCGGCCCACGGACACTCAATCGTTTCATTGAGAGCCTGTGGACACTTTGTGGTTTCCCAGTTGGGGGGTCGTCTCTCTTGGTGATTTCAGCCCACAAATACTCAGTGGTTTCATTGAGTGGTGATATTTGGGTGGGTGGTCTTCCTTTGGTGATTCCAGCCCACTCTGTACAAGCGTTTGTGTGGGTGTTGGCGTCACCCAGTGTGGTCTGCAGCACCCCCTAATGACGCCACTGGGTCTGATGTGGTGTAGTAAGACCACCTGTACTCTGCTGTCCTCCATTACGGGCTCAGCCGCTGCCCACTAAAGAGGCGTAACCCCGGGGATGACGGTGCGCACGTGCGACTAGCGGTTGACAATTTTTCTCAATGGTCACAGAGATGTCACTCATCTTGCCCACGTTAGGTGACAGGGATGTTTGTTAAATTCTGTTTCAGTGACTGTGAAAAACTGGCCGGCGCCACATCGCATGTTCACTGTCCCAGCGTAAATCTCTACTGGAGGTGCAAAGAAGTGGAGCGAGCGTCTCATAACACGATTTTTAAGGGGGTCTGATAAATCTCGATCTACTGGGGGGCCGCTGAGAGCTGCAGGAGCACCAGAAAATATCCAAAGGCAGACGCAGGCTGCTCGACATTTCAGCACGACGTCAGCCTTAAACGTTTCAACCGCCTGTCGTCCACATAAAATACAAATAACCAACACAGATTTGTTCCTAATAAACATTGTGACCAGCAGTTAGGGACACAGAGCGAAGTGACAAGAATCGTTGGGGTACCCACCCAGAAACCCTGTTGAATTATTGTGAAACAAACATTGGCACAACCAAATACCAATTTGATCGTTACATTCCGTATCTGGCACAGGAGCTTCATAGCGTCCTGTCTTGAAGAGGTGGGGCCTGCTCTGTGTGTCACTGTCCCAGGCTGGCTGTCCTCTTTAAGAGCTGTGGGGGAAAGCACCCCCCTCTCGCCCCAGGGTGGCATCACTTACCACAGTCAAGCCTAGAAGATGGCATGGTATGGCAACAGTTGCTGGGGTGGGTTGGACTGTAAATGTTTTGTTAACAGTGGAGCCCCTTTAGGGGGCGCGATTTTAAACAAAAAGCCATGTAAGCCAAACTGAATAAATGGCATTGACCTGTCGTCATTTTGACCACTTTACCCCTTTCTCTGGTGCCAGGTGACTAAGCTCAGCGGCCATTCACGTCATCCTTTCAGAAATCCTCGGATCCCCACTCATTCCTAACACTAAGCATTGACGCTGGCAGTGATGGACCGACCTCGGGGGTCTCCTCCCTGTTGTGAGTGGTACAGTAATTTGCGCTTACGTTCCACTTTTTTACTAATATTCATGTGGGAAATACACTCGAAAGCAAGGAAAATGTTCACTTTTTATTGTTATAAGGCAATTGTTATTTCTTTATGTAAGACCCCTGGTGCCATTATGGTAATAATCCTCTTCATGAGTCTCAGTGTGATGCTGATTTCCTTACTTGGGTCCTCAGATTAAAACATTTTAAGAACACCTGCTCTAGATCATCCAGCGCAGCCCACCACAGCCCAGTCCACCATGTAGACTCAAACAGCCTCCTCAACTTGACACCGCGGTTCACGGAACTGCCACCTCTGTTAGTTACTGCAGCTCCCCCAGTGTGCCTTGTCCTTTTGCTGGATGCCACAACTCTGTGGGCCCACGCTTGTTTCTGTGGCCGCTCTCTATCCATGTCTTCTCGCTTGTTCAGTGTATATGACCATCATCACCTACCAGAACTTCCATCACAGCGGTCCATCCTGCTCTCATGAGCCGCTCAACAGAGCAACCTACAACCAATCCTGTTCCTTCTGTGGAATACGTGTGTGTCACGTGCCAAAGTCTCAAATGAGCGAGCGCTTTCTCTGTTTATTCTCCCCTCCCTCTTCAGCACTAACTCAACACCATTGAACAATTAAAAAAAACTCATTTCACCACATGAGTGCAGTGAACATCCACCTTAATAAGAGGAAACATGTCTGTGTGTCCAGTTACTATGTCTCTGTCTTTCCAAAAGATGGTATATCATAACCATTTGTACTAATAAAATGTATTGCACCTGTCATTCTAACAGATGGCGCATCACAAACACTTGTAGCAATAAAACACATTGGATTTGTCATTCTATCAGATGGCGCATCACAACCATTTGTAGTAATAAAATGCATTGTATTTGTCATTCTAACAGATGGCACATCACAACCATTTGTAGTAATAAAATGCACTGCATTTATCATTCTAACAGATGGTGCATCACAAACACTTGTAGCAATAAAACACATTGCATTTGTCATTCTAACAGATGGTGCATCACAACCAAGTGTAGTAATAAAATTCAATGTATTTGTCATTCTAACAGATGGTGCATCATAACCATTTGTAGTAATAAAATGAATTGCATTTGTCATTCTAACAGACGGCGCATCACAGCCATTTGTAGTAATAAAATGCATTGTATTTGTCATTCTATCAGATGGCGCATCACAACCATTTGTAGTAATAAAATGCATTGTATTTGTCATTCTAACAGATGGCACATCACAACCATTTGTAGTAATAAAATGCACTGCATTTATCATTCTAACAGATGGTGCATCACAAACACTTGTAGCAATAAAACACATTGCATTTGTCATTCTAACAGATGGTGCATCACAACCATTTGTAGTAATAAAATGCAATGTATTTGTCATTCTAACAGATGGTGCATCATAACCATTTGTAGTAATAAAATGAATTGCATTTGTCATTCTAACAGATGGCGCATCACAACCATTTGTAGTAATAAAATGCATTGTATTTGTCATTCTAACAGATGGCACATCACAACCATTTGTAGTAATAAAATGCACTGCATTTATCATTCTAACAGATGGTGCATCACAAACACTTGTAGCAATAAAACACATTGCATTTGTCATTCTAACAGATGGTGCATCACAACCATTTGTAGTAATAAAATGCAATGTATTTGTCATTCTAACAGATGGTGCATCATAACCATTTGTAGTAATAAAATGAATTGCATTTGTCATTCTAACAGATGGCGCATCACAACCATTTGTAGTAATAAAATGCATTGTATTTGTCATTCTAACAGATGGCACATCACAACCATTTGTAGTAATAAAATGCATTGTATTTGTCATTCTAACAGATGGCACATCACAACCATTTGTAGCAATAAAATGCACTGCATTTGTCATTCTAACAGATGGCGCATCACAACCATTTGTAGTAGTAAAATGCATTATATTTGTCATTCTAACAGATGGTGCATCATAACCATTTGTAGTAATAAAATGAATTGCATTTGTCATTCTAACAGATGGCACATCATAACCATTTGTACCAATAAATTGCATTGTATTTATCATTAAACAAATGATGCATCACAGACATTTGTAGCAATAAACATATTGCATTTTTCATTCTAACAGATGGCTCATTGCAAACATTTGTAGTAATAAAATGCATTGTATTTGTCATTCTCACTAATGGCGCATCATAACCATTTGTAGTAATACAATGCATTGCATTTTTCATTCTAACAGATGGTGCATCATAACCATTTGTAGTAATAGAATAACAATAACATTTACAATATCTATATAGTACATTTTCATACAAATGATGTAGATCAAAGTGCTTTACAAGATGAGGAAAGTAAAGTTTATAAAAATAGAAATATAAAAATAAGATTAGGCAATACTAAATAATAAAAAATAACAACAAACAATAACAAAAAAAAAACAACTCCAGAGGTCTGGAGAAAATAAAGAAAACAAAATCTGCAGGGGTTCCGAGGCCACGAGACCACCCAGCCCTCCCAGGAATTCTACCTAACATAAATGATCTAAATCATCTTCATGCATTGTATTTGTCATTTAACAGACAGACAGCACATCATTATCATTTGTAGTACTAAAACGCATTGCATTTTTCATTCCAACAGACGGTGCATCACAAACATTTGTAGTAATAAAATGTATTACATTTGTCATTCTGACAGATGGCACATCAAAAACATTTGTAGTAATTAAAGGCCTTGTAATTTTCATTCAAAAAGATGGCACAACTGCCCACTCCTACCATACAGTGCCCCTAGTTAATTCTTAACAACCAAAAATAAAAGTGGAATTAGGAGTGGGTAATAAACCAGCTGGTCTCTAGTATAAAAGATGAAATTCTTCTTGCCAGATAAATAAACCTTAATGCTGCTTTTACAAATCCCATGCTAAATGGAATATAACAGAAACATATGCATTACATTTGTCATTCCAACAGATGGCGTCTCACAAAAATGCCTTTCTTTACCTAAAATGTTGTGAGAATCTAAAACAAAGTATTGACTCATGGCATTGAAGCAGAAACCTCCAGATTCTTCCTTTTCTAGATGACTTATTACTAACTTTAGGTTACCTCCCAGTGTCAAACCCACTTGACCCATCTCAGGGTCACCTGCAGCTCCTGAGTGTCATTGTGAACTGGTCCGCATCCACATCCTGAACATGGACAGAAGCCATGAAGAAGGCTATTAACGTCACCAAATGCTTCACAAACCAGTCAGTGGCCGTGTCACATAAAACCTGTAAGGCCTGTCAGGGAATGCTTGATGGTCCAGTTGGAGTTGAACCCTTTTATGGCTTGGCCTGTCAGAGTCTGTCTGATGGTCCATCATGACTTTATACACAGCAAGGCCTGTCAGAGAAGGCTTGAAATTGTATCTTGGATTTATATAGCGCCTTTCATGGTGAGGCCTGTCACAGACTGCTTGATGGTCCATCTTAATTCCATATAGTGCCTTTCATGACAATGCCTGTCACAGAATACTTGCCAGTCCCTCTTGACTTTATATAGCTCCTTTCATGGCAATATCTATCAGAGAATGCTTGAAATTCCTTCTTGAGTTTATATAGTGCCTTTCATAGCAAGGTTTGTCAGTGAATTCTTGATGGTCCATGATGACTTCATACAGCACCTTGAATGGTAAACACTAAAACTGCAAAGCCAAAGAAAGCCTTGGAAAGAAACTAGTCAGCTAGATAAGAGCTGGCCCCTTTCCAAAAGGATAGGAAGCCCACCAGAAATGTTAAGGGAGACAATGACCAAGCAGGGCCCTGGGCACTGCTGACTGCACAAGATCTGAGTGTCCCGGTGGCATTCTGAGGGTGAGCGAGTGTGCAAGTCACCTAAACAAGCCCAACAAGTCCCTGTCAGCCTCAGGCTTTTCCACTCTCTGATTTTGAGATAAAGGGAGTGGCTGGGGACACTCGTCTCGGTGCGTCACGGCCTAATGGTGACAGCTTGGTGGCAGGTGCAGTGCAGGGCTATGAATAACAGGAAAAAGACAGCAGGCCGTGAAATGGGCCTGTAGGGTAGGAATGAAGCTCGGCCATCAGCTCCGTGTCGACGGGGGTTCAAATCGTACCCCAGCTAGCGGGCTCAGATGATTTTCATTTAAGCATTTAGTAGCACAGGGGGTGCTGCTTTTTTTGGCCTCCCACCTCCAGAGACCTGGGGTCAAACCCCAGCCCACCCATGGTCAGTGTGGAGTTGGCACCTAATCCATGAGGCTGTGTGGGCTTTTCTTCAGTGGTGCCAGTTCACCTCCCACATCTCAAAGAATTGGGATTGTACCAGGGAGGGCACTGGCGGTCCATACCATATAGGTGAACTTGGCAGTGGCCGAGAGTGGTAAAATTTGGGGGCAGCAATTTTTGAAACATTACAGACCCTCAGACTCAATACGACCATCCAGTTCCCATTAACCTGATAGTATTGGTTTAAATTATAAGGTTTGCTGTTCATGTCTGTCAACAGGGTGGGACGGTGGGTCTTCTAGATCCTGCGGCAACAATCATAGGCTATTATTATTATTATTATTATTATTATTATTATTATTATTATTATCCATCCATCCATCCATTTTCCAACCTGATGAATCCGAATACAGGGTCACGGGGGTCTGCTGGAGCCAATCCCAGCCAACACAGGGCACAAGGCAGGAACCAATCACGGGCAGGGTGCCAACCCACCGCAATTATTATTATTATTATCCAGCGGCACGGTGGCGCAGTGGGTAGCGCTGCCACCTCACAGTTAGGAAACCTGGGTTCGCTTCCCGGGTCCTCCCTGCGTGGAGTCTGCATGTTCTCCCCGTGTCTGTGTGGGTTTCCTCCGGGTGCTCTGGTTTCCTCCCACAGTCCAAAGACATGCATTGGCGATCTTAAATTGTCCCGTGTGTGTGTGCGCTCCTTGTGGTGGGCTGGCACCCTGCCCAGGGTTTGTTTCCTGCCTTGCACCCTGTGTTGGCTGGGATTGGCTCCAGCAGACCCCTGTGACCCTGTAGTTCAGATATAGCAGGTTGGATAATGGATGGATGGATAATCATCCAACTGGCATAGCATAGGAGACACAGAAGTAGCAAAATAAAATTAACAAAACGGCAACACTACTGCGGATCTGGACTGCTCTCGAAAAGCAGATTTAATTTAAACTTTAATCAAGTCCCAATCTCCTTACCTTAAATTAGCGTTAAAACTTAGCAAATATCAGTCCCTGCTGTGCACCACCATCTATGAGATCCACTCTTGACACTTTAAAAAAAGGACTCCCTTGTCTCATGGGTGGGACTCACTGAAGTCACGCACTGATTGGATAATCATGTTGTGTTATTTGCATACATTAGCAAGGATGTGGTAAATATGATTCATGGGTAACTGTATAAGGATAATAATTATGCTTGGCTTTCATTGAATTTTGATATTATATTAAGTTTGTCAGTTTAGTTCAGTAATCTAAATGAGATGTATATGTTTATAGTGCCACCTTGATAAAATTTGAATTAACTTGTCACCATCACTATCAAGTACCTGGCTTTCTGGTGGTTTAAATACAGAGCTACAAGCCCCAAAATCATAGTTTGATGGAATTCTCTTAAAACTGTTTTGCTGAAGAATTTGTAAAACATCATCAGACCACAGTGTAGTATAATCAGTTTACTTCATCCATGTGCCAGTTATGAGTGTCATATTGTTCTCTCTTTATGCAGTCCTAGACCTTGGAGCTGACGCAAACAAAAATCTACAATAAAATAAAGTAATACTCTGTGTGTGTATGTGTGTGTGTGTGTGTGTGTGGGAGTGTCCAGTCCCACTGAGCAATCTGATTAATCAGTTTGGTTTTGGTACTGAGTGGCTGGTATTGTGAGACAGGAAGCAGCGGGTGTGAGAGGTACACAAGGATACCGAAGGAAGGCATAGGAGGAACGCTGAGAGTCGCCTTCAAAGATGGAAAATATTCACAAGAATTTGCACGACGTTATCACAGCGGGTATTGGTGGTGGTCAAAAAGCTGACACATGGCCCAGTCTGAGGAGCAGGCTTTATGGGAATCGAGAGAGGGCGTGCCAAGCAAGACAGGCTGACACCAGAATCCATTAGGCGACATGGACAGCTGCCTAGGGCACCGCTTCATTATGAAAGTTAAGGACAGCACACGTTTTGGACGCCGAGGGGCGCTGTTTATGTAACTCAAGTGGGATGCGCTCCAGAAATCCCCCATTCTCTGGTCATGCTGTGGACACCAAGGGGGTGACATTTATGTAACTCCGGTGGGATGCGCACCTGAACCCCTCTGCCCAACACACCGTCAAGCTATGGTATGGACGCTGAGGGGTGCCATGTAAGCAAATCAAGGGGCACTGTATGCTGCAATACGGTTTATTAATGGTGTGACAAGAAAGCCACTTGACTTGACCTGCGTGCCTCCTCTGTTAGCCTGGGCCCAAACTCAAGCAGCAGGCATACGGTGG